>NC_057730.1:29446149-29535134 GCF_004010195.1 Chiloscyllium plagiosum
TTTTTGTTTTGTTTTTTTTGTCAAATTTTGGCTATTGTATATTTGAGCTAATTGTATATCAATGTTTATATCTGAGAGTTTTGTTTATTTTTGTAAACTTGTAAAAATGTTAAATTTCTAATAAAAATATCTATAAAAAAAAAGGACGCCTGCTCTGAGGTTAGACCCGAAAGGTCCACGGTCTTAAAAGAAGGACTCACCTTCATCATTCTATCTTCACAGCCTTCCGATACAGCTTAAAATAAAACTTTCTAAACGCTGCATTAATCTTTTTAGCATTGCAAGTAAGACTACCAGAACTCTCTCTGATGGATGTAATAGATTGGGGGGCATTCTTCTTTCTGGCCAAGTACGTTAGATATCTACCCGGTTTATCACAACACTCAAATAATCTCTGTTTTGCAAAAGAGATTTCCCTCTTTTCCCTGTTTGAGATGTTCCCCATTTGGGTAATTGCTTACATTCGCTGCAATTTAGTTATAGACGTCCTATCGAAGTATGCTAATTCAGCTGCCTTCAGGCGAGCCCCGAGCAAATGTTGCTGTTCTCCCCTTCATCGTTTCCGGGTTGCAGAGTAAGAAGTAATCAAACGCCGTGCACAAGCCTTGGCAGTTTCCCACCGATGGGTTGATGGCCAACCCTCAATTAATATCCCAAAAACTTTAAAACTCCCGCAAAAAATACTCTATAAACTTGCTATCTTTCAGGACGAAAGAGTCCGTGCACCAGTGCCGGGAACCCGTCCCACCACCGCCGGCCTTGACCTCCATGTACACTGCCTCATGATCAGAAAAACTATATTCCCTATTTTGCAAGACAGTACAGAGTTCTAAAAGTGCGATGGGACAAAAAACATGTCAATTCCAATATAGCATTTATGTGGGTTATAAATAAAGTTAAAATCCCTACCTTCAGGGTGAAGACATCTCCATACATCCACCAACCCCAACTCCCTGTTCAAGTGCAACAACTGCCTGGATTGCAGAGACATACACACAAGATCCCTAGGCATCCTGTCCACCACGATTAAAATCTCCCCCTATAATTGTATGGCGTGGCCCAAGGGCCATCAATCTAGAGATAACATCCGTTATGAATTTAAAGGGATGTGCCGGGGGGCAATATATATTCAGTATCTCATATTCTCTCCATGTATTAAAGCTTTAAATATTATGAATCGTCTGCACTCATCCTTAACTCAACCTCCGGGAGGTTCTTCCGGATGAGAATAGCAATTCCTCTACTTTTTGAGTTAAAAGTTGAGAAAAATACTTGGCCGAATCCTCCCTGTTGCAACTTCAAATGCTCCTTATCGGTTAAGTGTGTTTCTTGTAACAAAGTTACGTTGACTCTCTCTTTTCTAAAGCTTTGACAGTATCTTTTTTCTCTTAATTGGTGAATGACTCCCCTTAACATTCCAGGTGCACCATTTAAAAGAATGGCTAGCCATGATCGTCCGAAACAGTCTGTGACCCCTGGGTGGAAGAACTCCATAGCGCACCAAGTGAAAACCATAAACAGTTCATATAAGTTTAAAAATATAACTTCCAAAACTACTGAATCAGAATTTCTAATAACTAATTAATCTGAAGCACTGCTTGATATCTTAAAGAATACTGGATCCCAAGCTCTCTCAATCTCTTCTTGATGCTGTCGTAGGACTTCTTTTTCCGGATCACCGCCGCTGAAAAGTCTTGAAAAAACATGACCCTGGAGCCCTTGCACACCAATGCCGCTGGATCCTTCACTTGGGCTCTGGAAACTTCCATGACTCTCTGTTTGTCTTTATAATGATGGAACCATACCAGGACAGGGCGAGTGCGCTGGTCCATTCCTGGCCTTTGTGCCACGGTCTGGTGAGCTCTCGCAATTTTTATGCTTCCCTTTTCAGCCTCCAAACTAAGAAATTCTGGAAACCGCTTCTCAAAGAACTCCACTGGCCACTCACCTTCCATCCCCTCCGGTATGCCAACACCACAAAGGTTCTTTATTCTGTCCCTGTTCTCAAGACCATCCACCAGGTCCAGCAAACCTCGGACTTGTGTTTCCAGGGCTTCAATCTGACTTTTGGACGAATCAGCCTCTGCCTCCACCCCTGTGGCCCAGTGCTCAAGCTCATCAGTCCTTTTCCCCAGGTCTTGCTGCATAGTAAAGACTGGAACCAACTTCTCCTTGATTTTCTTTTCAATCTGCCTCCCCAGGACCTCACAAGATTTGCCAAGCTCCTCAACCAAGGCCTGGTGAGTAAGCAAGCCTGCTGCCTCAGTGGCTTGGGCCATAGCCCCGGTCTCGGGTGAACTTCCTCCTTTCTTCGGCATTCTCCCGCAGTAAAGTAAAATTTTCAAGTTCTATAGCTGTTTTACTGTGTTTTAACTCACAGTAACATGGATGGGATGAGCTCTAGCTCTATCCTGCTGATGTTGTGGTGCGGAGCCCAGCAAACGTGATGCTCCTAGGTCGACGTCATCTTGGATCCCAGGCCTTGAATTTTAACAACTTGGAAAATAGTCCCTGAAAAACCTAAGTTTGTAATTTAGAAAGTGAGTCAGAATAACATCTACCAGTTTAAAGTTTTCTTAGTGTTGGAATTTTTAATATTTTTCCTAATCAGGATTTGGGATGTATGAAGTTAAAAATCATACAACACTAGTACATAGTCCAACAGTTTATTTGGAATCGTTAGCTTTTGGAGTGCTGCTCCTTCATCAGGTGGTGTGTAATTTTTAATTTTCCCAACCAGATTATTTAATAACTTTTACTGACTTCCAGCTAAGATCAGTTACCTCAGCAAAAGTCAAGATATCAAACCCAACACTTTCCTGCCTATATAATATTCTTTGCAGCAAATAGAAATAGGTTGAGGAAGATGTTTTGAAGTGGTTTATAGTCAGACTCTACTGTCACTTTGTCTCTTCCAGGGATAATAGCCAGGGACTCTTTGCCAAATTCTGCATATCATCATTCAGTTTATGTTAACTTCCTAGAAACAGATGAAACTGAGTGTTCCTTTCTCCATAAGAGTTGCTCTGAGTCTTGACTTGCTGACATCACACTTTAAGGTGACTTCATTGTTGACATCACAGCTTCTCAGCACTGCTGTTGTTGTCATTAGCTTTTTATTCTAGTGAAAACTATTTCTTGTTCTGTGCCGAAGTACCATTGCACATCCTTAGCAGTGAAGTTGTGTGCTTTGCTAAATAATTATAAATTCAGTTAACCATTGCTCTCTTTCACATTTGTTAGTTCATGTATTTGTGCGACGTCTCTCATTGTGTCAGTTTGCAGGTGATCCATTTACTGTCAGCACATGACCTATGAAGTTAATTTCAGACATCTTCAAATGTCCCTTTTTCTTGTTCAGCTTCAAGTTCATCTGGTGGTTCCTTCTCGTAAATACACCAGATTCTGCCCATGTCCTGTGATGGTTTAATCCATTGTATCTCCAGATCCATTAACTCAGAGATCATTCACAATAGCTTATGATCTGAGTAGATTACTTACTGCTTTCTGTCCTGATACTCTTCTGGAGAATTGGAAATGTCAAGGGGCATGTACAATCATCTGTAACTTCTAAACAACATCCAAAAAGTAGTTAAAAAAACTTACTTTCATCACGTTTTACATGCTAGTAATCATCCTTTACATGGAGGGCAGTAAAGAGCTTTGGCAAGTTGAAACAAAATTTCTACAATGAGATAGGGAGGTCTCTTTAAAGCTCTTTTGAAATCTTTTGCACTTTATTTGAAATCCTATACATTCTATCAGTTTTCAAGTTTTTTTCTCTCTACCTCTTATTAATCCAGTCTATTAGAGTTGTTCTTGAATACTCCTTTCTTTTCCAGTTCCTTTATCTTGCACTTTAGGCAGGATTGAGGGCAGTTGAGGGCAGAGTACAATGGGATCTTGATCAGATGGGCCAATGGGCTGAGGAGTGGCAGATGGAGTTTAATTTAGATCAATGTGAGGTGCTGCATTTTGGGAAAGCAAGTCAAGAGCAGGTTTTTACTGTGTGTTAAATGTTTTTGCAGTTTCTACATTCAACGTGTATCAGTGAGTAATTATTCTAAGATTGCCAATGATTATAGTAAGTTAGTCTGTGTTGTGAAGAAGTTATCTGTTGTCAACTATTTACCACATTGAGATATCCTGAAACCACAGTTCACAGTAAGATCACTGATGGCTGATGACCAAATGGGTAACAGGCTGGAAAACAGCTAGCCAAGGTTGGGAATAAAAACATCAAATATTCAGATAAAACAAAATATGCTTAAAATATGCAGCAAGTCAACAACTGAATGAAAAAAGGACAGGTATGCATTTTGAGTACACAACTCTCAATAAGAACTGTATAGGGAGATGGTCTGGTCTACTTGATGCTACTACCATCAAATGGCATCACTGTGCAAAATTACATATGAATGGCCAGTTAAGCAAAGTACTGCAGATCTGCAAATGTGAAGGTATAATTTCACACCATGCCTAATGTAGAGAAGGACAGGAAATTGGAGAAATTAACTAAAGACTTCCCAACTAAGGGCGGGTTCCACATGTTTTAGTGAGCTTATGTCAATGCAGTGGAATAGCATTACAAAATTTCATGCTCTCTTTTTTTATCATGGATCCATGGATAACAATCAAAGAGTGAACCAATATTTAATTTAAAGTTCATTTAAAAGTTGAAACTACTTACATTTACATAATGCCTTAAAGCAGAGATACAATTTCAAAATTTGCAAACCACACCAAATTATGGAACTGTCGTAAAATACGAGAAGATATTAAACTTAATGAATGATATGTGTGTAAAAGTAAAATGACCTTTATTATGGATAAGTGAGATAGAAACATAAAAACAAAGAGACTAGGAGCAGGAGTAGGCTGTCTGGCCCGACAAGTTTGCGCCACCATTCAGTAGATCATGGTTGATCCTCTATCTCAACGCCATATTACCACTTACTTTCCATACCTTTTGATGCCTTTAATGTCTAAAAAAACCGTCTTTTCCATGAAAGAATAAAAAGACTTCTAGCCAAATAAAATAGAATACTAAAATTAATGTGTTAAGCTATTAAAGAACATTTATTAGATCCTATTTGCAATATTGCATATAGTTGTGTCAGTCAGGAAGGAACACAGATGATTTACTAGATTTTTGAGAAGATTTGTAGCTCAGATTGAGGTTCTGGATGTAGGTTTGCTCGCTGAGCTGGAAGGTTCATTTCTAGATGTTTCATCACCCTATTAGGTAACATCTTCAGAGTGCCTCCAGGCGAAGCACTGTACATGATTCCTGCTTTCTATTTATATGTTTGGGTTTCTTTGGGTTGGTGATGTCATTCCCAGTTCTTTTTCTCAGGGGGTGGTAGATAGGATCTAACTCGATGTGTTTGTTGATAGAGTTCTTGTTGGAATGCCATGCTTCTAGGAATTCTCGTGCGTGTCTCCGTTTAGCTTGTCCTAGGATGGATGTGATTTACTAGATTTCTCCCTTAATTGCTCCCTAAATGGCAGCAAAATGAAAAAGCTGGTAATTGAATTCAGGAAGGAAGATGGAGGGCATGCCCTTGTCTACATCAATGGTGCTGAGGTGGAGATGGCTGAAAGCATCAAGTTCTGAGGAGACAGGAACAATCTGTCCTGGTCCACCCACATTGACACTATGGTCAAGAAGGTACAACAATGCCATTACTTCCACAGGAGGCTAAGGAAATTCAGCATGTCCATAAAGACTCTTCCCAATTTTTATAGATGCACCACAGAATACTATCTGGATGCATCAAGACTTGGTATGGCAACTACTCTGCCGTAAGGAACTACAGAGAGGTGTGCACACAGCCCAGTATGACACACAAGCCAACCTTCCATCCATTGACTTCATCTATATTTCTCGCTGCCTCTGGGAGGCAGCCAACATAATCAAAGGCATACCCTTCATCCCCAACCTGGTTGTAATCTCTTCCAAAATCTTCTGTCAAGGCAGAAGATACAGAAGCTTGAACACACCTACCAACAGATTCAAAAACAGCTTCTTCCCTGCTGTCATTAGACTTCTGAATGGAGGTCTCAAACTTTAAATTTAATGTTGATCTCGCTTTTTTGTGCACCTTCTCTTCAACCATAAAATTGTATTCTTCGTTTTGTTCTATTACCCTCATGCACTTTGTATACTATGATCTGCCTGTAAAGCATGCAAAAACAAAACGTTTCACATTATCTAGGTACAGGTGACAATAATAAATAAAATAAAATAAAAAAGAATAATATCAGACCTTGAGAGTTATGCCTATCCAAAAAAATAAAATAAACTGAGTCTCCAAAAGAATATGAAAGCAATTGACAGGGCAGATGGAGTGAGGATATTTTCAGGTGCCATAATAATGAGTCATGAATCTTACAGGAGATGTATGCAGAAAATGAAATCTAGATTCTGCGGGTCTCTGCTGGGGTAATCAAGGTCAATAGCACAAATGAAGTTAAGGAGGAGCTACATAAGTGCATGACAACAAAGGTAATGGGAGAATGCTGTTAAATGAGATGGGTTGGAAGCAAGCTGCTCTGCAGCAAAACCACCATCAGGTAGGGATATCTTGGACAGCACCACCAAACACATCTTCCCTCACTCTCCCTGTCTGCATTTTGCATGGATTGTTCCCTCTGGGACACACTGGTCCATTCCACAATCACCAACACCACCCCTATCTCCATGGTACCTTCCCATTTGACCGCAGAAGGTGCAAAACCTGCTCCTTCACCTCATCCCTGCTCACCATCCAAGGGCCTAAACAGTCGTCCCAGGTGAAGCAATATTTCACCTGTACCTCCTCCAATTTTGTGTATTGTATTCACTGCACCCAATGTGGCCCACTCTACATTGCAGAAACCAACCGCAGACTGGGTGACCGCTTTGCAAAACACATCCGTGCGCAAGCATGACCCCGACCTTCCTGTGGCCAGTCATTTTAACACAGCGTCCTGCACACATGCCCACACGTCTGTCTTTGGCATTATGTAATGCTCCAGTGAAACACAGCGCAAACTAGAGGAACAACATCTCATCTTCAGACCAGGCACTTTACAGCTTTCTGGACTTAATATTGAGTTCAACACCATTAAACTGTGAACCATTTCTTTCTTTTCTTTTAACTTGTTATCATGGCCTCCCCTCCCCCATACTGTCCTTTAAAATTTGACAGTTAGACACACCATTGTTCTGCCATTCTCACATTCTGATCACTTAATCTGAACTATCAACATCGTGTCAGTTTAGGTCGTAAATTTGCTCGCTCAGCTGGTAGACAAGGGTGGACAAAGTTAAAAATCACACCAACATCAAGTTATAGTCCAACAGAATTTGGAAGTCGAAGCTTTCAGAGCACTGCTTCTTTGTCAGGTAAGTAGCGGGGCAGAGTCATAGAACACAGAATTTATAGTAAAAGATCAAAGTATCGTACAGTGACATGCTTGTAATTTTGAAGAAGATTTGTAGCTCAGCTTGTGAATCAGTCTGTAAGTTTGCTCGCTGAGCTGGTAGATTTATTTTCAGAGGTTTTGTCACCATGCTAGGTAACATCATCAGATAAAAGTTACCAGCTCAGTGAGCAAACTTACAGCCTCATTCACAAACTGAGCTGCAAATCTTCTTCAAATTTGCAATCACGTCAGTGGTATGATGCTTTCATCTTTTGCTATAAATTCTGTGTTCTATTGTCTGCCCCACTAGCAGTGCTCCGAAAGCTTGTACTTCCAAGTAAACCTATAACCTGGTGTTGTGTGATTTTTAACTTTGTCCACGCCAGCCCAACACAGGCACCTCCACATCACCCTTTCTCCAACAGCACCTGACACCCAGAACCAACACCCCCACCACCAAATTATAACATAAATGCACACCTCACATCAGCTCTGATAAAGAATCATCTGGACTTGGAACGTTGGTGTGCTGTCTCCCCATGGATGCTGCCTTCCCAGCTGTGATCTTGTTGTGCTCTTGGGCTGAAGTGTTTGTTTCCAATGTAAACTACATTTCCCAGGATGCAGTATCGCCCGACGGTCTGCACGGTGGATTGGTGGCTCCCAGGTCACGTGGGGAAAGGGGGTTTCGCCCATCAATTGGTCTCGGTCGGGGGGCTCTGATGCCAATCGACTGGGAGGAACCAATAGGCGGCGCGCATATGCAGGGGGCGGGGCTAACGGGTCGGCGCCGCCACAAAAGGATCAGAGGCGGCCGCGCGACCCAAAAAAAAAAGTGAGGCAGGCAGGGGGAGGAGGACGAGTCTGGGAATCCATCAGCCAGAGCGAGCCCACCGAAACCGGGGAGGCGGGGGGGGAGAGTACCCGCCGCGAAACAGGACCTGGGACCATGATGAAGTTTCGCTTCCGCCGGCCGGGCAACGACCCGCAGCGGGAGAAAGTAAAGCTGGAGCTGTTTGCCTTCAACAAGGTGGGTGAGGGCTGGGGTATGTGGTGTGGGGGGGTAGGGAGGGGGTAGGGAGTGGAGGAGGGGTGTAGGTAGGAGGGGTGATGAAACTGTGTTTTAGCCTCTTGCAGAACTAATAATCCAGAGGTCTGAACTGCTGACCTAAAGATGTGTTCAAATCTCAGCATGACAGCTGGGGAATTTAAATTCTGTTGAATCAAGCCAGTTGAAAATGGTAGTACCAGTAATGACAGCCATAAGACTAGTAATTATTGTAACGACTAATATTGCTCACGTTAGGGGAGGAACCTGCCATTATTGTTGCTTGCCTGTTGTCATGTACAGGCTTACTGTTCACTTGTCCCTTCCAAACCACTTGCTTGTAATTATGAAGGCAACTCATTGCTTCCTTTTCAAAGGCTGTTAGCCACGTACAATAAATGATGGCCTGATCTCTGCTCCCATTGTGCCAATGCAACCAATACTTGATAGTGGCCCCACAGAGCCGCTTCTGTTCCTTTGCAGCCAGTGTTCTGATTAACTTTCCCTTAGAGGTGTTTCATCTCCACCTCTGCTTTAACTTCAATGCTTCCTCTTTTTTTTAAAGTCAGGTTTTGGTTATTGTGGGATGCCTGGCAAGGCTAGTTCCTTTTGGGAAAGGAGAGAGCTGCAAAGGGATCATGTGTCCTTCTAGCTGGTTTTAGAATGGCAAAGATTTGGTGATGTTCAAATTTCTTGACCAGCTTGATTGCTACATGCTTACCTTATTTTGTGAAGGCAAGCTTTATGCATTAAGTATCTATGTTAATACATTTCTGTAATGTCCAACTTGAACTGTTTAGTAAAAGTTATAAAGTCATTTTTCTTTTTTGAATTGGACATTTGGGTGCCTCCATCCAAATTCAACATTTGAGTAATTAACAAATGTGACCAGAAACACTCTGTTCTGAAACAGTGGCATTTCCTCAGTGTGCTTTGGTATTAGATACCCCAAGCTTTAGTGTACACTGCCCTGTAGCCCTGGACACTGGAACATGCCAGTTTGTACAGCATTTGATAGCTGGTAACTTTGCAATGGAAAATCGATTTGGGCAAACCAAAAAGTATCTTTCACTGAGTTGACGGTCCTCCAGGTGCAGAGGTTATTTCTGAGCACTTCAGGTTACAACTTGTCAAGCAAATCATAAATATACATTTCCTTCCTTGCAGACAGTGGAACATGGATTTCCAAACCAGCCAAGCTCTTTAGCCCATGATCCAAAGCTACGGCTCATGGCCATTGCAACCAAATCAGGAGCTGTGAAAATGTATCCTTTTTTCAATTCAAAAATTATTTTTGATCTGCATAAAGGTGAGCTTTAACACTTGATAAAAAGCTTCATGAAGCAGCAGATATTTGTGTGGATTGGAATTGGAGTAAGCTTTGTAAGCCAGGGTAACCACGATCAACTGGGAAGCATATATGCTGATCTGACTTGTAACCATGTCAACAAGCTTTTTCTTGTGGGAGTGACAGAATTTAGAATTAACTTTGAAGCATTTTGTTACCATTCACTTATTTACTAAAGTTTAAAACACAGAAGCAAATTACGATGCTTTCCCAAAATGATGTTAGAATTTGGCAACCAAGCCTTTTGAGAAGATGCTTTAGTATTTTGTTCTTCTCGTTGCATTTGAGATCCCATTGTGTAGTCAGGCATTTTGTTCATAGTGGTCAGTAACTTGCAGGTTTATTGAAAATGTTTAAAGTATGTTTTTGCCTTCTCCAAAATATTGTAAAAGGGCAGATCAGAAGTGAGACAGGTGAGGCGAAGTTCAGTTAACACAGCAAATAGAAGAGCCCTCTTGCAACAGGCGCATGATGACATGACTGACTAATATAGCTTCCTGTGGGATTTGATCAATGCTTCCATTTTTGTGTACTGTTATTAGTGCAATCTCAAATTAGGTGAAGGGTATTCTGGCTGTGCCTGAATGTTGTGATTTTTGAAAGCACTTGGTGATATGGGAGGATTGCTTACAGATGGGATTCAGCCCTTGGCTCAGGGCAGTTCTTTCTTGTTCCTGGAGAGGATAGAGGTAGTATGCACTTCCTCGTGGCTGCTGGTAGTAAATGTGACCTGGAGAGAATCCTGAGCATGTGGCCAGCAACACTTCAGTCATTGCCATGGTAACTAACCAAATCTTTCTAACAATAGAGAGAAGAATGCCTGCCTAGTTTTACATGGGAGAGTAGTTATAAATATTAATGTTACCTGGGAGAATCCAGCTTTATTTGGACCTAGATGGCTTGCTAGTGAATTAATTTGAATGGACAAAGGTCTGTGGGTGTTATTAGTTGGGTTTGCTGAATGTGTTTTGCCTGTTGGGATATTGTGATTCGTGAGATTTTGCTGTTGCTGAAGGTTTATTGTCCATGCAATCAAATCGTAAATGTCCTGTGTGAGTAAATTAAAGCTATTGTGGATGTTTGAGGCAACTTGAATTCATTTCTTCATTTTTTGTTTTTGTAATTCCATCTTTGGTTTAACAGTAAAAATGAACCACTGAAGGAGAATTTATACTGAAAATTCAAAAATGCAGCGTGTGCAAAATCCACATGTCTGTTCTGACAAATATCCCTTTGAGTGCAACCTGGTTGCAGATCAGAATACTGTCTACAAAGGAAGACCAGTCGAATTGTAATGTTAGAGTGGATGTATTGGCATTTCTCTCATCACTGCACTGCTGAAATCCTATTGTCAGTGTTACTACATATTTTAAATGGACCATGAAACGTGCAGTTTTCAGAACAGCAAGCACAGTAAACTTAGTTGCTTCATGCATGACATCCAAAAAAATGAACCATCCAGAATCCATTATTTGTTGATTGACAAGGCTGCATTAATTGTTTACAATGTTAGCTTCACTTCAATAATAAATAAAATTGAGGCAAAAAGCTTTGAGTTAGCTTGATCAAATAAATGGTGTGCAGCAGAAACTATTAGCTTAGTCTCCCAGAAACTGATCTGAGATTTACTAGGAAGCTTAGCTTTTGAATAACAAAAGCTTAGATTATGATGGCAGGTTACTCTAAGAATGTTTGTCTACTTCTACTCCAGACAATTTGGAAATCCTTATGCTGCTTTATATCGATAGTTGATCAAAATTGATGCATAGATTGTGAAATGTAAGAGTTACTGATTTTCAAAATAACTTTTAGAATATAGATTCAATACTCTGATTTAATGTTGGTGTCTTCCAGCAATGAGTACAGCTTAGATCCTGTTTCAATCTGGTTACTTTGATACCATGATGATTGCATGTTTGTCATCTGATTTCTCCAAATTCTAACTGCCATTATGTGCAAGGTTCATCCTAACATAAGTGGTGTAACATTGTAGTTTTGTTGCTGGAGTTAAACTTCTGGCAGTTGGTATTTAAAAATCAGTTAACTTAAAATCTTCAATGAAATATATGATGGCAGCCATGAAACCTCTAAATTACAATTCCACGTTTCCTTGTGAAGAAAACTTCCAATCCTTCCTCATATTTAACCCCACAGCATTGTAGTTGACACTGATGCTTTCTGAAGTTGCGTAGCAAGCCATTCCTGATGAAGGGCTTATGCCTGAAACATTGATTCTCCTGCTCCTTGGATGCTGCCTGAACTGCTGTGCTTTTCCAGCACCACATTCTACTCTGATCTCCAGCATCTGCAGTCCTCACTTTCTCCTAGCAAACCATTCAGTTTGTTTACCGTGGGAGAACTTAATAGTGCTGCAGTGACATTTAATTCTAGTATCCATTGCTCTGGTTATATCAGCTGTTCACTGACTGGAGAGCTTTTAAGTGCAGAATGCTTGAGGGGAAAATTATTGGTCTTTGGGTAGTTTAAGAATGGCATTGCTGATCAATGAGCTGTCCAAAGAAGAGTCCCTTTGTCAGTAGGAAGCTTGTGTCTGAGTATTGTATTACATCACATTAAAGTATGACTCAGAAGTTCAGTGCAACACACTGGCTCTGTATTGTTGAACAAAGCATGTACTAAGCAACCTTTTTAACAAGTTCGCAGTCTCCGTTTTGTCCTTCAATCTTTTGCCTGTTTCTGACCTTGGCAACATAAGTCTTAGTTTTTTTTTTGTTTTGTGACACTTGGTTTCTTGGAACCTATTTTTCCCCCCATCTCAGATAATTTGCATTGCTTTCTAAAATAAATCCAGAGGCCAGTATCCCATCACCAAGTCACCCTTTGTTTACACAGTCCTCAAGACTGATCCAGCTTCTTGAGACTCAGCTGAGTGAACATAATCTCTGCCAGAGCTCCTTGATTAGGGCTGTTAAGTTGGTCCTATTGGGGAACCTGGCTAACTTTTTATTTATAGGAGAAAGTGAGGGCTGCAGATGCTGGAGATCAGAGCTGAAAATGTGTTGCTGGAAAAGCGCAGCAGGTCAGGCAGCATCCAAAGAACAGGAGAATCGATGTTTCGAGTACAATCAAAGTGCATGTTCTTTATACACTCCTTTTCTTAAGGGGTTAGAAGGTCTTTGTGTGGTAATTGCCTTGGCAGTTGTGGGACTTCATCAACTTGTCACTTGTAAGTGACCTGACTCTTTGTTTGTAGGTCTAGTCAAAGTGGGTGCTAGAACACTCATTTCTCTTGTCCATTTGATTTCATGGGCATGGTTGTAACTTAATGGTTGAGTGGTTTAAGGTGATAAATGCTGTTGAGTGCGACCTGACTCTTTGTTTGTAGGTCTAGTCAAAGTGGGTGCTAGAACACATTTCTCTTGTCCATTTGATTTCATGGGCATGGTTGTAACTTAATGGTTGAGTGGTTTAAGGTGATAAATGCTGTTGAGTGCTGAAGCACAGTGCTTCAGATACAGCCGATTAAAAGGCTGGTTGAGGCCTGCGTTCTACCTTCAGTGGTGTTGAATTATAATCCAAAGCTTGATTGGTTTAAATTAATCCTAAACCCTGGACATGATGAATTGGGACAGATGACCAAATGCTTCTCCTGAGGAGAGTTTTAGGTGTCTTAAATGATGAGCAAGTAAGTGAAGTGTAGAGGTTTTTGGGGGAAAGCATTCCAGAGCTTGGGTCCAAGGCACCTATGGCATGCTACTAGTGGTGCGATGCTCCCTAAATGCTAGGGATGTGCAAGAGACTGAAATTCAAGGAGTGTAAAACAGTGAATAGAGGGAATTGAGAATGTTAATTGTGGCATGTCCTATTAAGAGCTAAACTAAATCAGCAAGCTTGACAGATGATGGGTGAACTGGACTTATTCCAAGTTGTCATGGGCAGAAGACTATTAGCTGACCTAGAGTTTAAAGCATGAGGTTACTCAGGAACGCATTGGAATAGTCAAGTTGAGGTAATGATGTGGAAAAAGGTTTCAACGAGAGATGAGTTGAAAGTAGGGAAATGTCAGGTGATATGAAAATAAAGACATTGATATATTTGGAAACTGACTTGATCACATGTCAGCAGGTACAAATTTTGGTTCAGAGTCACAGTTGACAGATGAAGTTGGTGTCTAGGCACACTTTAGGGCTGAAGAACAAAGCTTTGCTGTTTCCATTGTTCAGTTAGTGCAAGTAACTGCTTCCCAAAGGAGTCCATATTCGTGACCTTTGACATTTTTCTGATGTTGATATGTTTATCTCCCTGGCCAGCAATCTTCTACAGTGAACTACAGTTTTGTTATCTATCGTGTTTAACATTCTGAACGAGGTGTTCTGTTCCAAGATTTAGAAAATTATATTTATCTAGAATTGGATTCATAGTGAACCAACTGTGTTCTTCTCATTCTTATTAAACTGGTTGAAATTAACATGTGGAAAGGTGACTTAAACTGATAAACACAGTGCAAACAAAGGCCTAACTAATGTTGGAAATTTCAGTCCTGGAAATACACATTAATGCAGTTTTTATTTGCATGTTGCAGTGCTGTAGTGACAACATGAATATGCAGAGGCAGATGCTGCTGCCTTTTAGTATATACCAGACAGGATTTCATAGTTTGGTCCATTCCAGAGTATGCTTCAAAAAGTGAGTTTTCTTTTTTAGATGACTCCTCCAGTGTTCTTTCCAGGTGCTGGGACAGAGTAGGACTATTAATGGGGAGCAGGTGAATGTAAGGAGGCGTGTCAGTGGCATAGCAATGCACTTCAGGTTTAATGTTGCCCTTGTCTTTAAAGTAGTTTTCAGTCTGTATTTGGATGGTAAACACAAGTCAAATTCTTTTAGCCTTAGTGCTTTTGATATAGTAGGTGTTTTCAGCCTTACTTTCTAAACATGTGAAATGGAGGAACTCATGAATTTGTGCTATCTAAGAAATTTTGATTGTGGAGAACAATGCTCTGTTTGTTTGGTTAAAGCGGTAGAAGATCACTTTTTTTTGTTCAGATTATATATACCTTTTGCATCTTTTTGAAGTAGTCATCATGGTTTCTGGCAAGAAATCTGACTGAGGATGGTGTTTTTTGACCATATGCTACAAAGTGATTGGGATTAATGGAGTTTAACTGAGTTCAACCAGCCTAAAGCACTGTTAGCTAGTGAGGCATATGGGTGTAAGCAAACAGTCTGTACTCATGATCTGGAGTTTGACTGGTACCAGAGGCACGCTGCTTTGATACTGATGAACAATGGATTCTTGTGCTGTACAGAAACTGCAGTTAAATTATGTCCCCCCTCCCAACTAAAATCAAGTAACATGGCCTCAGGATAATGTAGCCTGTTGCAGCTATTTACATTAGCTACTTGTGGACTTGATATTTCATGTCTGTAGTCCAGGCTGCCTTTAAATCACATGGGATGTGGGTATAGTTAGCTAGGCAAGCATTTATTGCGTGTCACTAGATGCCATTGCAAGGGTGATGGTGACCTGCTCCTTGAACTGCTGTAGATTGTCGCTCAGAGGGAATTCCAGGGTTTTGAGCCAGCAACATTTTAAGGTCAGGATGGTAAGTGGCTTGGAGGGAAACTTACAAGTGATTTGCTATGTTTCCCACTCAGCCTACTAAACAATCCAAGCCTGCCTAGTCTCTCCTTTTTATAGCTCAGTTTCTTCATCCCAGGCAATATCCTGGTGAACTTCCTCTGTTCCCCCTGCAGTGCTTTCACCTCACTGCTTTAGTGAGGTGACCAGAACTGCACGCACTACTCCAGTTGTGGCCTGACCAATGGTTCGGTACAACTCTGACGTTGCCTCCTTGTTATAATACTCTGCCATGACTGAAACAGTGTCCCATATGCTGCCTTGACTATCCTGTTCCCATGTTCTGCTGACCTCAGGGCTGGGGGTGAATGATTGCCTCAGATCTTGGTACTTGTTTTAACTAAAAATAAACTCTCCTCAGAGTTGGAGGTGGGTATTGCAGATTCTGGAGATTAAAGTCAAGATTAGAGTGCTGGAAAAGCACAGCAGGTCAGGCAGCATCCAAGGAGCAGGAAAATCTGTTTTGGGCAAAAGCCATTCATGAAGGGCTATTACCCAAAATTTTGACTTCCCTGCTGCTTGGATGCTGCCTGACCTGTGCTTTTCCAGCACCACTGGACTCCCCTCACACTGACGCCACCAAGCACATCTGGGGCAGGGATGGTATGGCTTTAAAGAAAAGCACCCTTTGGCTCTTCCCAGGGGTGTCAAATCAATACAAGAGATAAAATAACTGTCCTTTTCTGGACATGAAACTGAAAACAAACTTTGTTCTGTAATTACACAATTAAATTGCTATAATTACTCAAATTGGTACCCTCCAGCCCCTGTTTTCCACCACCTTCAAACCAATTTTTCATTCAATTGGTTAGCTCTCCCTGGATTCCACGTGGATCTTGCCCAATACAGTGACAATCAGTGGTAAAATGCATTCATGTAACCTTGTCAGGCCAGTGTGAATGTGTGATGAGGCCTTGAACTGCAACAAACACCATTTTTAGAAAAAAACTTTGTTTTGAGTTGTGAAATACTGGATTGCTGCTCCGGGCAAGTGCTGGAGGGGTTTGAAGAGATGACGTACTAGGCATGCTCCATGTCTGCTTGTTAAATTACATTGTTTTGTCATCTATATTATGAAAGTCTTTATTGCCATTTAAACCCTAAACTGCATCCTGAGCATGTAGTCCTGGACCATTGATTGAATCTGCCTGTAGCTTTGGTCCTTGAAGTTGGATTGACTGGAGAGCAGCTGACCAAACAAGTTTGGCTGTTGATCCAAATGTGGGTAGCAATGTCCAAATGAAATTCTGGTTCAGCAAGTACTTCAGTGAAACATGGTTGGTGTCATCTGATACATCTGATCTTGTACCTGAATATTAAAGTATTTTTGTACATTAATTGGGTTGGCAAGTTATATTGAACGTGGCCTAAAATATGTATAATGTGGTTCTCTATGGCATTATGAAATCTGACGTTCTAGTCCAGTGGTTTTCAAGCATTTGTGTGGGAGGGCTCCTGGGGCCCATCTCCTAAACAACAGTGCACCAAAGGCAAGCTGCTCTCTTGATAAGTGGGGTTTATTTGCGTATAAAATTTGAATTTTCCTGGAAAGATGAAGACAAATGTACAACACTGATTTGGGGGGAGGAGAGAACAGGAATAAATCACAGGAATAAAATTGTTTTTTTTATATAACTGCCTTGTTCTCTTTTGGAGAAAACTCATTTAAGGTGGTTTCCTTGAGGTTGCCAGGAAAACACTGAAAAATCAAAACTCAGTGGGAAAAGAAATGGGTGGAGAAAGCTGTGAAGAGATTTTGAGGCTCTTTCTCTCTCCTCCTCCTCCTCCTCCCCTTGTGCTAATAGACACGTTCCTCCTTTTTCTCGTATCCTCCGTGAGGCCAATTCCTATGGCTCTGCTGTTTGGTTGCTGTGAAAAATTTTAAATTTGTAATGTTTTGACACCTCACCACTCTTGGGTAACACTAAACTCAGCCTTCCATTTAAATCTGGCATCTTTCCACTGTAAATTCAATTTCATTGTAACTTGCCTCTTGCAAGGAGAGGAAGCTGTTTTTAAGAGTATTTTGCAGCACTACATAATTGAAAGTAAAGTTTAATTTTGAAAATTAAGTGTCTATTTGACCAGTTTTTATAAATCTCCTGTCACTGGGAAAATCCAGTTTCTTGAATATTTTATAAACAATATAAAATATTATTTTCTTTAATTGTTTCAGCCATGGATGTTTCCAATTATGCCACCCCCTCCCAGAATTTTTCAACACTATCTGGAATATATTCCACTTTAAGGGAAGAGGCAAGGAATATGGAAACTTGCCAAGTTTATGAAGACTTTATATCCTTTTTAAAAAGGATAGTGCTGGAGGGAGGCTTGAAATTTAACTCTGCAGGAAATCCATTGCATGTTACGTGTTGATGCCAAACTGCATCCAGGGAATTATCTCTGGGAGCTTTATCTTAGCCACAGAGTTAGATGGTCTTCACATTTCTGAAGTGATGCTGACTCTTCAATTTGAAGAAGTTCTCGAATCTCAGTATGGCTTTGAGTGGGAGAAATGCTCCTGCCAACTTGAATGGCTGTGTCAGTGAGCAGGAGTCCAGCAGATCTCCTGTGCGTGTCAGATTGTTATGCTGGATTGGTAATCATATTTTATCCTTTATTTAACAGTAGGTAGTATCATTTATTACATCTACACACCAGATGTGAATGTTGTATTCACGTAGTGGTCTACTTCATTAAGTGATTTATCCTGATTAGTAAGTGTGCTTTTAAAATTACATTCCTCATTGTCTGTAATTTTTTGTGAACCATAGTATTAAACATGCAGATCCTGTATTGAAGGACTTGTAGCAAGCCTTCACTCCAATTTGAAAGCTCCTCCATGTGATTCAGTTAAAATTTCTATGAAGGTTTGTCGTATAATCCATTTATATTTCAAATGTGAATTTATGATTGAATTTCTTGCCAGTTTTAGTATATTTGTAATGTGAATGAAGTATGCATTTGCTGCAAAGGAAGTTGCATTGTCACTTTAACAGTAAACCTACGCATATCTGGAAGTCCTTCAGCCCTGAGTCACATCACAGGCCTGCACAGGCACTCGCTCACCATGACTAGGGTTAAATGATGCTCCAATATTGTTGAGGGAGAACTGCAGTGTCAGTAATATTTGCTTTCTGATGAGAATTTAAAGGCCCTACCTGCTCTGTCTGATATGAAAATCGCTCAGAAGGTTGAGGGGAGATGTAAGAAATTTGGAAGATCATGTATGGCTTTAGAAAGGGTGGGTGCTGGGAAGTGTCCATCTAATGCGGATATAGGGACTCATGGGCGCAGCCTTAGAGATAGGAGTCAATTTAGAACAGAAATCAGGAGACATTTCTTCAGCCAGAGTGGTGGGCCTGTGGAATTTACTGCCACAGAGCGCTGTGGAGGCTGGGCTGTTAAATGTCTTCAGGGCACAGATTGATAAATTCTTAATCTTGCGAGGAATTAAGGGATATGGGAGAGTGCAGGTAAGTGGTGGTTGAAATGCCCATCAGTCATGATTTGAATGGCAGAGTGTACTTGATGGGATGAATGGCCTGCCTTCCACTTTTTTTCTTATGGTCTTATTGTTGGTCTGATCAGTAAATTTGCAGATGACACAAAGATTGGTGTAGCAGAAAGCATTGGGGACTGTCAAAGAATACAGGAGTCTATAGATAAATGGAGAGTTGGGTGAAGAAGTGGCAGATGGAGTTCGATCCAGGCAAAATGTGAGGTGATGCATTTTGGGAAGTATAATTCTAGAGCAAACTATACTGTAAACAGAAGAGCCTCCAGGAAAAATTGAGCAGAGATCTGGGAGTTCAGGTCCATTGTACCCTGAAGGTGGCTGCACAGGTGGTTAGTGGTCAAGAAGGGAAATGGTATGCTTGCCTTCATCGGATGGAGTATTAATTATAAGAGCTGGCAGGTCATGTTTAAATTGCACAAGACTTTGCTTTGACTGCATTTAGAATATTGTGTACAGTTCTGGTCGCCACATTATCAAAAGGATGTGGACGCTCTGGAGAGGATGCAGAGAAGGTTTACGAGGATGTTGCCTTGTGTGGAAGGTTCTAGCTGTGAAGAGGTTGAGTAGGTTAGGATTGTTTTTTAGGAAAAAAGGAGATTGAGGGGGACCTGATTTGAGGCATACAAATTCATGAAGGGTAGACTGGGTGGATAGAGAAGCTTTTTTCCCCAGGGTGAGGGATTCAATAACTAGGTGAGAAGTGAAACGTTTGAGGGGTACACATGGAAAATACTTGAGGGTGGTAGGTGCCTGGAATGTGTTGCCAGCAGAGGTAATAGAGGCAGGCACAGTAGATTCATTTAAGGTAAGTTTGGAGAGATGCATAAGTGGGGAGGAGAGGAATACAAATCCTTGGGAACTCAGTGATCGGTTTAGGCAGTGGATGTGGATCGGCACAGGCTTAGAGGGCCGAAAGGCTTGTTCCTGAGCTGTAAACTTTTTATCCTTTGTTCTATTTCATATGAAGCAGGATGTCCTTCTGATATCTGAAATCAACACAGTTAAACTAAATTATTTTGTAGTCACATAGTTTGTTGGAGCTTGATGGATGTAAATTGGCTATTGTTTCCTACATTGACTGTGCTTCAAAGGCAATTAGCTGTAAAAACCTTGTTTGAGATGTCCTACTTTGGGCTTTTTGCTCGCTCTTTGCTACCTGTCCAGCAAATGAGTGAATATTGTTTGGGAGGTTCTTTGAATAACCTTGAGTAAGGTGCTGATATTCTCCATGAATTGAAGTGGCTACTTTTCATCCATGAAACTATAATCTGTGTGCAGTAAGTAAAGGAATTGGGGCTTTACATCAGTTTAGCGTGAAACCTGTTATTTTCCAACCAATAGTTGTCAAGCACCTTACTTCTGGTGCAATTGACTGCCACGCTTTACACCATAAACAATTGCTACTGAAGGTTTTGTTGCCAATTGTTAAGGTGTGATGGGCCTTTTCCATCTCTCTTGCTATTTACCCTCTGTCCCAGCACTGATTCCCAACATCAAGTAGTCTGTGAACACTTTGCGCCTGGATCAAACAATTAAAGAGCAACAAAGGTGGGCTTGGAGACCTGATTTGAAATGGGTATTTGCATCATAATTGAGACTGCTACAGCATGGATAAGTGTCGGAAAACTAAAGGAAGCATTTGGCAACCAGATGAATTGCTTTTCCATTAGTTAACCACTGTACATCTTCACAAGGTTATGTACTGATGTGCTCAATGAGGGTATAATTGGAGTGGATTGTAAGACTTTACAAAAACACATTATTACAAGAGAATCTTCAGGGAGAAGGTAGAGCTGCTCAGGGATAGCGGAGGGAACTTGTGCGTGGAGTCTGAGCAGATAGGGGAATCCCTAAATGAGTTTTTTGCTTCAGTTTTCACCAAGGAAAGGGAACTTGTTGTAAATGAGAACTTTGGAGGAGCTGGGATAGTCTTGACCTGATCAAGATTGAAGGTGATGTGCTAGAAGTTTTGGAAAACATTAAGATTGATAAGTCCCCAGGGGCAGACCACTTTATCCTAGGCTGCTCCATGAAGCGAGAAAGGAGGTTGCTAAGCTGCTGGTGAGGATATTTGCCTTCTCCCTCTCCACAAGAGTTGTACTGGAGGATTTGAAGGAGGTGAATATTGTTCCACTTTTCAAGAAGGGTAATAGGGAAATCCCTGGCAATTACAGACTGACCAGTCAGTCTCTCATCTGTGGTCAGCAAAGTTGTGGAAAGAATTTGAGGGGATAGGATTTGACTATTTAGAAAAGCATTGTGTGATTTAAGGCAGTCAGCATGGCTTTGAGGGGCAGGTCATGCTTCACGAATCTTATTGAGTTCTTTGAGGTGTCAAGATAGGTTGATGGAGCAGTGGATGTGGTGTATATGGATTTCAGCAAGGCATTTGATAGGGTTCCCCATGGTAGGCTCATTCATAAAGTCAGGAAGTATGGGTTACAGGGAGATTTGGCTATCTGGATTCAGAATTGGCTGGCTGACAGAAGACAGTGGTTGTAGATGGAAGGTATTCTGTCTAGAGGACAGTGTTGAGTAGGGTCCTGCAGGGCTCTGTTCTTGGGCCTCTGCTCTTTGTAGTTTTTATAAATGACTTGGATTAGGAGGTTGAGGGGTGGGTTAGTAAATTTACAGATGATAAAGGTTGGAGGTGTTGATAGTATCGAGGGCTATTGTAGGCTGCAGCGCATGCAGAGCTGGGCTGAGAAACAAGAGATGGTGTTCAACCTGGATAAATGTGAAGTGATGCATTTTGGAAGGTATAACTCGAATGCTGAATATAGGATTAAAGACAGGATTCTTGGCAGTGTGGAGGAACAGAGGGATCTGGGTGTTTGGTACAATTGCAACATTTTAAGAGGCATTTGGATATGAATAGGAAGGGTTTGGAGGGATATGGGCTGGGCACTGGCAGGTGGGACTAGATAGGGTTGGGATAACTGGTTGGCATGGACAGGTTGGATTGAAGGGTCTGTTTCCATGCTGTACATCTGACTGTACATAGATCCCTCAAAGTTGCTGCCCGAGTGGATAGGGTTGTTAAGAAAGCATATGATGTTTCATTAATGGGGGATTGAGTTTAAGAGCAATGAGGTTTTGCTGCAGCTCTGCAAGTCCCTGGTGAGACCACACATGGAATATTGTGTCCAGTTTTGGTTGCCCTACTATAGGAAAGATAGAGGCTTTGGAGAGGGTGCAAAGAAGGTTTACCAGGATGCTGCCTGGACTGGAGGGCTTGCCTTATGAAAGGTTGAATGAGCTCTGATATCTCTCTGGAGAGGAGGAGGAAGAGGGGAGACCTGATCGAGGTGTGCAAAATAATGAGGGGAAATAGATGGTCAATAGCCAGAGACTTTTTTTCCTCTGGGCGGGATTGACTGGAACAAGTCGTCATAGTTTGAAGATATTAGGAGGAAGGTATAAAGGAGACATCAGAAGCAGGTTCTTTACGCAGAGAGTTGTGAATGCATAGAATGTGTTGCCAGCTGAGGTGGTGGAAGTGAAGTCATTGGGGACATAAGTGACTGCTGGACATGCACATGGATAGCAGTGACTTGAGGGGTGCGTAGGTTAAGTTACTATATCTTGCGTTAGGATTAAGTCCCTGCACAACATAGTGGGCCTAAGGGCCTGTTTGTGCTGTACTGTTCTATGTTCTAACATTGAACTCTGTACAGGTCTTTCTGGTATGTTTCATCAATGTGAGTTGGCTATAACCCAATTGGGTGATATTTGAATAATGCAAACTCTCTACTGAATGGTGATAGCTTTTTTTTCTATACTGAACTTTTATGGTGCAATTTTTCTCTATGGTGGTTTTACGTTATGATTTTCTATAGCAACAGTTTGCAAAGGAGCCTGTACTTTGCCACACCATAGAGAAAAATATTGTATATCTCAACAGCTGTCTGCTTGGGTTAATTTTGATTGCATCTTGGAGTTGAGTAGCTATATGTTCATGTATGGAGTATGGACTGTCCTTTGAAGAGAAAATGAGGTCTGCAGATGCTGAAGATCAGAGATGGAAATGTGTTGCTGGAGAAGCGCAGCAGGTCAGGCAGCATCTAGGGAACAGGAGAATCGACGTTTCGGGCATTAGCCCTTCGGGCTAATGCCCGAAACGTCGATTCTCCTGTTCCCTAGATGCTGCCTGACCTGCTGCGCTTCTCCAGCAACACATTTCCATCTATGGACTGTCCTTTCCTTCCTTTACCATAATTCTCTTTTCCTGTTTACCATTCTGCCTGAGGCTGACCAGTAGGGAAGTACTTTGCCAGTTAACAATCATTTTGAAGTTTGGTGCACTCCTTCATGAGTGGCTACTTTCTTGCCTTTTTCCCTAATGTTTTGGGTGAAGTTGGAGAGTATAGACTTCAGGGTGTGTGGGCAGCTCCAATTCAGCACCATTCCTTGCTTTCTGCAAATGGAGTTGAGATCCCTGAAGTGTGTTTTGGGCCCCTTCGAAATGAAATAAATATTAGAACAGTAATTTTTTAAAAATAACTCTTTCCTCTTCTGATTTGAGTATTTTGTAGTATGTAGATATTAAAAGGATGCCATTAGGCTACTTGTTTGTAGAAGTGAGTTGTGATATTGGAATTCAAGTTTGCTTTCAAAATGAAAGTATAATCTATAGACTGCAGAGAATTTTTAAAAGTCATTGTTCTGTGTGGATAAATTTGAATGTGCTCAGTGCTGGGAAATAGCAAGTCTACCTGGATTTTATCTTCTGTTCTCACACTTAACAGGAACAATGAAAAAAGACAGTCAAGAAGCCACTTACGTTAAGTGAGGAAAGTTTGAGTTGTGAAATTGTTCCTCATCCAAGCACTCAATACTCGAAGAATTGGTCATTTTTAAAATCTGAATTTTCTGTTAGATAATCCAAAAATATATGGAGGCTGGTGGATGGAGTTAAAATGCAGTTCACCCATTATCTCCTTTTTATAATTCCTGGCAAAGTTTAAAAATCACACCAGGTTATAGGCCAACAGGTTTATTTGGGAGTACTTGCTTTGGAGTGCTGCTCCTTCAGGTAGCTGTGGAGCAGGAGCATAAGACCCAGATCTTATAGCAAAAGGTTAGTGTCATGTGGCTGATACAATATTGAACAAACCTAGATTGCCATTAAGTCTGTCTTTTAAAATGGTTTGCACGTTTCAGTTTATTAATATATAAATCCCAGAACTACAGTCACATTCTTGAGATAACTTGAGGTTTTAGAAAGTGACATCTCTGCACAGACAATGCATTAAAAATGTGTGGTTAGTCTATTTATATCCCAATCTTGAATCTGACTGGTTCAATTTCCAAAGTAGAGATTGATAAAATATTACAGGGATTGACTGCCTGCAGATTGTGCTTTTTGAGCAAAATAGATTATCGTGTAACTTCACCCCATTTGATGCATATGTGCATTTGTGCTTGGTCTCTCCAATATACCATGCCTCAGGGTATTCTTGCTTGCAGCATGAGATTTGATTGTTAGCTGAATCATGAGTACCTGGGTGGTATCCCCACATGAAATGTTGGTATCCATGTCAATACTGACATGTCTTGCAGTGGTTGCCATGACAGTTGAATGGTGTTGTGGTTGATGTCGTCCTGAAGGTTGGGTAGTTTGCTGTGAAGTGGTTTAAGGTTTGTCGCTTGTTTTTAAAGGGGAGAAGTGGAGGTGTAGGGAGGTCTTGGCAAAATGCTCATCTCCATTGATTGTGTTGCAGGCTGGGAAGAACATGTCGTCATTTCTCCGCTCCCAGGAAGTACTGGACAATGAAGAGTACTATATCAGTTGCATCCTATCTGTCTCCTGAGGAGATCATTATAGTTTCTCGCTGTGGCCTGTCTGAACTGGCGATTGAGTTGAGCATCATACCGTATTATCAGGGTGTCCTTCAGGCATCCATTGCATTCCTCATCTGAACAGCTCCTGTGTGTGCATAAGGTGTGTCCTTAGGGGATGGCTGTTTTTAATACTTGGGGTGGAAGCTAGAGAAGTGCAGCATTGAGGGATTCTGTTGTTTTATAATAGTGAGGTAGAGATGCCCATCTTGGGATGCATGTGACCAAGAATGAGACAGATACTAAAGAGCAGTCCATGGTAAGTCTGGTAGGATGAAACTTGTTATCACTAGTAGTTGTTTCAGTGACTCGATGCTGTAGGTCCAGCAGAAGAAAATGTCATCAATATTTCTGGGGTATAGTGCTGGTTGGAGGTCCTATGCAGCAAAGATGTCTTGTTCGAACTGGTGTGTGAAATGTTGACAAATTGGAGTGCAAATTTGGTCCCCATGGCTGTTCTGTGTCTGAATGAAGAACTGGTTCTTTTCATCTTTGACATTGTGGTCGAGGATGAAGCAGATGAGTTGGAGGATGGTGCTCTGAGATTGGCAATTAAGTACTGAGGCTGTTGCAGTGATGCAGTCATTGAGGGGGATGCTGAAACGTCAATATGATGAGGAATGTTCCCAGTTCAACTCCTGTGGGTGCTGAATTTCTAAGAAATCTGTAGTGTCATGACAAAAGTTGAGGGTTCCCCTGCACAATGGGCTTCAAGATGCCCTCAGTGTAGATAGGTTCTCTGTCAGGGTTCTGTTGTCAGCCACAATGGGACAACCAGATGTGTTGGCTTTGTGTATCTTCAGAAGGCAGTAAAAGTCCCCTGTACAAGAAATGAATGGGTGTGCATTGGGTACTCTGAAGGTGTGTTCTTTGGTTGAATTGGCTGGTAGTTGCTTGTAGTGTTCCTGAATGCTCAATTGTCAGTACACTTCCTTGCAATAGACCATTCTCTTCTGAATGACTATGGCTCCTCCTTTATCTGCTGGTTTGATGGCAATGTTGTGATTGGTTTAGAGAGCATGGATTGTGTTGCATTGTGATCAGGTGATATTTTGCTCTACCTAATGGGTGAATCTGGTATTTAGACATTTCCAGATGGTTTGAGCATACATGTTAAGCCCAGGGGAGCAGTCCTCCAGAAGGCTGGTTTGTTCATTGTTTCATTGGGATTGCTGCTGACACCTTGGAAGAATTCCCAGGATCTCATTCATCTGAATTCCTCCATATCTGCTGCAAGACCAATGGGGTCCATTTGTGGGGCAAATGTTGAGCCCTCTGTTCAAGTCTGTATCCCAATCTTGTGTCAGACTCCAACCTCACTTAAATATTGTCTGAGCTGAGATGTCACCTTTTTTAATAAAGCCTTAGTTCGAGAATGTGACTTAAAAGAAGTTCTGGGATTTACATGTTAATGAACTGAACCCTGCAACCCATTCTAAAAGATGAAAGATTTAACAGCAATCTAGGTTTGTTCACGATACTATTTCAGTTGCACGACACTGATCTTTTGCTATATATTGTCAAATGATCCTGTTCCATAGCTACCTGAAAAGAGCAGTGCTCCAAAAGCTAATGTTTCCAAATAAACCTGTTGGACTAAACTTGGTGTTGTGATTTTTAACTTTGTCTGCCCCAGTCCAGCACCAGCACCTCCACCATAATTACTGGCTAGAAACGTCACTCCTCGTTCCTCGTGGTGCAGACTTTATCCTTGATGTTTAGTTCAACTGAACAGTGCAATTATCAAGTGACCCTTTGGAAGAATGAATATCTATTTGAACAAACTGGCAGTTACAGAAACTAGTGCAAAAGTTTTTTCCTATGAAATAAAAGATGACCTGTTTTCAATTTAAATTGATTATTTGTGTATTAGTAGCAGACTATAAAGGAGAAACATTCTTTCATTTTGGCTTACTTGACAGCACATTAACTTCCATTTAGTTGTGTTGGGAAGTCCACCCACCCAAAAGTTGAGAAATGTCTGTATACCAGACTTGTCTAAAGTTGGTGTAGAAAGTGAGGACTGCAGATGCTGGAGATCAGAGCTGAAAATGTGTTGCTAGAAAAGCACAGTAGGTCAGGCAGCATCCAGGGAACAGGAGAATCGACGTTTTGGGCATAAGCCCTTTTTCAGGAATGAGGAAAGTTTGTCCAGCAGGCTAAAATAAAAGGTAGGGAGGAGGGACTTGGGGGAGGGATGTCGGAAATGTGATAGGTGGAAAGAGGTCAAGGTGAGGGTGATAGGTCAGACTGGGGTGGGGGCAGAGAGGTCAGGAAGAAGATTGCAGATTAGGAAGGCGGTGCTGAGTTCTTGTCTAAAGTTGGTACCTATTTGACCTAAACAAATTCAACCATTTCCATTTTCTGTTGTGATAGTAGGATACTGTGTGGGGTGATCCTCTCTAAAGCAGCAGTAGGTTTAATAGTAGTGCCACATATTTGATAATTTGACAATTGCTGAACTGGTTAGATCTTGACTGGCAAGGATGTTACAACTAACTTCCCTAGATTAGTGGAAAAAATTGGGGCTAAGATTTTGCCCTTGAAACCTGTCCAGAAAACACACTAGTAGGCATTAGCTGAAAACAGGCTTGAGTCAGTCCCCAGTGAGCTGAAGACATGCCTGCAGAACAGTACTTGTGCAATAAATCTGCTTTCAGAAAAGAGCACTAAATTTTGGAGCACTGGTAATTAGCCTCAAAACCATTGTATTGAGCCCTGACTTGTAAAATGCACAGTCATACAATGAGGTGGTTGAGTACTATGGTTATAGAAGTGCTTGCTAGACTTTGCTGCCAGAACAATACCCAGGTCCTGTGAACTCTCTTGATGGAACAAATGTCTAATCACTACAATTGCTGTGCTATGTGGTTGCATTTATTTTCTTTTCCTGGAGCAGGATTGCTTCCTATTATGTTGTGAATTTGCCATCATTTAAGGAAGTGGGAGTGTTGAAAACTGTTGTGCAATGTAAGCTGCTTGTAAGGGAGCATTTAAAAGTTGGTAACTGACAGAAAAATGATTCTAGGTTCCTTCCTGTCTTGCAGAATTTGTATGGTTGATGGAGAAGCAATTGCTTGAGGTTATTGAGTGAAAATGCCATGCAATATGGGAAAGTGTTTGCTGACTGGTGTTCCTGGATTACTGTTGGCATCCAAGTCCAGATTGAGATTGCAGTAATTTTAAACAGTTGGTTGAGTGCAGTGAACAGTTGTGCTTGTCCATTCAGTTAGATGATGAGACTGGCTTGTTTTGTTGCTGTTGAGTAGCCTACTGACTGAAGCAGTGGAAGATATCTATAACAACACTAAAAAAATTAGAGCTTCCATTTGAGATCAAAGTACAGCATTACTGAAGATTTGTAGTGTATTGAAACATAGAACAAGAGTCTTCAACTTAATCCTGTTGACTTTTTAAGCATAATTGGCATGACTATCATTTATAGGCTCTTGTTTTTGAATTGCCTTTGAAGACTGTTGTGATCCTCTTCCAAACACTAGGTTATTTGGTGTGCATACACCACAGTGCTCTTTGGAAGGAAAGTTGAGGCTTTTGGCCTAAGATTTTTAAACTGTATTCAAAATCAAGATAGTGTATCTCGGAGATTTTGCAAGTGATGTTCCCTTGCATCCTTTTGAGCTGGTAGAAGTCACAGGTTTGAAAGGTGCCAGGAGATGCGTTGGTGAGTTCTTGCATAGCGTCTTCTAGTTTATGCATGCTGCTACTGTATCATGAAGGGAGTGAATGTCTTTGGGTGATGGATTGGGTGCTATCACTGTATTATCCTAGCTTGTGCTGAGATTCTTTTGTCTGAATTGTACCCTGGCTTTGGAGAGTCATGAGATGAGTAATTTATTGCAGAATTCTCTGGATTTGAATTTCTCTTGTAGCCAATAATTTGTGGCAGGTCCAGCTTACTTTCTGGTCAGGAAAAACTCTGGTAAAGGACTTGGCGATCTTAATGTCATTAAGAGTGGGGGAGCAAAGGAGGACTCTGTCTACAGGTAGTGTACCATAGTTTTATAACATTTTAAAATAACCTAGTTTGTTTTATAAAGGCTTGCTTGGCAATTTGAGGATGGTGGCATTAACCACATTCTGTGGGTCTGAAGTTGCCTATGGAAAATTGCATTTTTTACTGTAATGTTGAGGACTGAAATGACTAGTTTAAAAACCCATGGATTGCAGTACTCTTTCAAGCTGGGCTAAGTAATCATTGTAATTGCTGTTTATGTAACGAAGATAAAGCAGTGGCAAAATGTGGCCGCAAATGTGCTGGATCCAGGGCACTGTTTAGATGTTTGACTGTTAGCAAGTAGCTGGTCTGTGGACTAATGACCAGTTCTTGATAAAACCCTCAACTATGAGTGAGCGAGTGACACCCTCTGGCATCCAGGTGGCTGAAAAAATCTGATATCTGGAGGAGAAAGATTAGCTTTTGCTCTGCAGGACAACTCCAAGTATGAAGATAGTTTATTTTCCCCACTTCCTATTACTGGAAGCTTTCAATGAGTAGTAACCTTTCAAGTGAGAGCCAGTCACCTAGTGCCTTCTGCAAACAAGTGAAAATATCACTAAAAAGCAAGAAGCTGTGCTTTGATTAACAAAAGGATTATTTCAGCAAACTGGAGAGGATCACTCAAAAATATCTTCCTGGTTGCTTGTGGGTGTTTGCTGAGCTGTGAATTTGGTTTGTGGACATTTTTGTCACCTTTCTAGGTAACATCCTTAGTGCTGTGGAACTGATAACCAAGACTGACCTACAAAGGATGAAACCAGAAGGCACCAACTTATCATGATTTTACAGATTACCTAAAGTACATAAACCAGGCATGCCACTTTGACCCATTGTGGCACTTCCAGGAACTCCCACATAAACTAGCAAAAGAACTTCAACAAAAACATCAGCATCTAATCAGTGGATCCAAACACTCGATACAATCATCACAGGAATTCTTAGACAATATCAAGAACATAAACATAGACAAGGACGAAGCAATGGCTTCAGTTGATGTAACAGCACAGTTTACCTCAATGGCTAAGGTTATCTCAAGAGACAATTGCCAACTTCCTGAGACAAACCAAACAGATGACATGACTGGAAACTATCAACAGGTTTGCATAGTTAAACTACTGGACCTGTGCTTGACGACACTCTTCATATTCAATGGCCAGATATGCAAACAAATCAATGGGACACCATGGGATTATCCATCTCTGGGCTCAGCAGAAGCAGTGATGCAAAGATCAGAACAAACAGCCCTTCTACAAATCCAACTCAAACTTTGGATCAGATCGCTGGATGACACTACTTGTAGTTAAAAGAACAGATCGAGAGTATGCATTGGATTATCAACACCATGCAAACAGATTAAAATTTATGAACTAGGAGGAAATTTACAACCAGATCCCTCCTTAGATGTGATGATAGAAAGAACACTGAACAAGGGATGCATAACAAGTGGTCAAAAAAGCCGTACAAGCCCAGATCCTGAACTAACAGCAACCACCCAAACACCAGGAGTTGCATTAGGACTCTGTTCAAAAGGGCTACACTGTAGCACTCCTGACCTGATAACACCACTTTTACAGTCTTCAATAATGGATATCCCTGCAACTTTGTCTGCAGATACCTGGCAGACAATGCAATGAGGACATAGCAAGAGTCAACACATTAACGAATGTACCTTCTACAAAAACACCTCTGAACTAATAGCCATGTCTCCAACCACTGATTTATGACTGCACGTGAACAGATAGCTACACTCAGACAACTCACCAGAACAAAAGACCCAATACCTATATGCAGGACAAACGTGATGTACAAGATTCCATGCAAAGATTGCTGTGCAAAACACTATGGGACAAACACAAGCAAACAACTAGCGATCCACATTCATTAACATGAACTAGCCATTTAATGCTCTGACCAGCTATCTTTTTAGTATCGACACGCAGACAACAAGGACCACAAATTTGACTGGGACAGCACAACAATAGGACAGCCAAACAGGACAGCTGGAGTATTCCTAGAAGCTTAGCACTCCATGGATAATTCCAATAAACACTAACCTCGATCCAATATACTGACCACGGCAACAAACAACCGGATGCAGCGGGAACAAAGCCAAATAAATTCTAACAGACAGTGCCGCAGCGCTTCACAGGAGGTTTGACTGCACTAAGGGATGAAATGTCTGCAAACCAAATGTACAGCTTGACTAACATGCCTGCAACTGGCACCTGAGCTACAACTCTTTACACAAACCTTGAATGCCTTTTTCACAGCTATCAGTATTTGTCCAAAGTTAAGTACCAATATGTCAGGTTCGTTATTTATCAGTAGCTAGAGCATATTAGTCATCGTCATAGAAACGCACAGCATGGAGACAGACCCATTCGTCCAATTTGTCCATGCGGACCAGATATCCTAACCTAATCTCGTCCCATTTTGCCAGCACTTGGCCCATAATCCCCCTCAACACTTCGTATTCATATACCCATCCAGATGCCTCTTTTAAATGTTGTTGTAATTGTGCCAGTCTCCACTACTACCTCTGGCAGTTCATTCCACGCATGCACCACCCTCTATGGAGAAACTTGCCCCTATAGTCCCTTTGTCTTCCCCTCACCTTAAACCTATGCCCTCTAGTTCTGGACTCCCCACACCAGGAAACGACCTCCTTTATTTATCCTATCCTTCAGGTTTTTAAACCTCTAAGGTCACTCCACTTCTAATGCTCCAGGGAAAACAACCCCAGCATATTCAACCCCTCCCTATAACTCAAATCCTCCAACCCTGGCAATGTCCTTGTAAATTTCTTCTGATCTGTTTTGTAATATCACTGTTAGTGCAAATCTGGACCATGCTTTTTGTCAAGCTGGTTAAAGACCAATCGATGGTTGAATCCTGCTTACTTTTCAAAGCCTTTTAACTTGTTTTGACTCTTGTAAATAGTGGGATTTGCTTTCAAGCATGCTACCGTAGTGAGACATAACACAAGGGTGACATTTCCTCCCTGACCTATGTATGGGGTTTTATGACAACTTTACTCTTCAAGGCTATTGTTTTAGTAATCTTTTAAATTTCGCTGGCTACCATGGTGCAATATGTGATTCTCAAGCATTGGTCTGTGCTGCTGAATTATTAGAGTAAAATTATCCTTTCACTACTGTTTCTATATACTTCTCACTGGGGAAGTTAATATGTTCAACTGAGCCTCCGTGGCAACTGTATCTGCGTTTAATTCAGACAATTCTCCCTCTTTTCCCCATCTCTACTCTTTACCTGTACCCGACTAAGGCAAATTTCTTGGCCAGTTGAGGATTAGACAAAGGCTTGTTGATTTAAATAAAACTTAATGAAGGAATGGCTAATTCATGATGGCAGAAATTGACTCCCTCACTAGGATTCATTCTTTTAGAAGCTGTGTGCGCTTGATCTGCTCACTTGCTTTGTACCTTTTCATGCTGTAATTTAAAATTATTTCTCTGAAGAGGTCCCAATAAACTGTTGGATTTAAACTCTGCATACAGGAAATTGATCTTGGGAAGCATCAGTAGAGTGGAGATTTTTGAATCTATTTATGAAATGGTGTTGGCTGTTTTGAATCTGATTGAAACTACGACAGTACTTTATGGCATTTTTCTCACAGGAAGTCCAGTATAAGTTGCTTTGTCTTCCCGAACTGAAGCAATTGCTTAGTTCTTGAGACACAGCCACGTTTTATTCCCTTCATCTGTTTATCCACCCAAACTGTTTAGGTCGGCAGGTAAGACATTTTTCCTGTAGACCTCTGCTTTTGGTTTAGCTGTGGTAACCTGACTATGGATTGTGGCATTTAGCCAAGAAAAGCACTTTGAAAGTTCTGCACAACTATATACAACTTATCCAGCCAATGGCAAAATTACAGAAGTGTTATGGTTCAGAAGGATACTATCTAACCCATTGCATCTATGATAGTTCTTTAAAGTGTACAGGTAAATCTGGGGTGGCATGTTGGCTCAGTGGTTAGCACTGCTGCCTTACAGCTCCATGGTCCTGGGTTCAATTCCAGCCTCTGGCAGCTGTCTGTGTGGAGTTTGTACATTCTCCCCGTGTCTGTGTGGGTTTCCTCTGGGTGCTCAGTTTTCCCCTCAGTCCAAAGATGTGCAGGTTAAGTGAATTGGCCGTGCTAAATTGCCTATAGTGTTAGGTGCATTAGTCAGGGGTAAATGTAGGGGAATGGGTCTGGGTGGGTTGCTGTTTGGAGGGTCAGTGTGGACTTGTTGGGCTGAATGGCCTGTTTCCACACTAGGGAATCTAGATTTAGATTAGATTAGATTTTTAGATTTTAGAGATTACATTAGTGTGGAAACAGGCCCTTCGGCCCAACAAGTCCACACCGACCTGCCGAAACGCAACCTACCCATACCCCAACATTTACCCTTTACCTAACACTACGGGCAATTTAGCATGGCCAATTCACCTTACCTGCACATCTTTGGACTGTGGGAGGAAACCGGAGCACCCGGAGGAAACCCACGCAGACACGGGGAGAACGTGCAAACTCCACACAGTCGCCTGAGGTGGGAATTGAACCCAGGTCTCTGGCGCTGTGAGGCAGCAGTGCTAACGACAGTATCACCGTGCCACCCACGGAATCTAATCTAATCTTTTGAATAAACTCTTTTGGACTTTGCAGAAACTGTGAAAGGTGTACATATTTTGGAAAACAATGGCAAACTGTCACTAAATTGTTGCTGTTAACTTAACCATCTGGACTATAAAGTGGAATCTAGCTGTTAGTCTCTGGTGTTGTTGTTGTTGTTATCCTGAGTGGTCTTGATGGTTTTTTTTGTATTTCTTCTGGAGGTTATACACCTTAAGTGTATATTACTGCCCTGTCAAGTTGACTGATCAGACTTCACCACTTTTCTAAGTGGAAAGATTTGAGATTCTAGTTCTGCCATGGAATCAGCTGAAGTGTTTTGCAGGGGTCCCTTGTCACTTACTGAAAACAAATAAGAGAGATCAGTGCATAAGGTGGCACCCTTTTGAGAGAATGCAAGCTAACCTGAGTCTAGATGGTTCTCTTCTCCCTCAAGTTCCCACAAATTAAATTTATGCTCTTGAGGTATAGTTGTTCTTGTCATTCAACAAAAATTGTGGGTTTCTTTATAAGCCTGTGGTTATTTTCCTACTACAAGTGCACTCATTCATTTGTTCCAGAATGCAAGATGTGAGAATGTCAAGTGAAATAAGAATGTCAAGTGATACAGGATGCAATTGGTTAAGAGTTCAGTCGTTACATTTTGATTTTTAAAATATTTATACCCTTACACCACTTCAACGCTAGAGTTGAGTATGAATGCTCAGCTTCTAATCCCAAAATGTTAAATTCTTTTTGATCCTGTCTAAACCAATGGCTTGGGTATAGTTGGACTGAATTCCATTGAGGCATGATTGTGCTGAGACAGATGCTTCAAATCTCTGCTATTGAAATCTAGATTTAGCATAGTGCTGAAATGTGGAAGTGGGTCATGGATTTCAGAAAATTCAGATAAGTATGAAGTAACTTCATAACCATAACTAGGCCTATTTCATGGTACTACTCATCCAGCACAGAGGGGTTGCCAAGGGATCCAGTGTCTGGTGCTCCATACCTTTGGATTACATGAAAAAATCTGGACTGATGCATAGCTTTCTACACGTTATATCAGCTAATAAGTTAATCTGTTTGCTATAATTTCTTGTCCAGTTGCTTTTCAGCATTATCTTGGATCTCTTTTATAGGCGAAAGTGAGGTCTGCAGATGCTGGAGATCAGAGTTGAAACTTTATTGCTGGAACAGCACAGCAGGTCAGGCAGCATCCAGGGAACAGGAGATTCGACGTTTCGGGCACAGGCCCTGTGCCCGTAACGTCGAATCTCCTGTTCCCTGGATGCTGCCTGACCTGCTGTGCTGTTCCAGCAATAAAGTTTCAACTCTCTTTTATAGGCTCCAACCGCATTCAAATAGTTTGAAATGGAACAGCAAAATGAGCTTTTTTTTTCCCCCCTCCTAAGTTGATCAGGAGGTTCTCCAATGCTACTTAGTACAAACTTAACTTCACTGATTATTTTGCACACCTTAATTCCTACAGTTCTACACACTAAGGGCATTTCTTGGAAATTTTAAATGGGCCAAAGCCATTTGTTGACTGAGCAAACTTAATGCTGAAATGAAGTGCTTCAAATACTCCATTGCATTGTGTTGCAGTTTATCTCAATAGATCCTGAAAGGTACCCAGCTCATGTTTGATTATCCTGAAACTAAAATGTCTTAACAGTTGAAGCTAACTTTTTCATGCTGCTACTATGCAGTAGCAACCTGAGTTTGCCAATAATGGGGCAGCCATAAATATGTCCTGCCTATCTCTGAAATTAGAAATCTCTCAATACCAGGCTATTTGTAAGTACTAGCTTTTTGAGTACTACTCCTTCATTTGGGTAGCTACCTGATGAAGGAGCATGGCCCCAGAAGGATGTATTTTCAAATAAACCTGTTGATCTATAACCTGGTGTGGTGATTTCTAATTTTGTCCACTACTAGCACCTCCACATCAATCTCTGAAATGAATTGTGTGGTGTCAGCCATCTAGGCCTATGTCCCAAAGAAAATTTCAGCTTGCAAGCAGCCCAGCCTAGTGTCCAACACTAGGTGTGATTCTACAGTTGGATAACCATTGCTAGATTCCTTGTCCATTCAAGGCAATTACGTCGGCAACCAAGTTAGGGTTGTCATGCTCACTGTCATGTTTTTGCAAGTAACACCGAGCCTTTGTTGTTTGCAGGCACACCTAACAAAACCTTGTAGTTTAATATTCACTGACATTTGTGGATGCATTCTTAATGGCAATACCACTACTAATCAGGCCCCCCCTCTTATGCTGCCAAAAAGTTAGTTTCTCTTGAATTTGTGTTCTTGCAAGTGTCCTGATAAGTACATGAGCAAAAGCTTTATGGTTTTTAGTAATTCTCCGGTTCTGTAACTGAATTTATGGTGGGATTTGACCCCATGTCTTCAGGTCATTGGTCCTGGTCTCTGCATTTCTAGTTCATGAAAGGCCAAGTCACTATGGTCTTAGACCATAAAACTGCTTTCCTAGGTTGTAAAAAAATGAAATCCAGAATGGTTTTCATAGATGTCACAACAATTTTTTGAAAATTAAAAACTGTTGGAGTACAGGGGTTCGGAATCATGTTGTGGCTGTACAGGACATTGGTTAGGCCACTTTGGAATTTTGCATGCAAATCTGATCTCCTTCCTATCAGAAGGATGTTGTGAAACTTGAAAGGGTTCAGAAAAGATTAATAAGGATGTTTCTGGGGTTGGAGGATTTGAGCTATAGGGAGAAGTTGAATAGGCTGGGGCTGTTTTCACTGGAGCGTTGGAGGCTGTGACCTCAGAGGTTTATAAAATCATGAGGGATGTGGATAGGATAAATAAACAACATCCCTCCCCCACCCCAGGAAAGAGTCCAGAACTACAGGATATAGGTTCAGGGTGATAGGAGAAAGATAAGGCCTGAGGGGCAACTTTTTCATGGTATGTGTAATTTGAGCTATAGGGAGAGGTTGAATAGGCTGGGGCTGTTTTCACTGGAGCATTGGAGGCTGTGACCTCAGGTTTATAAAATCATGAGGGGTGTGGATAGGATAAATAAACATCTCTCCCCCACCCCAGGAAAGAGTCCAGAACTACAGGATATAGGTTCAGGGTGATAGGAGAAAGATAAGGCCTGAGGGGCAACTTTTTCATGGTATGTGTATGGAATGAGCTGCTAGAGGAAGTGGTGGCTAGCACGATTGCAATATTTTAAGAGGCATTTGGATGGGTATGTGAATAGGAAGGGTTTGGAGGGATATGGGCTGGGTACTGGCAGGTGGGCCTGGATTGGGTCTGGGGGTTGGACCGAAGGGCCTGTTTCCCTGCTGTAGATTTCTGACTCTACTTGGACTCAGATATGAAAGAGGAGTTAAGATTGCAGGTTAGCCATGACATCATTGCATGTTAGTGTTTTGGTAGGCTGTTTAGCATGCTTTTATTTTCTGCATTAAAAGAATAGTGGGTCAAGTTTCTGTTTTAAAGCAATGATTGGTTTCTGTTTGTGACCACTGTGGTAAACATGTGCATAATCTTTTGATAGCTGCAGGCTATAAAAGCAGTTCCTGTGTCCAATGTTTGGTTTTTATTTCCCGAGCAAGAGCAGATGATTATCTTAGCTCCTGCTATTTGTGCCCAAGTTATAAATGACCCCGTCAGAGTTAGAGGTTTTCTGCTTTTAAGTCCAGATGACTTTTGGGGATGGAAGAAAAGAACTTGTTTTATTTAAATTCCTTTTCAGGCCTCATTGCAGAGGAGAAGCCTAATACTTCACAACCTAAGCAGATGGAAAAGCTTGTTTCAGTAATTGGCAAGCCAGGCATATAGCAATGTGATAATTGTTTAAATTGGCAAACCTAACTCTCTGCAAAACTGCAGGAACTTTTTTGATTTTGGGCACTGTTTCAACAGAATCTAACTACAGCCCTCAGTGAATATTTGGGGTGGGGCAGCTGCTTGTCTCATTTCAGATCACCTTGAGTGTTGTGGAAAATCAAGCTACAAAATTGAAGCATCCGTTCATCAAAAGGGTATTACACTTGTGGATTGAGGACAAATCTGACACAATTGACTGGTCTTCCTTTGTAAAAAGTTAACTTCCCTTCTGCTCCCCTACCCATTCTCACATCATTGTATACATCTGCTTCACAGCTAGCTTTACACTTCTCTCCCGCTTATCAGAGGTTGGACTTGTTTTGGGGGTTCTGGCAGCCCTCCAACTATGTCTGACTGTCTTTGGAAAATATTCACATGTATTTTCTTTCAGTAAGGTCTGTTGGATGATGGTGTGGGAACCCCAGCCTTCGTTTCCCTGGATTTGACACTGCAAATGACTTCCTTTTTAAAATAGGATGAGGAGCTGGTTACTTATTTTTCAGGCTTTCATAGCACAGTTAAATAGTGGTCTTTGTATATTTATCATAAAACAGTTCACCAGACATGGTCACCTTTTAAAGGCAAACATAAATTTTTTTTTCATCCAAATATTCTATTTTTTTGTCTCATTACTCAAAGTAGCTATCAATTTAAAAGGCTTTAAATGTCTCTTGTTCATGGTTTGGTGGAATGTGTTTTGAGTTCCTCTTTATATTTTTCTTTCATTTGTAGTTTTTTTAAGAGGCTAAGGCACACACTTGGATGTTTCTTTATAATTGTACATTGCATTTCAAAACAAACTATTACTCAAAATGTTTTAGATTAGATTCCCTGCAGTGTGAAAACAGGGCCTCCGGCCCAACAGGTCCACACTGACCCTCTGGAGAGTAACCCACCCAAACCCCTTTTTCCCTCTGACTAACGCACCTAATTGACAATTTAAGCATAGCCAATTCACCTGACCTGCACATCTTTGGACTGTGGGAGGAAACCGGAGCACCCGGAGGAAACCCACGCAGACAGAATGTGCAAACTCCACACACAGTCGCTAGAAGTTGGAATCCGACCTGGGACCCTGTGCCACTGTGCTGCCACATTTGAGCAAAGACACTGGCTTACCATAGATAATTGGTTTACTGAAAAGTCATGAGCTGAAAAATGTGTTGCTGGAAAAGCGCAGCAGGTCAGGCAGCATCCAAGGAGCAGAAGCATTGATGTTTCGGGCATAAACCCTTCAGGAATTAGGAGGGCCTAAGGCTGCTTGGCACACCCTCATTCCTGAAGAAGGGCTTATGCTAGAAACATCTGTTCTCCTGCTCCTTAGATGCTGCCTGACCTGTGCTTTTCCAGCAACACATTTTTCAGCTGATCTCCAGCATCTACAGTCCTCACTTTCTCCCTCAAAAATCAACATGGCAGCATATGTTTAACTGGTGACAATACAAATAATTCTTTGATTCATAAAACAGTGCAGACTTTTCTAAAATAATTACAAAAAGTGATAATTCAGAACATTTTCTGCTAGATCAGAATAATTGTGACTACAGAGTTACATTTATATCCTTCTAATTGTTGGAGGCTGTAACTGGTCATGGTTTTTTTTCTCCCCTATACTAATTAAATCTCTTTTTACCAGGCCTGATAGAACAGTCAACTTGGACCAAATTATTCTGCCTCAAGTCCTCAGTGATCAATTGTTTGACCATCTGCAAATGCAATAACTGAAATTAAACACTAATCTTGATTTTCAGTCACAATTTTACATGCCTTCAAGAACTTTGAGAAGGAACGAGACAGGATATACTCCCTTTTTCTTTCTCACCCTCTTCCACGTGTCAGTGTTAGAATGAGATTTGAAGCTGATCTAAGGGGAAGAAGATGCTTAAACAAAATGTTGCTGCCACAAATCTCCATGTGAATGGATGCTGGTTTGTTTACCACATTGGCTCCAGTCCCAAAGTCACATGGCTTTTCTGTTAAATGGGGATGAAAGTGGTGGCTGTCAACTAACAAGTTGCATTGCTGTCTGAAATGTTAGTTGTTTGCCTGTCCTCTTGTCCTGTTTTAGTTAGTGACTTTCTAACAAATTACACCTAGAGATGTGTAGTATTGAACTTATTGATTTCTGATTTTAAATCCTGTTTTTATCCAACCATACCATGGAACCTTACTGATTTTAAATTGTATGTTGCACTCTGTACTCCAAATCTGTGTGGTGAAATGTACATCTTACAATTTTGAATAAGCACCCACAAGCAGATCAAAAGGACAGGACAAATCATTTTCCAATGTCTGCTGTATTAATTTGTGGCTTTGAAGGATTTGCTTTCCTAGAGCTAGGAGAAAGAGGAGGTCTGTTTAGTCAGTAATTGTTCCAGCAGCTTTTCTTGTGGAACTTGGAGTATATCTGGTGAATGGCCAATCCATGAAAGGCACATACTTTGACAGATGGGCATGGGCTGTGTACCAGCAGCCAGTTACACTAATAGCATGCTATTAATATAGAATGTTTAAGTATTTGAGTTAATCAAAATTTTGACAGAGCCATAGTTTGATAGTAGATTAGATGGCCAAAAGTTTGATTAAGTTTAAGGGACTGGGGGAAACGAGAGCTAACAAAATTTTGGAGAAAATCCTAGAGCCAAGGAACAAAACTAGTGGTGGGGACTTAAGTAAAGGTTGTGGAAGAGAAGATTGGTCTCAGACCTGAGGGTTTTCTGGCTGGAGGTGGTTAAAGGTAGGGGAAACCAATTCATTGAATGGTTTGAACCAGTGATGAATTCTTAAAGTTGAGAAATTGGTAGCTCAGTAGGCACAAGTAATGGATGAGCAAGGCTTAGTATGAGTTAGAATGTGGGCAGCAGAGTTTTGTATGAATGCCAGCTTACAAATTTGTGGCTAGCCAGAATATTGAGCCTAGTCTCCAAGGGAACGGGATAAAATAGGTGCATCGTACTCTGAACACTATTTATGGAACTGTTTTGTTTTTTCCTTGGCATTTATAATCAAGCATTAACTTTGCAATTCTACACTCACCCCAAGACTCAAAGATTGTATGAACAATGTCTAAAACATGTGTTTTTGGCCTTGCATACTTACTGCCCTGTAATGTCATGAAGATGGTGTGATGGGCAGGAGTACACATTCCAACTCTCCTCGACACTAGACACTTCGCATAAGTATTTCCAGAAGCAATTTATTGTGTTACTGAGAAAAATTGTAGGAGAATTCCAGTGATGGCTTATCTTCAAAAGTTTCAAATGAGACCAGAATGTAAGGCAGTTGCCGCCTTGTTTCCCTCAAACTCCAGTTAACTTTGTAGTACTGAAGTAAATGAATTCTGTAGACAAGTTTCTTGATTAAAAAGGCATGTAGTCTCAGCAAATGGCCTATTTCTTGGTGGTTTGTTGTGATGTTGCAAATAAAATGTTTGCTTTTCTATTGTAAAATATGTACTGCAGTTAATTGCAGGTGGTTCCTCTGTAAGCCCCTATAATTACCATATTTGGGGTATTATGCTGTGCTGCTTTCAGCAGTCACACTTAGCACAGCTTATCCAACTAGGAACCTTCAACGTGCTTCAAATGACATTGAAATGGCATCTTGGCTGTAGAGCCCAGATAAATGCTACAGTTTACATTTTTGCTCTTCCTTTTTCTTCCTTTCTTTCCCTCTTTGTTGTGTTTTCTTATTTTTGTTTGGGAGACTTGCGGAAGTAAAATTCCAGCCTAGTGAGGCTAATCTTTAATTCTTGACTTTAGGTGTTGATAAACTGTTTGTTTACTGGCACTTACAAATCTTGTTGAATTGAGCATATTGGAAGTAAATAACCTTTTAATGTGGCATTGAAAGCTCTTTAAGCCCACTCTCTTTCAACAAGAGTTCTGCAGTAAAGTTGAAGTTGTCTGCAGTTCTGGAATGTCAACAGAAGCTATCATTCTTTATAAATGCTGCAAAACTAGTGATATTTTTGAAGCCTATATCACCATTCACCAATTTTTCATGCCTCTGCAAAATCAAATTCCCTGGATGATTTTAGAAGAGGGAATTTTCTCATCTTTCCTTCTCCAATGCATGTTGTTGCAAGTAAAAGGTTGGTTTGCATGCTTGAGTCCAAATAATTAAACTATTGGATTATTGTATCCAAATCATGCAAGACCTGATTCTATTTTTGTCCCAAATCTAATTTTGCTTGAAGAATAATTGTGTTGTAGTCTGCTTTCCGATATAGATTTCAGAATTTTAAAACTGTTCATAAATTGAATCAAAAACTGTTATACTCCAGAATCAGCAATAACTCTATTTGGAAAAGCCTATTAAAGGATAGGGATCTGGCAAAAGGAGTGGAGGTTACAGGAACCCTTGATTAACTGGATGGGTTATGCCACAAAAATGACCAGTCTATAGAATTTAAGAGTTAACTACAGGCAAGCTCATCTTTGAACAGACACTTGAGGCCAAATGTAACTAGGAGCAAAAGTTACTTCAGATAAGAAGCTGCAGACTTGTATAATTTGGCTAGAAGGGTGAAAATCTAAGAATTGAACATTAGAACAAGTCAGTAGCAGAAATTTGAAAAACATCATTGCATGGGGACATCCAGACACAGATGCTGTTCACTAGAATTCTGACCAGATTCTTCCATTTTAAGTTGAGGCTTAACTCGAGGGGTCTTATTTTTGTTCTCGATGTAGTAATGTTTAAATCATTACTTCAGCATTTGATTGTGAGATTTCTTAAGTAGCTGAATTAAAGGTAACTTGTAATTTACCCACAAAAACATTGTACTGGGGCAGTAAGTAATGCAAATGGCACAGACTCCTTACAATCCAAATATAGAAAGGTTTATGAGTGTACTATGAACTAGCCCAGTGAGTAAGGTTGCTTGTGCAACCCATTTCCATGAGTTTTACATTTTGTGAAAATTCACTTAGTTTACAATGGTATGCTAACCTTTTGTAAATTTCCTTTGTTTTTTAAGCTCATAACTAAAGTCTGACCTGAAATTGCTCATCCACTCTTGAAAAGTGGAGACCAGGTTCAAGCATACATGGAAGAAGTGACTAGTTTTGCCATTGGTTTTGTTCTTTGTGATGCAGCTTAAATTAAGCAATTATTGTAGTTGATAGGACAATTAGTCTATTATACACTGTTTTAAGGGCAAGGTAATGCAATGTTGTCTGTAGTAGTCTAGTAATATTGCAGGAGAATGAAGAATGTCTGAAAACTGAATGGAAAATAGTGATACTGATTGTGTTCTTGTGGTAATTTTACAGGCCTGGTTTTGTTCCTTGACACTTTTTTTTTAAGCTATGGAACCCCAGGTGTGGAGTTTACAGGGCTACACAAGGAAGCAGCCACTGTGACACAGATGTACTTTTTACCAGGACAGGTATGGTGACAGTGAAATGAATGTAAATGTTTCTATAGGGTAGACAGTAAAGGAGCATGTGGAGTATGCAGTTGGCTGGATAGCTGGCATTTGTTTTGGGCTGAGGCAGATTACAGCCTGCCTCCTTCCCCTGTTTCCCTATCGGTAACTTTTTAAAGTCGTGGCTCTTGTGCTTTTTATAAGAACTTGCCTAAACGTGCAAAGCTCAACAAGTGCTTGTGCTCTTAAGATTTCTGTCAGGGTTTGGAAAGGATGCAGAGTGGGAGTACCGGGTGGTTCAGTAATGGGACAATTGCTGTCTGTCTTATTTGCATGAGTCGATTCTGAAACTAAGTGGTTGTGTCTAACCAAGTCCAAACTAGATGAAGTAAGGAATCTGAGGAAGTTTGGAAATTACCAAACTTTTGGTTAAAGTGCACATGTGGTTTGAAATGTGGGGATGAAATATTAACACAAATGTGGAGTGCTACACATGGAAAGAAAGGAATGCATGTATTTCATGAATTATTTTAGTAGCCAAGTGAAACCTGGAGTCTTTGACAAATCTAATGATGTTGAATGATACAAAGCAGCAAATTAATTCATGACTAAACTTTTCAAGGTTTTGGTCAGTAAACTTAAAAGATTTTCTGGTGCAGACTGAAATCTTGAGCATTTGGCCCAGTTCTGGTCACAAGCAACAAAAAGATAGTGCCTTGATTTCATGGTTTCATTTAAACCATCCATGCATTGTTGAAGATCAGTGAGGGAAAACTGGAGAAAACAACTGCATTTTTAGCCTTTAGTGGAGGTACCTGAAACATACAATACTGTCTTCTGCACATTAAATATTTATGGTTCTGGGATATTGGAGTAGGAGCAGGCTGAAGGGAACTAATTCTAACTTCAAGGCAAACTTTGAGTCTCTTAATTTGTGACATGACCAGTATATGGAATGGATGCTGTGGAAAAGGAATACAAGCATGACTTCCAGTTGCCCTATTTAGCTTCTGTTAAACATTTAAACTAGTAGGAGTCTGAATTGAGTGGGGCTGAATGTCCTTAAAGATCTTTGACCATGAGGGCATGACACTGAGGCATGAGAGTGTAGCCATGGAGCTAAATGACAAGATCCTATCTGTAGGATTTATCTAAATTTAGTACATTCTTCCTTCCAAAACAGTTAAGTGCTTGTGGGTGGACAATGGTCCACAGCAGCTTAATGTCATAAAGTCGAACTCTTCAACCTGAAGTATGAACTTGGCTGACAATTTTCCTGAAGCAGCTTAGCAGATTTATGTAATTTGTTTCTTTTTCTGAGCAAAACTAAAATTAAAATGCTTGCTATGAGGGAGTAAAGAACTGAAATAGTACAATAGTGCACAAAACTTTTTAATGCAGAATGTACCTTGGTTCTTGAAGAGGCTGCTATGCTGGATCATCTGCTGACTATCCTCTGAACACGACAGTGGTTTGGTGTAATTTGTTTAATAGCTTTCAGTTTTCTGTTTTTTTTTTCCCCCCAGTCTACATGTGCACTGTTGATTTTAGAAATGGAGATTGTGGTTTTTATTCTGTTCTCCGTACACAAAGTTAGCACTGCCTCAGTACCAGGAACCCAGGTTTGATTCCAGTCTCTGGCTGTGAGTTTATGTTCTCCCCATGTCTGTGGATTTCCTCCAGCAATCTAAAGATATGCAAATTGGTGGATTGGCCATGCTTAATTGCATATAATTGTCCAGGGATGTGCAGGCTAGGTGGATTAGCAAAGCAGATGTCATCTGTTTATGGGATATAGTGGGGTTCTGGGTCTGGGTGGGATGATCTTCAGAGTCTGAAGGCTCAATGGGTCTAATGGCAGCCTTCTGAACTTGTAGGTATTCTGATTTTAATCTCAGCTGACCATTTGTGTAGAATTAGGTCAAATAATATAATTGCTGGGTGCATATTGAGCCACTGTACAAGTCAATGGGCCAATTTTGTAGTTGATGCTATTACTGTATCTACCTTCCCTTCCCAGGGCAGTTTGTTGTCTCTGCTGGATGATAATTCTGTTCACCTGTGGGAAATTAACCAAAGGAACAGCTATTCTTACCTGGAGGAGATTCGCACTTTAACACTTCCTGGACGACTTGGGTTCGACTGTGCTAAGTATAAAAGTTCATGCTTTTTGTGTGGTTTGAGTTTATAGTGCAATGATCCAAAAATAACCATAGTTGTGAGATGGAAACAAAAAGCAGTTTGCTAGCTTTGTATGTAGCCTGCAAACTGAGCAGGAGTTTGTTTAGAGGCTGGCATTTTATAATTCCATGCTTTGTATTATGAATTCATTTGTGTTTCTGACTCTAGATGATCCTGCTTATCCCCAAACCTTGAATTAAATCAATCATATAACTGTTAGAACATTATCCTAACAGTCCTTCTAGGGTCCATGCTGAAAAAGACAAGTTGAAAGAGATCTGCAGTGTTAACAATTTGTATGTGTCTCTATCCAAATGAAAGATGGCAATGAAGTTAAGATACTAGGCCATAGCATCTCATCACCATCCGTTTCCTCCTTCAAGCAATTGGCTATCATTAGAATCAATAAAAATGGCTACATTTACTGCTCATTTTACCTTGTTTTTTTCGTCCGAGATGTACAGCATGGAAACAGACCCTTCAGTCCAACTTGTCCATGCTGACCAGATTTCCCAACCCAATCTAGTCCCACCTGCCAGCATCTGGCCCATATCCCTCCAAATCCTTCCTATTCATATACCCATCCAGATGCCTTTTTAAATGTTGCAATTGTACTAGCCTGCACCACTTCCTCTGGCAGCTCATTATATTGGAAAGTTGATGTATTTAGTATGTACTGATATCTCCAATTTTGAGCCATTAATTGCATGTTTGTAGTTGAGATTGTGTAGAATCTAAAGGTGATTTGCCAGAGTTAGTATTTTTCAATTAAAAGTTAGTGTCTACCTTGGTATTCAGTGAATCCAATATGTCTCCAATATTCAGGGGTTGGCAGCAAAATGAGGAGAGAAACTGGAATAAAATGGAGGTGTATGTACAACTGAAATAGATATTTTCAAGTCAACCTGTTCAGACACTTAATGCACCTCTGGTGTAGGTTGGGCTTGGACCCAGGCCTCCTGGCTCAGCTTGGGGCAGCATGGTGGCTCAGTGGTTAGCAATGCTACTGTTTGATTCTACCCTTAAGTGACTATCTAGAGTTTGCATATTCTTCCTGTGCCTGCAGGTTTTCCAGTTTCTTCCCAAGTCCAAAGGTGTGCAGGCTAGGTGGAGTAGCCATGGGAAATGCAGGGTCACGGACAGGGTGGGCTGTTCTCCAGAGGGTTGGTGTGGACCTGATGGGCTGATTGGCCTACTTCCACATTGTCTGGATTTTATAATTCCACAAGTGCCCCTGACAGAAGACTTGGTTTTCTTTTTAATTTAACCTATTTTTCTAATCAACTGTTCAGATGTTATTACACATCTGGAGTAGGTGGAACTTGAACCTGGGTGTCCTTGTTCAAGGGTAAGAGCAGCTGTATCTGAAGATGTCCTGTGATAGAATGGATATCTGCTGTGACGTAGTCAGTTGGGAAATAAAACTGAAGATTGGTGAGGGGAGAGATGAATTGATAATGGACTGATTATGTAAATGTGGCTGTAAGACTGGTCTTGATTTTGTTTATAGCAGCCTACTTCTGACCAATTTTGATTTATAAAACTGGGAAGTCTAATGAGGATTGAGGCACAGGCTGTATCATCACACTTAAATCGCATTTTGCCTCATTTTTCTACAAGTTTATTGAAACTGAATAGTGGTAAAGAGTATTCAGCCCCTTATAATCAATTTCCAGATAAACACATGCTAATATCACACTCTTCTCTTTTGAATGAGAAGGATGATTATACTGGCCCTATTCAGTCTTTAAAATTTAAGTTTTCGTCTGTGGGTACTATAGAGAATTGTGGAAATTGATCCTTGTCTGTTTTTCATTAGGACTCTACAACATAAAAACTCCTTCATTTGAAGGCCTTTGGTCTTTTCAGTCTCTAAATGTCAACTTAAAACCTAGCCTTTAGTAGGCTAGGAATAATAACATCATTATATCACAATTGCTGTCCCTGACACAAATCTGATTATTTCCAACCTAGGAATTTAAATATGGAATCATTTTTTCTGTAGATGCTTGTATGCATTGCCCATCACTTTCTGTATCTGTATGTCAAACCTCCCTTGTGCAAGCCTAAGACATCTCCCTGCCCCCAAACCCATTGTCACTTTCCAACTGATGTGTTTTTAATTCATGAGCAGCCTCTATGCTTATGTATTAAGTTTAGATTTTGTCACATGTACTTAATTCTCATTGTACTCCTGTACTTATGTAATGTGCCATTTTAGGCACCTAGGTACCAAATAATCTGTTACTAGAATGGATCTAATTTCCTTCCCACTATCTCATACTAATTCTATTGTATGCACAGTACCATGCCAAGTAATAACTTAAAGTACCAATGCTTTTTAAACCAGAGGTTAATGGACAGTCGGTTGCTTTCAGCTGGCTATTGAAACAAAGGTCTTCTGATTTTGAAGCATAGTGTTAGAGCACAGCATTTTTCCCTTTTTCCCTCTCTTTTTTTGTTGAGGTAACAATCAATTAGATGAGTTAGAACAGTAAAGTCCGCATTGAGCTTTCACCTTTTTCCACCATGTCATTTTTATTAGCAATTTATAAGGATTCCTGACCAATTCTCTGAACCCTGTGCTCTACATAATAGCCACTCTGGCTTGAACTACTTCTACACAGCTTGGGAAGTAAACTTGCACATTGTGCTGTGCAAAATTCTCTATTGCAAAAATTGCACAAGCTTGGAAACTTTGGAAAGTAAGACTCAATATTGCAGGCAAACATTGGGTATCAGGCAACAACTAGAGAAGCTGAAAATATGAAGTCATAAGTGGGCTTCAAAAGTTGTTTAAAAGTAGAGATGGCTAGCCAAATTTTAGGAGCATTTAAGCGAATGCAAGTTTCTGAAATTTCTGACACCTGGGTGGTGCATGAGGGAAGACAAGTGGAAATATGCAATTTAGGATGGTCTGGAGAGACTGTGCTGAAATGAAATGAAGATTTTTCACAAGTGAAATGAGGACATGAAGTCTGCAAGTTTGCCAAAAAAATCCTCAATGTTGAAAATGACCGTCAAAGCGTAAAGACGGTGTCTAACATACAGTGTAAGTGAAAACCATAACACAGATTGCTGTCAAGGTTCACTGATCTGACCGCACCGGTGGAGAGAAATCCGTTAACCGTTCTCGTCCAGTGCCCCTTCTTCAGAATGGATTATTGTAAGTGGGTGGGGCTTCTTGGATGAAACTAAGTTGACTGCTATTGATGCAGAACATGTGAATTGTTTGTGCAGAAAAAGTGCAGCCCCCACACTGCGCCACCCCCCAACACTATTAAGGGCAACTTTATTATTATTTATGTTGCAAATTGAGATTGGTTCATCGTCAAGCTTCTGGATTAGACGTCTGTTAGGCATCAGATTTTTTTAGTAGAAGTGTTTTCCTGCCAGTTTTCAGATTCTGCTGTTTCAGGTTAATAAACTTTATAAATGGCACTTTGATCATACTTTAATTTTTTGAGGAACTAAGCAGTATCCTGACTACATTTAAAGTCCTTTAAATCTTGGGGATTGAAGCCGAGCTTTCAGCTTTTTAGTTCCTGCTAAATATGTGCATTCATGGAGCATGCCTGTGACAGTTCCCTTCAAGGTTCACCATGCTGGTGTTGTGCCACTGAGGTGAACCCCTCTGTCAAATAAACCAAACACCCAAAAAGCTCACCTTGCCTTAATCTATTAAAATGAGTGACAGAACTCCCAAATTTCACTAAAGAATATTATACTTTTTAACTCTAAAAGTGAACATTAAACCACTATTCATAACTCTCAGCCCCCCCCCTTCTCTTAACTGCTTATTATCTGCCTCCAACTCTATAATATGCTGTTCCAATGAGATACTTAAAAAAAAATCACAACTGGATTTCAAAACCACATAGCTGCTGTCTTCTGTGACTTCGCTCTTCCAGCTGCTGAATTCCCTGGGTGGTTCTGTCTTTTTACTGAGTATGCGAAGGTTCCTTTTGATGGTGTTTCCTAATTTCTTGGCTCTGTTGAAGGTGGTTGCTATCTCTCCAAATTACAAAATGTCTGTTTTTATATTCCTAACATCAGATTCTCATTGGTTCGATATTGGCCAAACAATAAATCCATACTGGATTGGGTTTGAGTATTTTGGGGCATAACTTTAAACTGGTTAAATTTGAATTGTCAGTACAGCAACCAAAACTCAGGTATCCATTTCACAGCCATATTTTCAATTTTCCAGTATCTGGGACTGCCATCTAGTCACACTGGTGCTTTAATCTCAGTTCAGAAGAGTATTCACTCACTCGTACAGTACACACCTTCAACTTAACACTGGAAAGAATCTTTCCCTCCTTTTCTTGCTCCCCATCCCATTTTTCCTATCTTGTATTATAGCATGCAATGCTGTTTAATTCCATTGTGCTGGAGCTATAATGGGAATGAACTGCAAAAGACACCAATAGTCAAGACTGACTACTTTTTTTTTTGTCCCCTTGACCAGCTTGATTTTGTTTTTGGACTGTATATAATTTTTTTAATATTATTACACTGATAGAGGCCCTGCAATTTTCACTTATTGAACTGTTTGCACTTTCCAGTGAGGATTATTAGGATAATAGTATGGTGAATTGTGGGTAAAGCCAAGGTCAGGTTTGTCCTGTATCACCTTAGTTTGAAAGCCCTACTTCTGAACGATTGAGAAGAGTATCTCCTTGGATAAAATAAGACTACTTACACTGCAAATAGTTTTAAGTCCCCATCGCTTATTTTACTCATAACACTATATTCTGGCCCCGAAGGCAATGAGTGGGGATAGAGGAGGAAGATGCTTGTAAATTTCCAGAAGTCCCTACCCTTGTGTACACCTGAATCCATAAGTCGTCATTAAGGTGTAAGAATCAGAATTCTCTGTCCAATCCAGCCCCTTTTTTGGTTAAATGAAGTATGCACTAAACCAGTAGTAGGCAAAACTATGATTTCAGCTTAATTCTCAAACTGCTAATTTGCACCCTTTTAATGCAGAGAAAATAATTCCCATGGACATGAGTGTTTCTAATCTGTAAGAAAGCAAACTCTGATGCTTAATTTTTTTTCTTTTTTAGTTCTCCCAGCATTACTAGAATTACTGTGATCCTGTTGAAGTCTTGCTGTAGCATGGCATGTTTGGGGACTGAAGGTGGAGGTGTGTATTTCCTGGATTTACCATCACTGCAGCTATTGGATGGCAAAACTCTGTTTCAGGATGAGGTTTTGCAGAGGTAAGTGAATTAGATTTTCAAAACACTTACATTTAAGAAAAATTGAGCGCATTTAAATACATGAATAACAGCACTTCTGTCAAGCCTATTGCTAAGTCCTGTTTCACAATTGAACTCTGTGCAGTCCTGTGTGTAACCAAACCAGTAGCTTATTGCTGGATTATACATTCTGAACAGTTATATCCAGGGTGGTTTAAATGCTAATTTGGTATAATATTAAATGTTTGTCTGCCTTTCTTTAATTTAGGACAAATGTTATGTTTAGCCTGTACCAAGTTTTCCTGGAGGAAGTGTGTATGGAAATTAAGGCAGTTAAATTCTTGATGGACAACTGAGTTTATTGCTGCCTGTCTCCAATAACCAATGTGGAATGGAAGCTGCAATTGAACAACCATTATCTTATTGAATGGTAGAGCAGGCTAGTGTTGAATAGCCTAGCCCTGCTGATTTGTATGCTGATAAATTTTAATTGCTTTTGTGGGGCAGAGGAATAGAAGAGTAAGACTGTCACTATAGTATTCCCTGTTTTGCTGACTGTAGTTGTCCTTGTCCTTGTTTTTGTTTAGAGGGTGGTGGGAGGAGCTACTGTAAAGAAGCCCCATTTGGGTGTGCATGCCTAGTTGAACGAAAATATCTTAATCGACTTGAGGGCCGCTGACTGAGTGAGTTATGTGGGAATGAACACGAATGATTTGTAGCTCCTCTCCCTGGATTGAAATGCCTTTAGGTGTTGTGGTTAGAAACCTGTAGACATTTTTAATGCAACTATGAACAGTTGCAAGTATACCTGTATCTCTTGGATTGTGCATTCTGGAAATCTTTAACTATCCTAAATCTGATTTTCTCAACTCAGCCATTCAAGGCAGAATGAGCTGCATTCTGGAAAACTTATTGGAGTGCTAATCAAAGCAACTGGCCAACAGCTAATGGGAGTTGATATTTAAAGTAGTCTGGCTTTCTCTGGTTTGAGGGGTTCTTTTGTTTTCATTTGGTGCATATTTGTCTTATCTAGTTAAGTTGGAGTAGAGCCTTAACCCTGTCTTGTACCTCGCCTGACATTTGATGTTAGCCCCATTTTAAATGGATAAGCCTGTGACCTTTGGGATAGAGCTAAGATGTGGGCATTTGTTTTTTAACCCCACTATATTGCCCTGCATGGTAAGAATGGGCATAGTTGCACTGCCACTGATATTTGATCTTTGTAGTTTGGCAAGTCACTGGTTTGAAGTGCTGATTTGCACTTAACATTTTAAGATTGAAACATTCTCTGATTCACATTTGAATTTGGGACAATAGCCTGAATCCGTGTTGTAATTCTGTCAGATCACAGATGTCTAAAATCACTAAGTTGCACAAAATGTCGGCTGTGATAATTGTTTCCTGGTATCCCTGGACTGCAATTTTTAAACAACTTGATTTATGTAAATTGGTGTCAAATGAGCAGTTCTTGCAAAAGCTGAATTTTATCTCTTGAGCATTTGTGCTTTGATTAAGGATCATTGCCAGCATTCAAATAAAGAGACTGAGTGCAGAAATTATTTCAACTTCAGTAAAACTGTTTTTACAACTTGAAAAGCACTTGTTTTAATTGAGTATAAGTCACAAGTTACTTTTGTAGGTTTAATGTTTTATTGTTTGAATTACCAAAAACAGTTTGATCAAAACTATTTACTATGTTTGACTTCCCTCCAATCTCCTGTTATCCTGGCTTAGTTTCTTTGGCTTTTCATTCCATGGGATGTGGATGTTTTGAATTTTTGTCTTTACTTAATTGCTCTTGAAAAGGTGGTCATAAGCTGCTGTCATGAATTGTTGCGTCCTCTTAATATAGATGCACCACTGCATTATTGTAGGATTTTCAGGTTTGGGCAATAGATTGGATTTTTGCTACTAAGGTAGGTCTATCAAGTTGGGAAAAATTTCCAGGTCTTGGCAAATCCTCCATATTTTTGCTCTACTGGGGAGTGATCAAACCTGGTATGCCACCTCTGGAGGCATTTTGAACATGGGCAATGCAGAGCCAGGTGAGAGGCCAGCTTGGTTTTGTTTTTGAAAAGTATTCACCTACCTGTCCCAGTAGATCATCAATGCAGAATGTCTGAGTTTTGGTGCCTAGGTTAATTTCAAGTAAACAATTCCTATATTTGTGGACTTTGTGCCGTGTTTGCTGTGATAAAGAAGCTGCTTGGGGCGTTATTTTTAGTGAATCTAATGAAATTAGTTTTTTTCAATTGAGCCAGTTTTAATCTTATGGTTTAGTCTTCCAGATGACTACAAGTGTGGGAAAGCTCTGGGACCAGTTGAATCGCTCCAGGAACATCCAACTGATCCAGATAAGATCCTGATTGGCTATAGCAGAGGCCTAGTGATACTTTGGGGCCAGGTGACACGGTCTGTGGAGAATCTGTATCTAGGCAACCAGGTACCTGTATCAGAGGCATGAGATAATCTACTCTCCATTTTTTTCTTAATTTTTGGGCTATTTGTACAGGTCAAAAATTGGGTTGACTACTATCTCATTACTACTTGGATCCATTTCCAAATCCCCTGGAATTCAGTCCCAGTAGGGCAATCTGTGCATGCTCAGTCCATAAGATCAGACACAGGAAATATACATCAACTGTGGAGGCAGATTCTCATCAGTCATGAGATCTGTATGTGCAGGGGTCCATCTGGTTTTGCAATTAATACCACTGAGTTTACTAATTTAGTTGCAAAACTGGCTAATATCCCAGCTTTAATCTGGAATTGGAACGGTGTACTCAATCCCAACACAAATGCATATTCACAACATAAACAGTAATAACAACTACAGAAGATATTTTAAAAATAACAAAGGAGAAACCTTTTTTTGGCCAATGACCTGAGCAGCAAAAGATAGAATTGACAGATGTACAGAACGGAAACAGATACTTCAGTCCAGTTGGCCCATGCCAATCAGATACCAAATTAATCTCGTGCCATTTTCCATCATTTGGGCCAGATTCCTCTAAACCCTTCCTATTCATATACCCATCTAGATGCATTTTAAATGTTGTAACTGTACCAACCACCACCTCTTTTTCTCTGACAGTGCATTCCATTCATGTGGAAAATGTTGCCCCTTAGGTCCCTTTTTTAAACTTTCTCCCCTCTCCTTAAACCTATAACGTCTAGTTTTGGACACTCACCCCAGGGAAAAGATTATGGCATTCACCCTTTCCATGCCCCGAATGATTTTAGCAACCTCTCTGAGGTCACCCCCAGCCTCTGACTCTCTATGAAAAACAACCTCAGCCTATTTCCCCCTCTCCCATTAGCTCAAGCCCTCCAACTCTGGTAATATTCTTGAATCTTTTCTGAACCCTTTTCAAGTTTCACAATATCCATCCTATAATGAGATCAGAATTGAAAGCAGGATTCCAAAAGTGACCTAACTAATGTCCTGTACAGCTGCAACATAACCAACCAACTTCATGCATAATGCACTGATCAATAAAGGCAAGTGTATCAAATGCTGCCTTCACTATCCTATCTCCCTGTGACTTCACTTTCAAGGAACCATGAACCTACACTCCATGGACTTTGTTCAGTAACACTCCCCAGAGTTTACCATGAACTGTATAAGGCCTGCCTTGATTCGCCTTTCCAAACTCAGCAACTCCTGTTTATCTAAATTAAACTCCACCTGCCATTCCTCTACCCACTGGCCCATCTGATCAAGGTCCTGTTGACTGAGGTGAAATCAAGTTACTGACAACCCAAGACTGGTGGAATATCTTCTAGGTAACCTTAATTTTGATGAAAATTGAACTAGTTCGTAAGCTTTGGAAAATGATCACAGTTCAGCTTCTTGGGGGTTTACCAGTTAAAATACTGCAATGCAGAAATTTTAGGTTCTGAATTCAACCAAGGAAAGGGAGAAGAGAGGCTTTCAGACTCGCGGTCAAGTTTCTTCCACTTTCTGAGCTTTTGGAAACCAAGACCTGAAAGGGTGGCTGGGTAACCATCAGCACATGGCCTCATGGGCCAGGTTTTTTTCTGGTAATGGGGAGTGGGGGTGGGAGAGTTAACCCTCCTTGTCTCCTTAAAGCTTTGCTTGGTTATTTCCAAAGTCACTTTACTTCCTGTAATTACCACATGGATTCATAGTCCATGTTAGACTGATGTCATTTTTCAAGAAACCAAGTTCATTGTAACTTTAATGTGTCTAAATTGTTCAATATATTCCAACTTTGTTCAGTACATAACTCTATAGATTTGTATTCCCAATAACCTGTCCACTTCAATAAATATTTAAATTGAGTCCTGCCTCAACCAAGCTTTTTTTAAGCTTCCTCACTACTTTTTTTTTCAAATCCCTCCATGATCTTTTGCATGTGTGCTCCTGATCTTCACAATCTGTTTCTCCAACTCTCTGGTTACTTGATTTACTTATACCTCTCTCCCTCTCTCCCTCTCTCCCCCTCTCCCTTCCTAATAGCTTTACCTTTCTTTCCTCCAGACTCCTTGAAAACTACATAATTGGGACATTCTTTTTATTCAAGTCATATTCTGGTCAGCAGTTAACTTTTTCCAATACAGTACTGGAAAAATACAGTCCCAACTTTTTTCTCCCCTGCTATCTCCTGAACTGGAAAATTTCCTATACTTTACTTTTCTGCCTTTCCCTCATTCTTACATGGCCTATTTTGAACATTTTGACTCCCTCAACTTTACTTTGTTCTTGTTGTAGACTGTCTGCAAATATTGATTGTGTAAACCCACTGACTCCCTCAACTTAGCTTTTTTGACTGTACCCCCTCCCTGCCTGTTTCCCGTAAGGACTATATAATTCTGTCCAGCATTTCCATTGCTGTATGTAATTCTGTTTCCACGTCTTCCTCTGTTGCTTGGCAGTTTCTTCCTGGCTTTATTAAGCCACCGTTTTGATGCCTTTCATGATGCAGTGTTCTTTGTCATTGCTACTGACTTTTGGGCATGACTTCAATCTCAGGAAACTCAATTTGACATGTGCCACCTCCCATTGCTCGTGCTTCAGCTGTTTTTCTTTCTTCCCCCTCCAAACAAGCATCTGCCTCCTTACTGCCAGTATTGTCAGGTCTCTATGTCCATCCCATTTCCTATATTGTCCTCTTGTACCCCTCTCAGAACCATAATAGTTTAGTGTGGGAAGCAAGAACAATATATTCAAAGGCTCATCTATTTCCAACAATGCAAAAATCCTCTTTTGAAAACATTTGAAGCAGTGGGAAAGGGCATTCCTTCCATAGCTTTGAACATTCTTTCAAGATGTGCTGTCCTCTTCCTGTGCAGGAAATGCATAATCTGCCTCTTCACCACTCTCTCCACTATCCTAAACATCGAGCATTTTTGTGTTGCACATTTTGGGTTGGCATGCTTTTTGCTATTTATGATTCACGCTGTTCTACCTTTGCAGACATCAAATGAAGGCTGAATGATCACTGAACTGTAGTGGTTAGCAAAATAATGAGCCTGTGCTATACTTGCTGTTTTAATTGCATAACTTGAGTTTTTGCTATGTTCAAACTAAGCTCAGTAAGACATTAAGGTACTGCACATCTTTTGGATACTTTTAAAGATTCTGAAGTTGACATGGAACTCAGTATCTACTTCGAGATACAGCTACTTCTCCCATTTTTCTAGATAGCAAATAGTCGTTCTGTTGCCTTCTAAAGTTTCTCAACCACTAGCTTTTAGAATTGTATTTACTGCACTGGCCATTCAATCCAAATTAATAGCTGATTTGAGGAATATCAGGAGTACAAATTGCTGACTTTGCTTGTATTGGTAGTAATGTAGCCCAACTGGTCATTGCACATTTAATTGAAGCCTATAGAATTTCACTGTCTAAAATCAATCTACTGCAACAAATTTTGTCTTCCAGTATCAGGTGTATTCCTCAAGGAGAAGAAAATCCCAAATATTATATACAAGCATTTTCAAAGAGACTATAAACTTAGTCAGCCCTAAGCTCCAAGCTGGAACTGTCCCTTTTAAATGTTGGTCAGTTTGTGATTGGAAAGCTTTCTTTATTAAAGCAGCATGGAATAAGAATGCATTTGTTTCTACAGCCCATCTGCTGTAATACCAAACTCTAGCCAGTTTAATCTCCTTTCTTTTTGCCAATTCCACTAAAGGCTCCAGGATTGAGATTCCAATTATTGCATGTGCAACCTTGAAGTATAATTAGGAAGTAAAGGAAAATGATCCGATTTTTAAAAAAATTTTTTTTAAAAAAAAAAGACCTGTTCAGTGGGTGTGTGGCTTAGTTTTGCAATACACTTGCCAAGAGTCATGTTTTCCACTATCCTGTTTTATTTAGGTCAGTGAGGCCAGTAGTTGCAGTGCTGTACAATGCATGGTGCTGGTTAATGACTGAATTGTTATCTTGCAGCAGCTCGAGAGCATAAGCTGGGAAAGGAGCAGCAGGACGTTTGTTACCTCTCACAGTGATGGAGCCTACATGGTATGGCCAGTCAATAGTTCAAAGTGTAAGACTCAACCCCTCACCTCTTCCATACCTTACGGTGAGTACAACAGGACAAGATACAAAGTGCTCACTTTTATATGTTATCTTACCCAGTTGATGGGTAAGAAGAATTAGTTGGTTTAAATCTGTTGCTTTTCTTGGATTAGAAACAGCTTTTTAAAGACTGTAACTCCTCTGACTTGAAGAATAAGAACATGGAGATTACATTCAAGTCCTGCATTCAAGAATGAATAAATGTGAACTGAATTAGGTTCCTTTTAAATTGTGTGGGAGGAGGTTATGAAAGCTTTGAATATATTTCCCATTGAAAAGCTGGGGATTACTGCCACTGCAGCTGGTTCTTGTCTACAGTTGAATGGCTGTCCTGGACAAATGAGCTTTTTACAGTAAGGGGTTGCTGAGGGAGGCAGCAGATTGACAAAAGGACATGATTTCTTGGAAGTAACGTGACTGTGTCTTGCAGAGATTCCCATACACTTGGCAATTCTCTTTTCAGGACCTCCAGACTCATTTGTGTATGGCATTGCAAAACCTGGTAACACTTCATTTGTAGTGGCTGCTTCCTGCTACTTATTCCACAAGTATCTTTATTTTTTTCTGAAAAGAAGTGTAGCTGTGTTTTCCGACAATGTTATGGCTTGCTTGTTGATTACTTTGCAACTACCAAGTTCCTGCAGCTTTTCTGCATAATGCATTTTTCTTCAGATTTGAAAACATGAGCAGTTTCATGTCTGAAAGTTACACTGGCATATGATAAAGATTTGTTTGCTGGAAGGAGTGTGCATATATTAAGGGGAAGTGCTTTTGGTGGCTCAGTGCCTGTGGAAGGTGTTGAAATGTTGTCCTGATTCAGTTGGACTCTGTAGCTATAGCACAAGTGGGCCACAGGGGAGCAATGGAATTTCCTGTAGCTTTCCAGGTTACAGTTTTTTGGAATGCCTCACTGTGTTTATTGCTTTTCATTCTCTGTTCTGCTGTAATAGGGTTCCCACTGGATCACCTTATGAAATAAAAAATTGATTTCTGCCTGTTTGCAAAAGATATGGGAAGCATTATTCCTTGTCATTCTTTTCTGTTCCACAAGGATCAACATTTTTGTTCCATCAAATAAGTTTGTATTTTGGACTCTCCCCATCTCTCCTCCTGAAATAGATGACTCTCCATTAGTACTGTTTAATATGATTACTGTCATTCCTTTAGTTCCTTAAATCTTCAGTACATGTTGTTGTATCCCAGAGTCCAAAAATTGACTGTTCTGAACGTGGTTTGTCTTTTCCTCAATGGTCTTGCTTAAATCCATTTTAGTACTACCTGATGTTTCTAACTCTTCATTCTTGCCATTTCCCCTCGTGGGCATTGCTTTTGCCTGAGTTTGGTGATACCCTGCCACTGCAGCTGTGTCTAGCCTCATTATAGGTGGGCTGCACAGGCTGTAACTGAAATCAACCCTAGCTAAGAAGTGCTGAGCAGACTCTGGTTTCTCATTTGCTTTAGCTGATTCCATGGGAAGGTGTAAATGCTGGGTTAGAAAGTCTGAATTGGAGTAATTTTGAAGTTCTAAAAGTACCTTTTCAGGAACTTTTGTCACACTGATTCCATTACATGAGTTACCAGAATGTTGTCGTCTTATATTTTCTTGATGAATAAGTATGTTTTCTTTCCTTCAGGTCCATTCCCTTGCAAAGCTATCAATAAAATACTTTGGAGAACATCAGAAACAGGGCAAGTATCATTTTTGACCTAAAGCACCAGCATTTGACTTTCTCATGCACTTTAATTTCTTGCCCTTCTCAAGACTGAAAATAGAATGGATATGTACCTTACTGTGTGGTACTGTGCCAGCAAGGGTATTTTCTTTGGAAAATCTCATGCTTATGCTGACCTATTTCTCTTTTTGAAACAGCTGAATAAACACTGTCCACTGCTGCCCACCCCACCAAACATTCCTCCTTCCTCCTACACACAAGCACCATTCCCCTGTAGGATTGGGCTGATCTGATGCCATAGGTGCTGCTTGTGGTTGAGGCCAGGGAATTCCTCAGATCATCCCAACCTAGGGCAGAATTACTTTGCTTTTGAAGGCTAGGAGGCCATGCATTTAAGCAGGGAGGTGGCACACCAGGCCCTGCTCCCTTCCTCCAGAGTTGTTTACAGACATGAATGCCCATGGTCAGTCTGCCTGCCCTGTAACCAATCCAGGCCCTTTAATGGCCAATTAAGGACCGCTTGTAGCAGTCAACTGGCAAACAGGTCAATATCTGTTGAGGGAAGGTATTGGTCTAAGGCACTGTTTGATCAAAGGAATGAATATCAGGCAGCCTGCTTGGACTGTCTCCAGTTGAAGAATGCAATCCCCATTCCAAAACTAATTCACTAAGTTTAGTCCTGGGTCCTCTGTGATCCTGTAACATGGGGAATTGCTCTTCAGGCAGTAGCTGTGGGTTGGTTGACAGCTCTTTGCTACAAAATACTTGTGCCCTAGGGTCTTGATTCCAGCTAAAGACCTGCAAGTGATCTCGCTTGCATGATAGATATGTGAATCAACAGGACTTTTCTGGAAGAGCCAGCAGGGATTTTTTTGACTCTCCAATTGGCTGCTGAGCCCCTGCTGACTCCAGATTCCATCCTGCGTCTGCCCTTACCTGCTTTAGTAGGAAAAAACTGAAGCATCTTATTATTTTAAATGGGAGAGATTGCAAAACATTTATGTAGAGAGGTTAGTATGTCTTGGTACATGTAACATCCAAAATTAGTATGCAGATACAGCAGATTAGGAAATCAAATAAAATGAGTTTATTGTCAGGGGACTATGTAAGTTGGGAAGTTTTACTATATCTATGCAGAGACTTAAGATGAAATTTGGAGTGTTATAAACAGTTTTGCATTACCTATTTTGGAAAAATGATCTAATCGTTTGAGTTCAGAAACTTTATTCACCTCCTTGGGATCAAGGCTTCCCTAGTGAATAAAGATTAAACCGGTTGGGCCTATTGAAGTTTAGAAGAATGTGAAGCGATATTGAAATAGTTGCTGAGGAAATAGGATGGGTACCTGGAGGAGTGCTCCCTGTTGTAGGTGGGATTCAAACTTGGGCAACACCATTTTAAATAGTCTCACCTTGATCATTGATCTCAGTTATACTCCGTTCACAACCAGAAACTCTTGCTTGATGAATTGCACTGCCTTCAAGGGTCAGGCGACCTGGAAGTAGGAAGAAGCCCTTTGTTCCGATATCTTAAAATAACCTGTGCTAAGGCATGCGTTGACTAACAGTCGCCCTTCGCAGCCCTAACTACCTCAAGACTGCAAGGGGAAACTGCAGAAGGTGTCATGATTTGGCCTTGTTCTATGCCTTGTTGCTGCCTCCGGATGGGAGATATCAGCAGATTATTAGAAATGGTACTTGTGCTTGGGAGATGCCCCATGCTATTCTTGATTTTTAATTTTGTATTTGCTTTTCTCTAGGAGCCCTTTTGTAATCTTTAGTGGTGGGATGCCAAGAGCCAGCTATGGGGACAGGCATTGTATCACCATAATGCAGGGCAAGGTCCAAATAACATTGGACTTCACTTCACGAGTGATAGACTTCTTCACTGTGCATAACATTGACCCTGAACAAGGTAATGATTTTTTTCTTTCTTTAGATGCAGTTTGAGGCTAAATGCCTGTATGTTGGGCAGGAGAGAGTTGAGCTAGTGGTGGGTTGTATTGCACGGTGTGAAGGAGCTGGAATCTTTGGGTGGTTGTTAATGTGCAGGGGAAGTTTGGGCTGTGCATCTCCAGTCTGCAGCGAGGCATGTGATTAGAAAGTTGATTCCCATTAGTGAGGGGAGTGCTTCCCAGGTAAGTGTGACTTGTAACATTTTGTTGAAATGGAACTAATAAGGTAATGGAAATTCATGGAGTGTCAGGAAGACTGGAAATGGAGGCTAAACAATGTTTTGTCTGACCTGCACTTTTTATATACCAGAGTATTTAATAAAGAATGTTATAGGCCAAAACTAATTGTACTAAAGTTGTAATTCAGGGGTGTACTTTGGTCAGAAAACTGGTAGCTAAATGCTAGTGATTTGGTGTCTTTTATGCATTTCCAACCAATGCAAATAGTGATTGTGAAGAATTGACTTTATTTGCTTGCACAGAGTACGACAACCCCACAGCTCTTCTAGTTCTGGTTGAGGAAGAACTGGTGGCGGTGGACCTACAGACTCCAGGTTGGCCCACTATTACTCCACCTTATCTTGCACCACTTCATTCCTCTGCCATCACTTGTTCCTATCATATTTCCAATATCCCAGTCAAACTTTGGGAGAGACTTCTCTGTGCAGGGAAGCAGCAGAACCCTCCGCACTCAGCAGTGGTGAGTAACCAAAACAACCAAAAAGAACTTGGCTAATGCATGGACTTTCTTTCTAAACCACTTGATATTGTTACTATAATCTTGTCTAAAGATAGTTTGAGCTCTATGTATAGACCAACCTATAGAAGCCAATTTTTGCTGGGACGTTAAATGACTTAATGCCACCTCGAAGTAGCTATGATGGACCTGTCCCAAGTTTTCGGGTGGTACTGTACAATTTAGACCAATGGTACTAGGCTGATTGAAGTCTTGCAGTTTTATTAAATTCTATTGTTTTAATCTATTCTTTTGAGTCTAAGAACCAAAAAACTGCATCACAGGAACAGGCCCTTGGCCCACCAATACTGCACAAATGCATGATACCTTTCTAAATTAAAGCCTTTGCCTCTTTGTAGTCTGTGTTCCCTATTCATAATCTGTCAAGATGCTTAAATATTGCTATTGTATCTGTCTCCTCCACCTCTGGCAGTGCATTTCAGGTACTTAACACCTGTATACAAATGCATCTCTCAGCTTCTTTTAAACCAAACCTTCTGTGACTTTAAGTTTGTCCAGTCTCTTGGGAAATGCCCTCCAAGCCAAGCAAAATCCCAGTAAATATTTTCTGTACCCCCCCTCCAAAGCCTCCACATCATAACTGTACACCATATTCCAAATATGGTGTAACTAAAATTCTAACCCACTAATGACTTGCCTATGTTGAATGGGGCACAGTATAGAAATTGGCAAGTATGCCATTTGTTTCTTGACCACCTTATTTACTTGTATTACCACTTTCAGGGAACTAATGGACCTGTACCCCAAGCCCCTCCGCTACTTAAGTTTAAGTTCTGCCATTTACTTTCCTCCTGAATTAGATTTCTCAAAATACATCACCTTGCATTTGACTGGTTTAAATTCCAACTGCCATTTCTCTGCCCAAATTTCCAGCCTATCTATATCCTCTGGCAATCCTCACTATCTGCAGTTCCCCCAATCTTTGTCATTTGCACATTTAATAATCAGGTCACCTATAGAATACCAATGGTCTCAAAACTGCAGTCTGAAAAACATGATTGCACTGCTACTCTACATTCTGACAAAGCCAGTTCTATATCCATCGTAGCAGTTCCACATGGATCTCATGTGGCTTCACTTTTTGTAATAGCCTGCCATTGGAACCTTGTCAACTGTGACTAAAGAGGATGCAAAGATGACCAGGCCCCAGCAGGGTCCTTCCTCGGCATTCAGGGATCAGTCCCATCAGGTCCTGGGGTCTTGTCTCCCTTATACTTCTCAAATCACTCAACGCCATGACTTTTTTTTATATTGACATGCTATAGAATTTCAACATGCCCCCTCCTGAGACTCAATATCTGCTATGTTCTCCTTTTGTGAACACCAGTGCAAGGACCTCAGCTACATCCTCGGTCCACACACATTCCCTCCTTTGTCCTTGAGTGGACTTAACCTTTCCGTAGCTACTCTTGCTCCTTGGATGTAGAAAATGTCCTTTGGTTTTCTTAATCTTGTTTTCCAAAGACGTTTCAAGGCCCCTTTAACCCTTGCAACTTGTTTGTACTTTCTTGTTATCCTTTGTATTCTGAGGGCTCTTGTCTGTTTGGTTTCCTAAACATTGTTTGCCTCTGTATAACTAAGCTCTCAATTTCTTTTAGTCATTGTGTTACTGGGTCTTGCCAGCCTTATCCTTTTTTTCACAGGAGCATGCTGGTCCTGAACTCTAATCAACTGGCCTTTAAATGATTCCCATGTGCTAAATGTGGAATTTTCCTTGAACAGCCACCCCCCAATCTACATTCCCCAGTTTCTGAAATAAAATTTAGATATGTTTTGCATGTTTTAGCCCCTTCTTTAAACCTACAATATTCAAAGTCTGCCTTGCATTTTGTCAAAATGAATTTGAGTAAGTTGCTTTCCATCTTTAATTGGTGAATTTGAAATATCACTTTTGGCTGCCATCAGTTCATGTATTTGGTGATTTTTTTGTTAATTTGTTTAGGAGTGGCCAATTAATGGTGGGAAGAATTTGGCTCCAGAACCCCTCCATAATGAACTACTTTTAACTGGGTAAGGGATTTTTCATTTGTTCCATTTCATAGACACGTGGGCATTTGCTATGAAAGTCCTTAAATTGGATTGTACTGTTCCAGTTTTGCTTGGTTTACGTCTGTCTCTGTTGCCCCCAGCTTGTAATTTTCTCAACATCCTGCAACTATGAAAGTGCTGTTTTTGCCCCTGTCACTACTTGATCATTTTGAAGTGGGAAGGATGCTCACCACAGAATCTGAGTATAAAAGGTGGGGTGTTGGAGGTGGTGGAGGTGTGCATGAGGATAAAAGGGAAAGCGGCTCATGTGAAATTTAGTGAAGGTGAAGGAATCGGCAAAGGGGAAAATACAAGCCTGAGAAAGTGACTGGATTTTTTTATTAAATCCACTTGCACAATCAGGAATCCGCCAGAGTCTGTGATCACTGATGGATTGCATGCTGTCTTGACCTTTTTTCTTGCCCTCATGGCAAAGCCAGTAGCACCTTGGTGAACCAGGGCTTATGGTGGGTGGTCCAGTGAAATCTCTTCCCACTTGTTGAGGTCAAAGGCAATCTTAAAAGTTTTTTTTCTCACAGGGTGGCTTTGAAATGTTTGTACTGAACCTAATGATCTTTGGCCATAAGTGTTGTGTAGACAATGGCTGCTTCTTTGATCAGGATTTCTGGAGGAGGCTTGTGTTAATGTGGTGATCCATCCAGGTAACTGGTATGCAGAGTTTTTACTTGTTTTAGTGTTACATACTCAGGTCTTGCAGTTGTAGAGGAGCATTGGAAGGAACACTGCCCTGTAAATTGCACTTTTTTTGTCTATTGCAGATAATTAATGAAGACTTGTCTGAGCAGTTTCCCAATGGAGAAACTTTTATGATGGAACTTCTGTAGGTTTTCCAAGTCTAGCATCATTGATTTGAAGGCACCTGACTACCTAAATAGCTGGAGTGATCAGCTTCATGACCATGTAGCTGTAATATTAGGAAATGTGATGTAAGCTGTGCCCAGTTTTCGCTGCAGGATGATATTCCTCTTAATGTTCAAAGGCAGCTCTGAGCTTTGTCATTGGCTAGGTGAACATCTATTAGATAAAAACGACTGCAGATGCTGGAAACCAGATTTTGGATTAGTGGTGCTGGAAGAGCACAGCAGTTCAGGCAGCATCTGAGGAGGTGAACATCTATTGCTTGTCCATACTCCTCTCTTGGAGGTGGTGAGCTGCTGCCTTGAACTGGTGCAGTTTTTGGGTGTAATAGTGCTGTTAGGAAAGGAGTTCCAGAACTTTGACTGAACAGCATTTTTTTTTTCCTCCAGTCAGGTAAAGGTGTTCCCATGGATCTTCTGCCCTTGAACTTCAGATAGTTCACTTTTGTAAGGTGCTGTTAAAGGAATCTTTGAGTTGATGTGCATTTTGAAGATGGTACACATGACCACTCAGTGGTGGAGGGATTGAAAGTTTGAAGATAGTGGTTTTGAACTATTCAACTGGACTGCTTTTGTCCTGAATGATATCTAGCTTGTGATGGGGCTATATTCCATTAGACAAGTCAAGTTTGTTCCATTGCTCCTGTCTTGTGCCTTTTTGTAGATGTTAGACAGGTTATGGAGAGATAGGAAGTGAGTTGCTAGGTGTACAAAGTCAAGAACAGTGTCCAAACCATAGTTATGTCAGATCCAGGAATTAGCAACAACTGGATTGCACAGGGTCCTGAGTAAGTTGGGCCTTCATTTAATTTGCAAGCTGCTGAAGCTTACTAGCTGTATAGGAAAAGGCAAGCTAATTTAAATTTCTTACAATGAAACAGCTATGTATTGCTTGTTTTATCTACCTGCCATAAGCTCTGGTCTAAATTCCCTGTTGCTCAGTTTGTGACTACTTCGAGAAATATAAGGAACTACTTGTATTTATCACATTTTGAATGGTTTGAAGTGCTTTGCAGCCATTAATTTCATTTTGAAATGGAGTAGTTAGCGAATCATGACGACTAAGTAAATTTAAGACCAGGAAGGAGGGTTTAGTCTGTGTGACCTGTCATATGTAGGAAGTCATGGATCATAACAGCATCCTAGATGACATGTGCAGAAAGGGCTTAACTTCAAAAAGGAAATAGGGCGAGTCTAGACCCAACATGTTCACTTCCGAGTGAAATGTAGGAGCAACTAGCCCAGAGAACCCTGGATGTCTAGGAACATCCAAATGTCTATGGATAAACAAAAATACTGGTGGGGAAATTCGGAGTATTGAGAGATTCTAAAACAAATCAAGGGGTAGAGAATGAGGATGAGTAGGGCCCATGGGGACTTTGATAGGACATGAAATGAGTACTTTGTATTTATTTTCACTTAAAGGATGATTTAGAAACAATTCGGAATGAGGGACTGAACCTAGAGTAGGCTACAATAGGGAGTGGGGTGGTATTGGAGTTTTGACAAGCTTGAAAATGGACAAATCTCCCAAGTCTGGAAGAGTTACATCCCAGGTTGCTGTGGGAGGTGAGGGAGGAATGCACTGCCTGTGAGGGTAGTAAAGGCAGGAAGCCTCAATCTTGAGTACATGAATGAACATTTGAAATGTCAAAACACTTAAGACTGTGTGCCACGTACTGCCAAGTGAGAGTTGTGTAGATATTCCAGTGCAGACACACTAAGCCAAGCAGCTTAATTTGTACATGATGGAATTATGCAGGAAAATTGCTGTTAGGTTGCCCACAAAGACTCATGAAAATTACCAGGTTACTATCCACCTGATCAGTTTTGGTTTTTTTTGCTAGGGCACTGAATGAACTCCTTTGATTTTGTTTTTGAATAATATGTGGAACTTTGTGGCCACCAGAGGCAAACCTGGGTCTTGGTTTAAAATTGCATCTAATCACTTTCAGTTTTATTGCTCGAGCACTCCTGTTCAAAACTGAATTCTCAGCTCAAACACTAGTTGAAATAAAGTGCAAGTTCCTTTTTGACCCAATAGTTAAACTCTGATACATTCAGCTGATCTTGGCATCATTGTATTGGACTGTCTGCTATTCTATGAATACAGCAAGTCCCTATTGACTGGACTTGGTCTAGATTGCTATCTAGTGACTCCCATTGAACATCCATATGGGAAAGTCTGCTTGCTACAGGCTCCTGATTTCTTTCCTGTGGCTGAACATGTATGAATGCTTTATTAACTGTACATTACTGGCTGCATGAAATACCTGGGTCCTGCCAATATCTGCTGAGCTTGAGCACAAATGTGCTATCAGGAGAAATTACTTACCACCCTACATATGGACTCAGTACTATTGATGTGGCCATGTGTTACACCTGACATATTGACTTCTCCACCTCCCTGATGCTGCCAGGCTTGCTGTGTTCTTCCAGCTCCTGCTTGTCTACCTAGAGTTCTCTTCCACAATTCCCAAAGGGCTTTTATTTTTTTTAATCTGTCCAGGTAATTGTGTGTTCTTCTGCATTCACTGTGATCTGCCCTGGTGTAGTGAGACAAAATTGGAATGTAATTGCTAAATTTTTAATAAATCCTATTAGATGTACATCTAGTACAAGAATTACATGATGCAATTTACTCATTGCTGCTTTCGTTCTCAGGCATGAGGATGGATCAGTCCGTTTCTGGGATGCATCTGGTGTATCACTGAAATCTCTTTATAAACTGACCACAGCAAATATTTTCCAGACAGAGGCAGACCACAATGAAGGGTTTCCACAGTCTGGGGAGGAGGAGTGGCCTCCGTTCCGCAAGGTAACTTTTTATCTGGTTCAATTACAAGTGTTTCCATTTGAATCTGAAAATTTGCTTGTTTCTCATGCATTGGAAAGTATTAGCTGATGGGAAAATTTAAATTCTCTTTGAGCAATTTTTTCATTGCAGTAAAGAACCATATGCTCTGAGGAGACATGAGTGAAGAATAACTTTCCACTTCTCAGTGTCCAGTGTTGAGGTTAGGCCCCTTTTGTTTATTGCCTTAAATCTTGGGTGGGAAGGAAACTGAACAGAAGTGCAGTTGAGTTTGCAAAATGAGGGAGAGGTGGAACCAGCCTGGCTAAGTTATTGAAGATTATGGGAATGAGCAAGCAAGTGGAGTCATATTTGATGGTATATTGAGAAGGTCATGAGTGGAAAGCCCCATGTCCTCTTCAATTCAATGCAAGTTGTTCCTGCAAGCCCTTTGAGATTTGATATACTGTTGACCAGCGGCGTTTTGAGACCTGGATGAGCAACTCCATTAATTTTGTTTAAATTCAGCAGAGTTGTTCAATGGAGTGTATCTGTTATTACAAAGCATTCTTAACAGTTTAACAATTCAAGATGCTTGGGCAGGATCATTTGAGAAGTGGCTAATCTTTTGCTTTCTATCCATCTTTTTTTAAAAGTAGCTTTTGGTGCACACAGTGAAACTGATCATCTGAATAATTTGGCAAAAAGCATTCTATGGTCATTTGAAAAAAATCTCTCCTCTCTAATGAAATTGGATGTCCTCCTAAGATTCTGATGGGTACAAAAATCAAATTTCCATGGAAAGCAAAGATCCAAAAGGGCAATAGAACATGTTATCATTTGGTCCCTGACCTTATAAACAAATTCATTATTTCTTGTTTTAGTGGTTGTATCTGCCCCCTTGCAGGTTGGCTGCTTTGACCCCTACAGTGATGATCCCAGACTGGGAATTCAGAAAATTTCCCTGTGTAAATACAGTAGTCAGCTGGTGGTTGCTGGCACAGCAGGACAGGTAATTATCCAAATCTTCTGTTTTATAGCACAATGAGTGTACTCATTGGACTCCTTTACTTAACGTTGTGAATGCATAGTCTTTGGGTTAAGATGATGCCTGAAATTTGAGTCCATTTGATCCCCTTTCATGACCAAGAGTTCTGACGTATCCCCATTTTTGAGAGCTGACAAATCGGGAGTCACTTGCTCCCCAAACATGAAAATAAAAATCTGGTCACTGTCTAAACTTGAAGATGAATCTTTTTGAACAAAAGTAATTTAAAATTGCTAAGGTTGCATGTTATAGTTTTCACTTTGGACTGGTTTGTATATACAGCTGATAGGCTATAAAATGGTTTTGTTTCAGACATGTTGATTCCTTCTGCCCCAGGGTCATATTATGACTTTTAATTTTAAACTGGCTTCTAATGATCCTACTCAAGGTCATGGTGTGACTGTGGTGGGATATTGAATCTGGCTAATTATCAGCACTGGGAACTTTTTTTTCTCTCTAAAGAGTTTCTCCCTGGGTGGTCTACTTTGTGTGTCTCTGAAGTGAGTGCTTGATGCTGATACTGACACTGACCATTACATATGGAAAGTAGATGTTTCCAACCTCAACACTATGCTGGAAATCGCTTCAGGTCAGGTAGTACCCATGGACAGAGCAAGCTAACATTTCCCTGATATCCCTCTGTGACCAAAATTGTCTGTCTTTAAAAATGTAATTAAGAAATGTTTGTTTTAATTCTCCCCAGGTTCTAGTTATGGAATTCAATGATGAAAAGTCTGAACAAAAGATCAGCTTGTCTTCAGTTGACCTTCTTCAGGATCGAGAGGGTTTCACGTGGAAAGGTCATGAGAGGTTGATCCCAAAAAGTGGTCTCGTCAGCTTTGCATCTGGTTTCCAGCCCAGCTTCCTGGTTCAGTGTATTCCACCAGCTGCTGTGACAGCAGTGACTCTGCATACTGAATGGCAGCTTGTGGCATTTGGCACCAGTCATGGTTTTGGTGTCTTTGATTACTACAGACAGCAGGCAGTATTAGCCAGGTTTGTGCTAAGTGTTTTCATGTAAATTGCATTCTTCCTCGTCTAAATTGAAGACACGGTAGTGAACAGAACAAGGCTGATGGCTGATGCCTTTGTATCTTTGTGTATTCTTCCTTGACAAATGGGGCTGATAATAATGATAAATTGTCTGAGCAGCTTAGTTTTTAATCCCTGGGTTTCCTGGCTTTCTGAAAACTATCCCCAAAAAATTGATCATTGAGTATTTCTTTATGCTGATTTTTAGCTGTAATGCTGTTGTGCTCTCGCTCCCACACTCCCAAATATATGATGACTGCTGGGTTGGAGCTTTCGAAAAACAGCCTTACCAGAGACAAGGGGTCTTCTACGTCAGACAGTTTTAAATTGTGGCTAATGGCTCTGACTTAATCTAATTCTGAGTAAATAAGGATGGGCACTGAATGATTTCAACTATTGGACCACGCAGGCCATACGTCTTTCCATTGGCTGAAATGTGTATCCTATAATACTACCATGCACTCTGTCAACACCTCCTGTATTTGTTGATCTAAGAAATCTCCATTTCCCTCCCAGTTATTCCATTTGTTCAGCATCAATACAGGAAAGTTAAATCTCATTGTTCTGTATCCTAGATAAGCCATTTCCTTCCTGTATTCTGTGCTACTTTGCAATCATGTGAGCCTTGTCCTAGATTTGTCAAGTTTTCAGTCCTGCAGATCAGAAACTCAGCAGTTTGATTATATTTATTGGGTTGGCAGGTGCACACTGCATCCGAATGACTCTCTGGCAATGGAGGGCCCACTCTCCCGGGTGAAATCACTGAAAAAGTCGTTACGTCAGTCATTCAGGAGGATACGAAAAAGCAGAGTGTCTGGGAAGAAACGGTTGACTCCTAGCAGCCCTGCCAGCAAGGTACTGCTCAAGGAGGGCAGACAATCGATTGTCTGTTCACTCCATTACCCTGCTGAAAATTCATTTCAACTTGTGTTCCTCATGTCACTATAGATAGATACTTCATTACAGTGGTGGTGTTCTCCTATTTTTACAACTTGCTGTGATGTCACTTTCAGTGGAAGGGGTGAACTTAGACTACAGTGTTAGAGATCCTTTCAACACTTTTTTTCTTCCTGATGTGTTCACTTGTTCAGTGCTTTTACACAGTCAATAATGCAATCACACCATGAAAATGGAATAGGTTTGCATTTTTTTTTAACAGTGTGACTTGTGCAGTATAACATTTAGTCTGTTATGGTACAGGATTTGAATTTTGCTTCCTGATTCCATCAGGTTTCAAACCTCTGGTGTAATGTTACCTTAGTCTGCATCAGGCTTTAAACTGGATTTGACTCTTGTATCCAGATGGTTGTCCTAACTGCCATTGAGACTGCAGTTTTAGGAGTTGGTCAGTCCTCTGCTAGATGGAGTGATGCTCCAACAAGATTGTCTGAGAATTTTAGTTTTAAAAATCCTTTTTCATAACAAAAGGTCCAGGAAGCAAATGCCCAACTTGCTGAGCAGGATTGTCCACGTGAAGTGGAGGTGACTCCAGTACAGAGACGGATAGAGCCACGGTCTGCTGATGATTCTTTGTCAGGTGTTGTCCGCTGCCTTTACTTTGCTGACACCTTTTTGCGAGATGGTAAGTGCTGCTTTCAATATCTAACTTTGAGGTGTTTGCATGAGAAGAGCAACTAATCCTGTCTGAAGTCAAATAGAATTATTGAACCAAGTGTCTTCTGCTAAACATAGTCTGTTGGCTAGTCTGTCCTGTTTACCTTCAACTGAGGGTATCAGCATTGCCACGACACCCCAGTCAGAATCTCCTTACTGTGTAGGTGAGATTTGCTTAGTGAAGGTCTGAAATTGGTGTGATGAAAGATGAGGTTTGCATATTGAGTTCTAAAGTTTTGATTTCAAATTAGTGGCATATAAGTGGCCTTTTTTTGGCAGGATTTGAAACATTTAATTGTCAGTTTTTGATAATTTTAAGTGAGTGTATGCTGCTTGGAGTGTTAATGGAATTTTGTTTATACCATGGGAATTTCTCTGGAGAAGGAAGCCATCAAGCATTTAACTTGGAGTTCATTGCTGAAAATGTGTTGCTGGAAAAGCGCAGCAGGTCAGGCAGCATTCAAGGAACAGGAGAATCGACATTTCGGGCATAAGCCCTTCCTCATTCCTGAGGAAGGACTTATGCCCGAAACGTCGATTCTCCTGTTCCTTGGATGCTGCCTGACCCGCGCTTTTCCAGCAACACATTTTCAGCTCTGATCTCCAGCATCTGTAATCCTCACTTTCTCCAACTTGGAGTTCATTGTGAGTAATTAGTCAAAAAAATCAAAGCTTTTGGGACTGATTGGAGCCCATAATAAGTATGGACGCTCCTAAAATGGAAACTGTTCAGAACAGTTAAGGAAATAAGTTAGCTCTGAAAGTGTATTGTTTGGGGAAGCTTCCAGGCCAGGAATGTTTGGTTAGAAGTTTGTCAATTATTAAAAGTCTGAATCGAAGTCCTTGATTTTGAGAGAATTTGAGGAACAAGTCTTCACAGCTCACATGACCAGAACTGAAGAGCCAGTTTAAATAAATTTACAGATAAGGAAGGAAACTTGTCTGGGTTTTGCTCAACTATAGAAGTGGTGACGCTGGGGATTTGGTTTGTGTGTTTTGAAGTTTTAATTATGCTTTACATGAAATAAAGAAGAATAAATTATTGTTCACACCAAATCCACAGCCGTGTATGTTTATGTTCCAGTGAATGCCATGCTTTTTTAAAAAAAAATTGAACAAGTCAGATTTCTTTCTGGGATCTGACTTTAGAACCATCAGCTGAGATCAGACCTTTGACTTCTGTTTTGCTAGCTTGTCTTCTACTTGTCCAGATTCCTAATTCTGCATGCACTGTATCAGTATTTCAGTAATTAATGAGCAAACGACAAAAATTGCCTGAGTAATACATTTTTATTGGTAAGAATTAGAAAATGGTTTACATTAATCAACTTTCAAGTAAAATGGTTGCATTCATTATCATTGAATTTCATTCTTTTGGTGCTGGTTTATATATTATTCCAGCCTCACTCTGGCAGGCAATAAGTGTGTAGTAGTAATTTTGACATTAGCCAGATAGCGGTCAATGGCATACTGGTGCTGGTTTGTCCTTGCTCAATTTGAGGTCTCTGCCTGTTTAGTTTCTTCAGACTGAAGCTCATACAGCTGTCACGTTACACCTGCCACTCTGTATTGCGGAGTAATACTTTTGGGTTTCTTTTAGCCACACACCATGGTCCAACGATGTGGGCAGGAACTAATGCTGGGTCGGTTTATGCTTATGCTCTGGAGGTTCCATCCAGAGAGAAGTGGATGGAAAAATCTGCAGAGGCAGTATTGGGTAAGATTCTTTCCCTTGTGCGCTCATGCATACTGTTGTTCTTGTGTTTGTTTCTAAAGTAACTTTTTTCTCCAATCCGAGCACTGTTACTATGACAAAAGTATTTTAGTTTTGGAAGCCAGTGAATTTGCTTTCACTACTGATTTGAGGCAATTCATTTCAGATTGCTACAACTTGCTGTAATTTTTATGTTCACTTTTTGCCAAATGCTTTGTCTCCTTGTTGCCAAATTGTCACCAAAAGCAGTCACTCAACATTTACTGTACAAAAATCACTCAAACTTGAATACCTCTTCTATGACTTATGCTGTTTGAACAATCTGTTTAAAAGGAGAATAACTCTAGTTTCTCTAGTCCCTTAATATAGTTGATTTTTAAAAAAAACTCTGGAACCATTAGCATAAAATCCTTTTGCACCCTCAAGTTTACAGCTCTCCTCTCCCCAGCATATCACATTGGACATATCAATCTACTCAATTATGATCTAACTATTTTACAATTCCTGACTTCCTAGATTTAAAAGGTTTTTGTGAAGTAGCCACCTGAACCTGTTATTGAAAACTGTGTACGTGCCATTGTTACTTTTCCTGAAATGAAATGCAGTAAGAATTGAACATTCGTTCTTCTTTATCGTTTGTGTCCTATTTCGCCAGTCTATGTACATCCTTCTAGTCTATTAGTAGCCTTTTATTGTTCAGTCCATTGGCGATTGATATAATGTGCAGCCTTTGAAATTATACTGTGTACACAAGTCATTAATTTAATTATATATTTGAGAAATTGTTTTAATACTGACCCATGAGATACCAATTGTACTTCCCTCTAGTCTGAAAATATAATTCATAAATGAACTATTTGACAGCTATGTTGGATTTACATTGCCCTTGTCCCTTGAATTTCATGGTATTAGCTTTACCAGCAAATCTTTTTTGTGGTGTTTTTGTGCAATGGTATTTGAAAGTCCATTTGTTCATCAGCTTTAACTACTATCTGCATTAGCTCAATCAAGTCAATCAAACATGATTTTCCTTTAAATCTGGTTTTAAATTCTATTCCCTGTTTCTTTTTATATAGTTGTAATCATCTATAGCATCTCCAGGAGCCTGTTCAGCCCATTGCGTTTGTACACTCTCTCTGGAGAGCAATCCCTTCAGTTCTGCTACTTTGTTCAATCCCTAAATTCTGCAATTTTTATTTCCTTTTGGTGTCTATTGAATTTTCTTTCTTTGTTTCTGCTCCTACTACCCTCTTCGGCAGCAATTTCTAATCATCCCTTCAATTATTAGAATGTGTCCTCTGGGGAATGGATTTGGATTAGAAATGAGCATATCTGAAGTTGTAATTCTGTTGATTTTTCTAATTGCGGATTGAGCATAAAGTACATTGCAATGATAAAATGTAGCTTTAGTACCTACTTTATCATTGGAATGACACCTGTTTAAGGTGTTGCTGCAAGTAGGGACTGTGCCAGTTTCTTCCTAATAGCGCCACCCTCTTAGCTATGGTGGGCTGGAGACTAAACTGATAATAGTGGTGAGAAAGAGGAAAACTGGAAATAAATATCATGTGTTCCTTTTTTTTGAATATGTAACTTGTTAGGGACTGAGCAATAAGAATCGCATAATGATTTGAGGGTACTGTCTCAGATGAGTAGTAGAGATCAGAATTTGCTTGAAGAAACTAATGTTTGTGCAAATCACTATGTATAGATCATGCTTTCTCCCCTTGGGACTGATGACTTAGTACCTAACACTTAATAAATGTTTCAATTCCTTGCACTTAATTTTAAAATTAGATTCCTTAGTGTGGAAACAGGCCCTTTGGCCCAACAAGTCCACACCAACCCTCCGACCAGTAACCCACCCAGACCCATTTCCCTCTGACTAATGCACTTAACACTCTGGGCAATTTAGTATGGCCAATTCACCTGACCTGCACATCTTTGAACTGTGGGAGGAAACCAGAGCACCTGGAGGAAACCCACGCAGACACTGGGAGAATGTGCAAACTTCACAGTTGTCTGAGGCTGCAATTGAACCTGGGACCCTGGTGCTGAGGCAGCAGTGCTAACCACTAAGCCACTGTGTGTCTCATCCTTAAATAGCAAGTTAAAGGTTGAGGAAGGAAATGGTTAAACTTGATTGATTGTACAGGTACGTTATGGTGGGAGGATTTGAGGAGGCTGGGGTTCTACATACAAACAAAACAAATAGTATTAGGATTTCCCACATGGCTCCTTGAACCTGCTTTGCCATTCATGGTGCCTGATGTGATTGTGGCCTTAACTCTACTGTTCGAATTCTTCCCAGTACTGTGTTCTCAAAACAAAATCAAGAATTTGTCTGTCTCAATCTTGAATATATTCAATGACTCCATCTCTCTAACCCTGTAGGGTAGAGAATTCCAAAGGTTTGCATCCTGCAGACTGAAATTATTTCTTCGAGCCTGCCTTGATAGATGACTCCGTATGTGCAAGATAGAAGCAGGAGCTGTTCAATAAGATATTGGCTGATCTGCCTCAGACCTCAATTCCTGCTTCAGGCCAGCTCCTCATAGCCTTCCACTTCATGATATTTTAAAGATTTATCTACCTGTCCTTTAATACTTTGTCTAGTCTTCACAACACTTTCTGGGTTAGAGCATTCCAAACATTCTGAACCCTTGGAGTAAAAGTTTCTGTTCTGAAGGCCATGTCCACCACTAGTGGAAATATTTTCTTGACAATTACGGTGTCAAACCCTTCAATATTGTGGATTTTAATAAGATCTCCTTTTTACTCAACCCATTTAGCTGTTCTTTATAAATCAACCCTTCATCCCAGGAATCTTTTGAATTGCCTCTGATGCCAATGTATCCTTTTTAAATTTCAAAACCAAAATAGCACACAGTACTCTAGGTAAGATCTCTCCAATACCTGTACAATTGTAGCACGACGTCCCTATTTTTAACTCCTTCACTCCTGTAATGACTTCAATTCCATTTGCTGCCATAATTACTTGCTGCACCTGCAAGCTAACTTCACTGAAGTATAGAAACCCCACTGGGCAGAGAAATGTTGAGTCTGCACAGACTCTGCAAATAGCATTGCATACTATATCCCCAAAACCCTACATTGACCATAGTGTACCCACCTCACCTGCATAACCCTGAACACTGGGGTGATTTTAGGGCACCTGCCTGAAACTTTGATTTTTCTCAGCCTCTGGCCTGACCTATGCATTTCCATCACCGCACTTGGATTGGCCATGCTAAAAATCAAGACATCTAACCTGTACATCTTTGCACTCGGGAGGCAGCCCTTTCAGATGCAGGAGAACATGCAAACTCCACGCAGTCACTCGAAAATCAAACCCCCTATACCTGGTACTGAGGCAGCAGTGCTAACTTTGTTGCCCAGATCCTTCTGCACTGCACTTTATTTGGGTGCAGAAGAGAAGTGCTTTTTTGTTTGCTTTTTTAAGCTCCTGATATTAAGGTTTTTAAAACAAGATGGATTTGGGGCCCAGCTTAATAAAAAGTGGCCTTGCAAGAAAACTGTAAATTCAGTGATTGGTAATAGCTGTTAATGAGTACTATAGATCAAATTTTAGACTGAAGGTGAACAGGAGAAATATTTTATGACAAATTAAAAGACCATTTGGAAGATATTAGAATTCAGAATGAAGTGAATACAATGCAGATGCAGGGTGAGGCGGTATGTTCTACCTGCATGATGTGGGAGCTGATATTCCATTGTGGTTCAGTGACCACATCTGTAGCAAGTCTGAGCTTCTGTTATTGCAACATGTCAGGGAGGAGTAGAATTACCCAGACATTGTGCTTTGGGAGGCAGTCACGCCCCTAAATTAACTACTTTGAATTTGGTCACGATGGGGATATGAGTACAAGTGATGCTGGGATCCAGGAGGTAATGCTGAAGGAACTCTAGACCTTGAGCTTGCCAAATCTAGTTGTAATCAGGGATAGTGTAGTCGGGAATAGACAGTTAAGTGTGGCCAATCTTGAGAGTCATGAAGGTTGTATTGCTGTCTAGTGCCTGGGTTCAAGATCTCATCTGGGCTGCAGAAGAACTTGCAGTGGGAGGGAAAGTGTTACTGTGGTCTGTCATGAGCCTGACCTCTGGTGGGCAAGTTGTTGGAGGGAATCCTGAGGGACAGGGTGTACATGTATTTGGAAAGGCAAGGACTGATTAGGGATAGTCAACGTGGCTTTGTGCGTGGGAAATCATGTCTCAAACTTGATTGTTACTACTTTAAAAAAAAACTGAGGATTGAGGGCAGAGCAGTAGATGTGATCTGACTTCAGTAAGGCATTCAACAAGGTTCCCCTGGGAGATTGGCAAGGTTAGATCTCATGGAATACAGGGCGAACTAGCCAATTGTATACAGAACTGGCTCAAAGGTAGAAGACAGAGGGTGATGGTGGAGGGTTTTTCAGACTGGAGGCCTGTGACCAGTGGAGTGCCACAAGGATTGGTGCTGGGTCCTCTACTTATCATTTTACATAAGTGATTTGGATGCAAGCATAAGAGGTACAGTTAGTAAATTTGCCGATGACACCAAAATTGGAGGTGTAGTGGACAGCGAAGGGGATTACCTCAGATTACAACAGGATCTGGACCACATGGGCCAATTGGCTGAGTAGTAGCAGATGGAGTTTAATTCCGATAAATGCAAGGTGCTGCATTTTGGGAAAGCAAATCTTAGGACTTATACACTTAATGGTAAGGTCCTAGGGAGTGTTGCTGAACAAAGAGACCTTGGAGTGCAGGTTCATAGCTCCTTGAAAGTGGAGTCACAGGTAGATAGGATAGTGAAGAAGGCGTTTGGGTGTGCTTTCCTTTATTGGTCAGAGTATTGAGTACAGGACATTGCAGCTGTACAGGACATTGGTTAGGCCACTGTTGGAATATTGCGTGCAATTCTGGTCTCCTTCCTATCGGAAAGATGTTGTGAAACTTGAAAGGGTTCAGAAAAGATTTACAAGGATGTTTCCAGGGTTGGAGGATTTGAGTTATAGGGAGAGGCTGAACAGGCTGGGGCTGTTTTTCCCTGGAGTGTCGGAGGCTGAGGGGTGACCTTTATAGAGGTTTACAAAATTGAGGGGCATGGATACGGTAAATAGGCAAAGTCTTTTCCCTGGGGTCGGGGAGTCCAGATCTAGGGGGCATCGGTTTAGGGTGAGAGGGGAAAAATGAGACCTCAGGGGCAACTTTTTCATGCAGATGGTGGAACGTGTATGGAATGAGCTGCCAGATGTGGTGGAGTCTGGTACAATTGCAACATTGAAGAGGCATTTGGATGGGTATATGAATAGGAAGGGTTTGGAGGGATATGGGCTGGGTGCTGGCAGGTGGGACTAGATTGGGTTGGGATATCTGGTTGGCATGGACAGGTTGGACTGAAGGGTCTGTTTCCATGCTGTACATCTGACTCGAAGTTGGAGAGTTGGATCTAGAAGGTAGGGGGGAGAGGAGATAAGGAAACTGGTGAAATTGGCCTTGATCCAGTGTTTGCAGGGTCCCAAGGTGGAAGATGAGGCATTCTTCCTCCAGGTGGCTAGAGTTTGGCCATCGAGGAGGCCCAGTACTTGCAGGCCCTTGACAGAGGGGGAGTGACAAGTAAGGTGGAGGGAGGGAGGGTTGGTGGGGGTCATGGATCTAAAAGGGAGTTGCGGACGGAATGATCTCTGCAGAACGCAGATAGGGGTGGAGAGGGAAATGTCTCTGGGGTCCAAGTGGCAGTGGATGGTGCATTGTACCTGGAGGTTGGTGGGGTGGAAGGGGGGGGGTGTTGTGTGTGGTTTCTGGAGGTCTTTGCGGTGAAAGTGAGGACTCTGGATACAACAAATCATCCTCTGCCACACCTACAAACAACAGACCGCTCCACTTTCTGAATACCATTTTTGTCTCACTTGTATTCACTCCTTCACTATGGTCCAACTCAAAAATGTTGGACCTGAGGGATGTACCTCTCTCCTAGAACCAAGTGAAGATGAAACTACTTCCCACCCTAATGCATCACAATGCCTGAAGATTAGACTGCAACTCATCAACTTTGAGGTAGAAGGTCTCTGCAAATATGACTGTTACAGATCACGTTGGTGTCACCAGCTCCCACAGCACCTGCCTTGCCTTTTTTTCTTAACTAATTCGGTTTCCAAGTTTTGAAACCATTTTAAATGTCGGTTTGTAGCTTTTAATCTAGGAAACAAGTTTTCATCTTTTTATGCTTGAGACCTTTACTTCAATGGCTAACATTTTTTAAATTTGCTTCTGTTGAGTAATACCTTTTCATTATTGATATCTTCCCCCAAATTGTTTTATGCACTGAAATTTGCATTTGGGTGAAGCTGCTCTGTGATTACTCACTTACATCCGCTTATTCTATTAAAATCTTGGATTCAGAATTAATTTCCGAGCACTTTAGGGTATTTAATCTAAACCAGTTAGAGAAGGGAGTAGTAGAGAAATGTTCACTGCTTGTTTTTCTGTGCCGACATACTTTGGTTTCCTCATCCTTTTGTTTTTCAATCAAACTCCTTGACTGTAAAGTAGTCCATATGCTCCCTGCTAGATTTGGAAAAGTAGAGATTTTTTGTTTCAGTTGGATGGATGCAGATCTCATTTTGAATTTAGAAGGAATCATAAATATATTAACCTGTCAATCAAAAACTGAATTTGAGTGACAATATAGAGCTCCCTAATAGTTGCAGTGAACAAGAGAGCATTGAATTTATGAAGAAATTGGAGGAATAAATGGGCAGGATTGGAAGAAACACTTAAAGAATAAATACTAAAGCAACAAGGTGACCTAAATAGTCTGTGGTACTAGAGATTCCTATTCAAAAGCTGTTAACCCAATTATGATGTCAATTGCTCATTGTACAGTAATGGGAATAATTGTTTTGCTCCATCTAAATTTAGGTAAAGAAATTCAGCTGATGCACCGAGCCCCTGTGGTATCAATTGCAGTATTGGATGGACGAGGAAACCCTCTCCCTGAGCCATTTGAAGTCTCTCGTGATCTTGCTAAAGCTCCAGAGATGCAAGGCAGTCATTCTGTGCTAATTATTTCTGAAGAACAGTTCAAGGTAATGTGAAGAATAGAAATTTGCCAGTTTGTTTGCATAAGGAATGGCTTCTGATTCTGACAGGATTAGATATCAGATCGCTTTGATTGTAACAAGCTTAGAGACACGAAATGTGCATGAAACAGAGGCAGTACTTGAATGGTTTTAAACCAGAGACATTGGAATCTAACAGGGTGTAATAGATCCAGGCCAGATGTAACAAAGGGAAGAAACCATTCAGCATTTAGACATGAACTGTACTGGCATGGAATCTTCCAATTTCTTTTCAAAGTGGAAAATCTGCATGGTAGGGTATGTTCATGCAAATGAAGAAAGGTGTAGGAGCTGTGATGTAATTAAAATGTTAACTTCAGGGTTGGTAATATACAGCAGTGTACAGTGGAGAGGAGGCTATAGATTTTCCTATGGAAAAGTCCATAGCACCACGCAAAGAAAAACCAACAATGGGACTATTAGACCAAGTGTTTGTCAAAACTTTCTACCTCCAAATCCATCTGTCTTCATCCTCCAGCTTATCCAAAACTCTGCATCCAGACTCTGGCCAAGTGGCATTTACCAATCAAGTCCTCTGCCCACTGACCTACATTGTCGACTGAAAAAGCTTTTAACACACTGATTCTTGTGTTTTAATGTTTTCAATGGCTTTATCTATCTTTTTCTGTAACTACCTCCTTGCCTGTAGTATTCTCAAATGTTTCCTGTTTGCCTACTTGCACATTCACCATTCCCCTTGCCTAACCATTTACAAGTGTCTTCAGCTGCTTGACCCTTGAATTCTAGAATTTCTTTCGAGGTATATTTGAATATAAAACTAATCTTCAGTGCATCTAAACTAGATTTTGACGATTTCCCATAAGCTGGTTGGATAGAAGCTTAGTTGATATATCTTGGTTCTGGCCTTTGGCAACAGGTTTTATTTGTTTGGCCAAATGCCATGGAAGAAATTACTAACTCTTACAAAAACCTAATTTGCATGCAGTTGAATTCTTGCTCTTAATTATTGGTTAACTATGACAACCGGTACCCTCCTGCCATCTAGAAAGTGGTCATGTAGAGACTGAGTGATATGTACTGAATTGGTTTGGATGACCTAAAGTATTATATCTTTATGTATAATGACAGATTTTGCAAAGCACTGAAAGGCTTCCATGGCTGCTCCCAGTGAGGAATTGAGTTGCAGGGCAGGGGAATTGTGATTCTTTCCTGTGATTTATTAAAGCTTTTTTGTTTTTTTGGTAGGTGTTTACACTGCCAAGGGTGACTGCTAAGACTAAGTTCAAACTTACTGCCCATGAAGGTTCTCGAGTGCGGAAATTGGGGTTAATGAGTTTCCCAAGTGTGGCCTCAGATGACTATTCAGAGAACTGCCTGGTGTGTTTAACGAATCTGGGAGACATTCACATCTTCACAATCCCTGGGCTGAGACCACAGATGCGCTATGATTGCATCAGGAAAGAAGACATCAGTGGCATTGCTTCGTGTGTTTTCACAAAGACAGGCCAGGGTAACACTCTCTGGTTTGCATAATGTTCAGTATATTTCCCAGCAGTTAGTTGCAATTGACACATTGCAGTCTTTCCCAGGGTATAGTCTGTTTATCCCACCACCAGCTATAATATGCTTGGCTTCTCCAGTGATGTAATTGGGATAACCTTTTGAAAATACTTGACTGGAATTCCCTATCCATCTGTGTGCTATTCTAACTTGGTATAATGCTAATTTCCCCTCCCTAATCAGCTAAGGGCCATATTAAAGATGGCAGATCAAAATTGGCAGATATCAGTGATGCCCACCAAGTCATATGTGGCTGCAAGGGGATCAGGATTGGGAGCTCAATATTCAGGCATCTAAATCCTATTGAAAAGATAAGCAGGTGAGCAGAGGGGATGGGGTTGCCTTATTAGTAGGAAATGAAATTAAATCTACAATAAGAAACAAAGTAGGTTCAGATGGTGTAGGATCTGTGGGTAGGATTGAGGAATCTCCAAGGTAACAAAATGTAGTTTATGTCCAGGCCTCCAAACAGTCGTCAGGAGCTGGGGTGTAAGATACACCAGGAGAGAGAACTTTGTAGGAAAGGCAAAGTTCGTGATCATGGGGGATTTCAATACACAAGTGGACTGGGAAAATCAGATTGCTTGTGGTTTGCAAGAAAAGGTATTTGTGGAATGTCTGAATGGCTTTTTTGGATCAGCTTGTGGTGGAGCCCACTAGCACTGGATTTAGTGTTCTGTAATGAGGCAGACTTAAGGGGGCTTGAGATGAAGGAACCCTTAAGAGCCAGTGATCATAATGATTGAATTTACTCGGCAACTTGAGAGGGAGAAGCCGGAATCAGAGGTAATGGTATTGCAGCTGAATAAAGGCAACTACAGAGGCGTGAGGGAGCAGCTGGGTAGAATTGACTGGGAGAGGAGCCTAGCAGGAAAGACAGTGGAACACCAAGGGCAGGAGTTTCTGGGAGTAATTCAGGAGACACAGCAGCGATTCATCCTGAGAGGAAAGAAGCATGGTACAGTGAGGATGAGGTAACCATTGCTAATAGAAGCAAATTACTGCAAATGCTGGAATCTGAAACCAAAAGAGAAAATGCTGGAAAAAGCTTTGACAAAGGGTCAGTTAGGCTCAACGTCAGCTCTTTTCTCTCTCAGATGCTGCCAGACCTGAGATTTTCCAGCACTTTCTCTTTTCATTGCTGATAGAAGTCAGGGATAGCATAAAAGCAAAAGAGAAAAGTGTGGGGAAGAACATTGAGAAGCTTACAAAGACCAACAGAGGGGAACAAAATAGGGGAAGATTAAATCAGCGGGTAAGCTAGCCAGTAATAAAGGAACACTAGAACCCTTAGATATGTAAAGGGCAAAAGTGGACATCGGGCTGCTGGAAAATGACGCTGGAGAGATAGTAATGGGAAGCAAGGAAATGGCTGAGTACCTGAATAATTACTTTGCCGATCTTAATGGTGGAAGATGTGAATAACATCCCAAAAATTCAGGAGAATGAAGAGACAGCTGAATATGATGGCCATCGCCAAGGAGAAGGTGCTAGAAAAACTGTGGCCTGAAGGTGGATAAATGACCTGGACCAGATGGATTACACCCCAGAGTTTGAAGGGAGATAGTGGATGCATTAGTGGTGGCCTTTCAGGAATCACTAGAATCAAGGTTCCAGAGGACTGGAAAATCACTAACGTGACAGCCCTATTTAAAAAGGGATTGAGGAAAAATGGAAATTTACAGACCTATTAGACCTAACCTCAATAGTTGGTAAGATCTTTGAGTCCTTTTGTGAAGGATGAGATTTCTGAACACTCGAAGTGTATGGTAAAATAGGACAAAGTCATCATGGCTTCAAAGGGGAGGTCATGCCTGACAAATCTGCTAGAATCCTTTGAGGAAGTAACAAGCAAGTTAGACCAAAGAGACTATGGATGTTATCTTCCTAAACTTCAAGAATGCCTTTTGACAAGGTGCTGCACAGGAGGCTACGGAGTAAAATATGGGTCCGTGGTGTAAGGCAAAGTGCTAGCATGGATTGAAGTTTGGCCCTGTCAGAGTGGGGATAAAAAGCTCCTCAGGATGGCAGCTGGTGACAAGTGGTGTTCCGCAAGGCTGTGTTGGGATCACAACTTTTCGCTTATACATTATCTTCTAGATGAAGAAACCAAGGGCATTCTGGCTAAGTTTGCAGATGGCACAAAGATAAGTGGAGGGGCAGGGAGCATTGAGGAGGCAGGGAGGCTGCAGAAAGATTTGGACAGTAGAGTGGGCAAACAAGTGGTAGATGGAGTACAATGTTGGAAAGTGAGGTCATATGCTTTGGTAGGAATAGAGGCATGAACTCTTTTTTTTTCTTCGAAAATGGGGAGAAGTCAGAAGTGCAAAGAGACTTGGGAGTTCTAGTCCAGGATTCTCTCATGGTAAACTTGCAGGTTAAGTCAGTAATTAAGAAGGCAAATGCAGTGATGGCATTATTTTGAGGACTTGAATATAAAAGCAGGGATGTACTGGCTCTGGTCAGAATGCATTTAGAGTATTGTGCACACTTTTCGGCTCCATATCTCAGGAATGATGTGGCCCTGGATCGTGTTCAGAAGAGGTTCACGAGAATGGTCCCAGTAATGAAAAGCTTAACTTGAATGTTTGAGGACTGTCTATACTCAATGGAGTTTAGAAGGATGAGGGGGTGATCTATTGAAACAGGTAGAATACTGAATGGCCTGGACAGCCTAAAAGTAAAGAAGACCTTTTAGAACAAAGCTACTTATTTTAAGGGACAGAATGCTGTAGTTTATTTAAAGCTTAATTTTTGTCTCCAGGCCCATCTTTGATTTCAGTTTTGACTAGTGTTTTTGACTTCTACCTGTTTGCTAGTTCAAGATAAAATTAAATTGAGGTTGATTTTTTTGTGGAAACTAATTTATGCCAAAAATTTTGTTGTCACTTTGTACCAAATTCCTTTCAATTACAAACAAGTGGTTAAAATCACTGAAGTAGATTTTGGAATTACCAACCTTTGTAACTTTAGTCAAATTAATACACCAAGTTGCTGCTGTGCTGATATACTTTTGCTGTTTTAGGCTTTTACTTGATATCTCCATCTGAGTTTGAACGATTCTCCCTGTCTGCCAGGAATATAACTGAGCCACGTTGTGTTGTGGGGTTGGAAGGTTCAAGAGATCACTTGAGCCCAGTCACTAGTCCACAGTAAGTTGCACTTTGTAGGTGTTTACATTACATTTACATTTTTTGCATTACATTACTGTGGAAACAGGCCCTTCGGCCCAACAAGTCCACACCGACCTGCCGAAGCACAACCCACCCATACCCCTTTATTTACCCATTACCTAACACTACAGGCAATTTAGCATGGCCAATTCACCTGACCTGCACATCTTTGGACTGTGGGAGGAAACCCACGCAGACACTGGGAGAACGTGCAAACTCCACACAGTCAGTCGCCTGAAGCGGGAATTGAACCCGGGTCTCTAGCGCTGTGAGGCAACAGTGCTAACCACTGCGCCACCGTGCCGCCCACTTTTACAACATGTGCAAATACAACTTTGTATGTGTATGGGTATACAGCGAACTTTTCATTTAACCAGCACCAGGAGTGTGCCAGTTGATCAAAAGGTCCACATAATGTAAAAACAAAGCAATAGAAGCATAATGCAGAGGGTATACACATCACTTGTTATGTACAGCATAAATCACTTGAATAACAATGCAACTTTTCCTTTAAACTTATTAGCAGAGTCTTTGCACTTGTGCTTTCGACTGATTAATTGGATGTTGTGGAGGTTGCAATACAGTAAACCTGTTATTAGAAATAAATTTTCTGTTCATAAGGTGCCGGTTAAAACAAAGCTTGCTGTATGTGGCAGGGAGTGAGAGGATGTTGGTTGGATAATACAATCCCTCCACAATAATCCCTTTGCCTTCCCTGACCAAGTCAATTTTGTATCCAGTTTTCCAACTTTACATGGGTCCCATTTGACTTAATCTTCTAGACTGCTGACCACAAAGAACCTTGTCACATGCATTACTAAAAGTCCACATATACCAACATCCTCTGCCCTACCTCATTAATCATTACAGTTTTTTCTTTGAGAAAGTGACAATCAAGCTTGATGCCAGACCTGCCTTGCATAAATCCCTGCTGACTATCCCAAATATGTTTATTCTTTTCAATGTGAGTAAATCCTGTTCCTAAGAATCTTCTCCATTAAGTTGTCTACCACTGACTTGAGCCTTACCAGACTATAACTTCCTGGATTATTTCTGTTGCCCTTGAGGGAAAAACATCGGCCACATACAGCAAGCTTCTGGGACCTCCTCTGTCTCAAAGATCTCTGTCGAAGCCCCAGTGATCTCTTTCCTTGCGTATAGGCTATTTGGCCCATCCAGTCTGCTCTGCCATTCAGTCTTCTTCCTTGCACCTATCATAGTGCAAATCTAAATAGGTTCTGGGGATTTATTAACCTTTAATGTTTTCCAAGGTCAACGTGTCCCAGGATATCAATATACCCCTACTTTAATTTTTCCATCATCCATGACAGTATGAAAGGTTGGGTTTTTGCTGCTAATCTGTATTTACCCTCTATAGCTGTCCTGTCTCTGACTTATGGCTGCAATTTGGTTTCCTGCATAAATGATGTTTCCTTTTCTAAATATTCAGCAATAACTTGCAAGGATCCCCTAAAATGAGCCAAGCGAATGGAACTCACAAACTTCAGAGCAAAGAGGAATGCAATTCGTTGGGGGCTGCTGATGGTATGTTCCTGCTGCTTCTCCTTCCTCTGGGTGATATGTAACAGGCTGTTAGAAGCATTTAATCACTTGGCTGTGAAATGAGACCTTTTGAAAGTAGAGATGGAGGGTGAATAGCCTGACCGGCAGCGAGTACAATCCTGGGAAATATGTAAAAATATCTTAAATCAGTTGGTTAGTGGAAGTTATTATATTGATGATGAAGCTCAAATTGAATTCAACTGGTTTTAAAAATATGTAGAATGCTTTGTACTCTGTCTGCTTCTAGTCAGATACTGAATCGCTCGAAGCAGAACAGACTTCGGAGGCTGAAGCAGAGTTAGGGCCCAAGTTCTGGGGGAAAGACCAGAAAAGAAGTTTGAGCTGATTTTTTTTTTTGTATCCCAGTATGGGTTCAATTAATGAATATCAACAGCAGAACAGATTGTGTACAAACTTGCACCAGTAAAAGGGGATTTTAAGTCTGATCCTGCAATACCATGCAAAATAAATTTCAATTCTATCTCACATCCCCTCACTCATCATAAATTCATAAGATATAGGAGCAGAAATAGGCTATTTGGCCCATCAAGTCTGCTCTGCCATTTAATCATGGCTGATATGCTCATCGCCCCCATTTTCCTGCCTTCAGCCATTACCAATTAAAAAAGTCTTAACACCTCAAATTTACTGTCCCAGCATCCACCACACTTTGGGGTAATGAATTTCAGATTCACAACCCTTTTGGGAGAAGTAGTTTCTCTTCAACTGTTAGAATAAAGGGGTAGCAAATTTCAGACTGTCCTCTTGTCCGAGAATGCCCCACAAGAGGAAGGATCCACTCCACGTTTTATTTTATGAATACCTCAACTTAATCTCCCCATATTCTTAATTAGAATACAGGCCTAAACCGTGTAATCTCTCATGATAATCCTCTTATCTCTGGGATCAATCTAGTGAACCTCCTACGAACTGCCTCCAGTGCCACTACATCTTTCCTCAAATAAGAGGACCTGTGCCCTCATCTACAAAACAATACCTGCCTGATGGTTTCCATCTTGCAGTCCGTCTCAGTAAAAACAGAAGCCAAACTGCAGTCCTGAAAGTTCATAAGAGCTGGTCAAGCAGAAGTTATCCTGGGAGCTGGGGAAGTGAATGGATACAGCAATGCAGGATTTCTAATAATGGCTTTGAATAAGGGGAAATTTCATGGGGGAAGTAATTATTTTACATTACAAGGGTGAAATGCCTCCAATCTTGGAGCAGGAAAATGCAAATTCCTTGTGGTTAACTTTCTTGATTTTTGCATTAACTTGGAGCCAGGATGTTTCTCCTGTGGGTGCATTAATGTCACAGTTGCTGTATATACTCATGTAAAAGTTGATCTCCTGTAAATGTCGTCAACTTTTGGCCAAAAACTTGTATTTTCCATATCTCGTGTAAAAGTCGACCCTACTAATTGCATTATAAACCCACTTAAATGAAATCTCATTTGTTCATTCATTGATACCAGTAACTCTGCTCATTTGCTTTGTTTACTATATTGCGTCTCCATCCATTCATTTGTAGCTCTACTTTGCCCACTTGGTTTACTACAGCATGTTATGATTCATTCAGACTGGTATTAAGTCTATTGGTACTTGCACTTTGTTCACTATGTATCCAAAAGCTAATATTGTTAAAAAGTTAATCATTTTAATATGGCATTATATCTAATTAAAAGTGAGAGATATTAGCTACATATGTGACAAATATGTTAATGTTGCTGAGGCTCATTGCAAGAGTAAATGGAAGGGAAATGGAGGAATTCAATAGGAAAGTTCAAGATGCTTACCCATTCGGAACTTGAATGTTTCATTTTAAGTGTGCCATTCTACCAGGCCATGACTATGTTGAACAGTGATTTTTGCAGGATTTCAGTGAATTTTTGACATGTTAAATTTTCATACCAGTATGTATAAATACAATTTGCAACCAGTAATTCATTCTAGTTTCTCCTCTTTTATCTGGGAACTACCTTTACCATAATTCATTGTTTTCTTTTTTACCTGGGATTAATTGAGTGATCAAATCATTTCTGCTTTTAACATGGTATTTCGAACTGCAGCATGAGTTTCAGCCCTCCAAAACTAGTGCCAATGTGATAGTCAACCTTATAAATTGAACCTTTAAATAGACTTTGACATAATGGCCTCTTGAGGCATTCAATATATTAAGTCAGTGCAGATTAAATGGGCTATTCGACTGTAATCCCATGTCCAGGTGATTTGTGGTGCCATGTTAAGCTGATAAATCTGAAGGGTGGCAGACATTTCATGTGGAACATAAACAGCATGGGGATGTATTGGGCCAAATAGGCTGTTCATGCTGTAAATACTTAGCAAGCCATTACTACCTTAGTTATGAAATTACCTACTTTCTTTGTTACTCAGGAATGCTTGAAGATTTACAACTCCCATTGTCCCAGACTCCACTTGACTCTCCCAACAGTAGTGCTGATATCACTTTGGACACCACTGGTGACCTAACAGTGGAGGATGTCAAAGATTATTTACCGTGAGTGTTTTTGATTGTGCACAGCATTCAACATGTGAAATTAAATAGCATTTCATGATCTTATTACTGTTTTTTCTTCCTTAATTACAAGAGGCCCAAGTGTGGAGCAGGACCTCCGATTTGTACGTGTCTGGTTTTATACTCTCATGCTTATTTTCTTTAAAATTTAAAAATATTTAATTTAATTTTTAGGCTTTAGAACTATCCCATCGCTATTTAGGGATTTGTTTACACAGGACTTTATCGACCTTAAAACTGGCTGTGTATAAATGTGATTGATTTCAAGTTTTCCACTAGCAATAAATCACTTGAAGAACCATAGCACCTGTCAAAGGCTGTGCTGTTTTGGAGTTGTACGATTTCCAGTTTCCATCTAAATGTGGTCAAACAATTGGCTTGATGTATCTTCTAAAGGTCAGTATAATGTTCAGAATAAGTGGAAGTCTAAAGAGCACTGCATGTAATGTGTACAAAATGCAAAGAACTGCAGATGCTGGAACTTAAAAACAAAAACACATTGCTGGAAAAATGGGAGTCTGGCAGCATCTGTGGAGAGAAAGCAAAGTTTGTTTTTGATCCAGTGACTATTCTCTCAGCTTCAGCAAAATGAAGGAGCTCGTGATTGACTTCAGGGAGGTGATGGGCATGCCCCATCTCTATCAATGGTGCTGAGATGGAGATGGCAGAGTCGAGTTCTTAGGAGTGATTGCTAACAATCTGTCTTGGCCCACCCAAGTCGATGCAGCGGTCAGACAAAAACGACAACTACTCTTCCTCAGGAGGCTCGCGAAATTCATATTCACAAGGGCTCTTAGCAATTTTTATAGGTGCTCCATGGAAAGCATCCTATCTGGATGCGTCACAGCATGGTATGGCATCTGCTGCTCCCAAGAAACTTCAGTTGTGATCATAACCCAGTCCATCATGCAAACTAGCCTTTTCATCCTTTGACTCAATTTATACTTCCTGTTGCCTCAGGAAAGCAACCAACACCATCAAAGACTCCTTCCACCCTGTTAT
>NC_057730.1:29536277-29589643 GCF_004010195.1 Chiloscyllium plagiosum
TCTCTCGCCGAAGGTAAAAGTTTTGAATACATGCACAAATAAACTCAAGAACAGCTTCCTACATGCTGTCATCAGATTTTTGAATGAACCCCTCAAATATTAATTGTGATTGTCTCTTCTGCCTACTCCTCCCCCTCCCCCTCCCTTCCTGGCTGCAATATTCTATTCTGGTACTCTGATGCACCTTTTTGTGGTACGAGCTTCCTGTATACCATGCAAAACACTCTCTTCACTATCTCTAGAGCTTGGGGGGTTTGTCCTAGTTTATTGTGAAATATAAAGAATGGTTACTGGACCTGAAATGCTAACGATGCTGCCAGATCTCCAATATGTTTCTAGCAATTTTGTTTTCTGCTTTAATGCTGTTGTTTGAATTTTTCAAGCACTTCTCACCACATTAAGGCTGCTAATTATTTGCTCTGGATCAATACAGAAAGTTATGCAGTTGAAAAGCTAACTAATGCAGAACTGAGTTGCAGTCTCCACTTTTGACTCTTAACAATTTTGCTCCAATATCTAATTCTAAAGCCTTTTGATACTTCTAGCTCCCCTCCTGCTGCATGTACATTCAGATGCCCTATTTATATTCCTCGTTTCCAGATTTGTTCTGTCATTCTAAATTCCACCTAACTGGTCTAACCTGACAGTTATCTTGCATCTTAAACATTTAAGAGTTTACATTACTCTTAAACTTGCATCTCAAACATTGTTGTATTTATACAGCATCTTAAATGTAGAAAAATGTACCAGGGTATTTCTGTTTAACAAGATCAAAAATCAGACCTGAATCGGAGCAAGATTTTTGGTAAGGTTTACGTTTTGAGGAGCATATTGAAGGAGGGGAGCAATGGACAGGTTTCATGAAGGAATTTCAGAGCCTATTGCTTAGATTGCAGAAGACAATTGCTAATGTTGGGTGGAGGAAATCTTCAGTGGTAGAGGCTAAAATGTCCAGTCCCTTGTTTCCTCAATTTTTAACAACATACTTTTTAATCAATGAGTGGCTTTGAGTGCCTGGTACCTGCTGGGGACACAGGCACAAACTCTGTTCTTCCTTAGGCAGAGTGGAAGCAGCTGGTTATGTTTGTGATAATGAGCCAATCAGACTGGACTGTTTACTGGCATGGAGCTGGACTGTTTTACAATATTGGTGGAGTATTTCCTACACTTGCTCAGTTGCATCCTTGGTGTCAGTGTCAGCTGGCAGCATTTAAAACAAACAAGTTAATTTGATACAGATTAACAGTTCATTTTTTTTTAGGTCTATATATAGTCCTCCACTGCAAGTTCTTATTTCAGTCTGTTTTTAGTTAACTGAGAGGTAAGATATGAGAATGAAAGCTGAGCTAGCTAGAGTAAACTGGACAAGGGAATAGATTAGTGGCGATGCACTGGCAGACATTAAGGGTATATTTCCTAACACTGGTATATTTGTACTAAGAAGAAATTCACCGGTGGGCCCAGCCTCTGGTTAACTGAAATTTAAAAAGTGTTCATCTTGAAATGATTGTGTAAAGCTGAATGGCAAGTCACATTGGAAAGAATAGAAGGAATAGCAGAGTATGACTCCAAGCTTGTTCAGGTGGAAAAAAAATTAGAATCTAAGAACTAGCTGGAAACAGAAGTAAATTTTTCAAAAGGAAAATAGTAAGTGTTGGTCCTTTTGCGAATGGTAGATAATAAGGAAATGAACAAATGCTTTAATTCTGACTTCATTAGAGAGAATACAAGGATATGTTCTTGTATTAAGGAAAATGATAAAATATAGCTTTTAATTTGGAGGTAGGAGTGAGTGAGGAACCTGAGATGCAATCGAGGAAAGCACTACTCTAATGGACCTGTGGGCTGACAAATCCCCAGGTCCTGAAGAACTTCATCCTAGGGTTTGAAAGAGGTGGCTAGTGAGAAAGTTGATGTGCTGGTGTTAATTCCCCAAAGTTCTCTAAATTCTAGAAAGATTCCAGCTGGCTGGAAAGCAGCAAATGAAACTTTGTATTTGAGAAAGGAGGCAGGCAGGAAACTGGAAGCAAAAGCCAGCTAACTTGATTTTTTTTTAAATGGGGAAAGTGTTAAAAATTGGTTAAGGTTTTAGGAGGGCACTTAAATCTCCAAGACAAACTGCAAGAGTCAGCATTCCTTTATGAAAGGAAATATGTAAGCTGTGAATTAGACTCTGAAGGATTAACATTTTGCAGATAAAGGAGTCTGTAAATGTACTGTATTTAGATGTATAGAAGTCATTTGACAAGATGTCGTAAAAAGGTTATTGTGCAAAGTAGGATCTCCATGATAGAGGATATTATTTTACCATGGTTAAAAGTATGTTTGGTCTTTTCCTGATATGAGCCAAGTCTGAAAAGGATCAGTGCTGGGGCCTCCTTTCAACAATTTCAGCTGAGGAATGAAGGTATGGTGGCTAAATTTGCGGAATGAACAAAGAAACTTGGGATGCTATGTTGTGAAGAGTACACAATGAAAGTGCAGATGGATATAGATACATTAAGTGAGAGTCTGCCTGTGCTTAAAAAAAACATTTTAGGTTATGGGGTTGGGGGCAGAGGTAGATGTGGAATTTGAAATGGAACAGAATAGTTATCTTTATTGAATGGTAGACAGCATTCCCTCTAGACTGCACTTGCGTGCAACCACACTGATCCATGATAGATACAAGCATGCTAATCACAGCATTGACTTCTGATTTCTGAAAACTGCTGCTGTGCAATGACCTTGGAGGCCCATGCAGCTGGGAAGGAAAACTTGAAGGGAATGCTGGCAGGGTGGGCTCAGAGGCTGAATGACCTCCCTCCTAATTGTATACCATTAGCAACTTCCCTCTATAAAACATACTTTTAGAGAGCTGATTTGTTGTAAAGGAATACACTCTACCCGAATTCTTCCACACCATCAGACTTCAATAAATGAAAATATAACATTGTTGTTGTACCTTCCATGATTTCAGGTTGCCCAAAGTATTTTTTAACTGTAGTCACTTGCAATACAAGAACTGTGACAACACATTTTCTGATAGCAAGCCCAGACAGGCAGCATTGTGTAATAACTAGGTAATTCATCTTAATGATGTTGGTTCATTGATTTAACATTGGCCAGGACACCAGAGAGACTGCAGGTGGATGCAACAGTTCAAGTAAGTAGCCCACCACCTTATCGAGGACAGCTAGGGATGGGCAATAAATGCTGTCCAGCCAATGACATCCACATCCCACAAATACAATCAAGAAAAAAACCTCTAATCATCAAAACAGTGCCATGGAATATTTTAAGGCCTACAATGTTTCCCAATCTCTGTAAAACTGACAACTTCACACTTAACCATGTTATACTGAATCTGCCACACATTTGCCTTCTGGCTCAACTTGTTTAAATTACCTTGAAGACTCATTAGATCCCTCTTATCAATATAACTATTTTTGTCATCAACACATGTACAAGCATTATGTTTGGCTTCTTCATGCAAATTGATAGGTTGTAAACAGTTGAGAACAAAGCACTGATCCCTGTAGCACTCCATGTGTTACTTGGTCATTGCCTGCAATGTGTCACCCGAGTGTTACTTGCAATTTATCAGCCCAAATGTAGATATTTTCAGGTCTTGGTACTTTGGTACATAAACTGCCTCAGTATCTGAGGAGTCATGAATGGTGCTGCCCATTTTAGGAATAAAAGAAAACCAAACCACTGCATGCTGAAGGTATGAAACAAAAACAAATTGCCACTTTTTGTGTTTGGAAATATTTTGTGACTTAATGTACGATTCTAGATGTCATCACCTTCTGGACAAGGCTCACTTGATTGAACAGCTATCCAGATATGTTGCTGTGCAGATGTTGGTTACAAAATGGAAAAGGTTTTGATAATGGATACAGAGAATGATTCCTCCTATCAGGAGGAACAGAATTGGAATGCTTTAATGAGGTGGTCACCAAGAAATCCAAAAGTGAATTCTCAAGAAACCTCAATGGTGTAAGTGAGAAACTCCCTTCAGGAAGTTTCTCATTTGCATTTCAAAGGTATTTGCTTTTTGCATTTAGATTACTCTTAAGGAAAAACCAGACCAGCTGTCAAGGGAAAGGAATTAGATGATTTAGATTAGATTTAGATGAGAAAATGAAAGAGGCTTGAGTGCACCATAAACACTAGCATGTACTGTACTGGTTATGCTGAGTGTATTCTCTGCTCTAATCCTTTTTTAAATCTTGGGAAGTTTTACCATGGCTTTCACCTCTTTTCCACCCCACCCCATGTTCTATCCCATTCGACATAAAAGCAAAAATTCCATTTAGCCTTTTTGATTTCTGTACCTTGTTTGTGATACTTTTTAAATCATCCCTGGACCTCTGTTTCTAGTTTTTAAGCATTTGGTTGTTTTGAATCTAGTATTTGTAATTTTTAATGTTTTCCTTTTTTTATTACAGGGAATGTTAGAATTTGCGATCTGAAGACACCTTGTGACCTTATGTGATTGGCTTGACAGGGAATTGAACCAGCATTCACAGTCCAAGCTTCATACTGGGATCATGGCCATTGATGTGGATAGTTTGAATTGTCATATCTTCAGTGCCAAAAGACATCTTTTAGAAAGATCCTTCTCTGAAGCTACATACCAGCTGCCTCCTGTCTGCCTGCACCGATACAAAAACTTTTACAACACTAAACAATATAAAACTGACTTTCTGAAGTGTGCGTATCACCTCTTGTACATTGCTATTTTTAATCTCTGCTCTTTGCATGAAGCAGAAACACATCTGGGAAACATTTGTTCATCTCAAGTTTATGCTCTTGATTTTCCCCACTTTTTTCCTGCTTGAGAACCAGTTTCAAACCATTGCATAATTCTCATTGTTCGCAGGCTCTGAATTGCAGTCAGAAACAGCTGAGGATCTTTTGCCTTCCAAGAGCTTTGACTCTGCATTCTTTGTAGTTTTGTATATTAGCCTCAATGAAGTGGAAATAATGGAGCCCTTTTAGAATTCAAAGGGAGTTGAATTCTCTCCATTAATCATTGGCTTTTAAAAATCTTATTTTTACAGTTGTGGTTTATTGCTGATTTTAGGATTATGAAAACAGTTGAAGAAAAGATCTGTGAATCTCTGAATTGCTGCACCATTGAATTCCTCGTGCAGGGAATACAGATTCTGCTTACCTTCCTATAGCCAGTTGGATAATGTGTACTTGCATTTTGAAGAAGCCCAGGGTATATATCTTCTGAGGAGTTACCTGTCTTTTGCTCAACATAATGTGATATTGCTCCAATCAGAAATTCAAAAAAGGAGTCAGATCCAACTGTAAGTTTGTGAATTCTATTTTAAATGCTTGAAATAGTTTGTAAAATTGACCCTTTAAGTCTGTAGTGTGAATTACCATGCACTTGTATCCTAAGTAACTCAGCTTGATAACACCTCACTGCAGTATACATGCATTCTGTAACACCAATTTTGTATTATTTTTAAACTTGTTTTTAATGAATTGTGCAGTTTTCACCAGTTAAATTCCAGCAACCAGTTTCTTTCTCCCTTGTGACCACACCCCCACCATACCTCTCAACACTTGAATAGATCTCTCTGGGTTCACATTATTCTGTGTTGATCAAGAAATTAAATTGCAGGCATTTGCTGCTATATCTCTTCTGGACAGTTTCTATATGATGCAAGTCTTAAACTTCACAGATGAAGTTTTTATCTAATGAAGAATCTAGAATTGTTGGCAAAGTTTGAATATTTAAAATTATCTGATCATGTTGAAGTCTTCCTAGGCAATTGAGTTTTGTTTCACTGGTTGAGGTGGTTAGACAAGCCAAATAGGGCAGTGTCTGCTTGCAATGCATGTCAAGAACATGCATGGAGTTGCAAAGAGCTCTTTGTGATAGGATGCTGCATTGGTATGATTTCACTTCACACACAGTCCCTGTAAATACTGATATTATTTCTAGTGTTCCAAACTGACAGTTTGAACAGGATGGTAAAATTTGTAAATATGCCTCCTTTATTGTTGAAGGATCTCCTGTAATTTCTACATGGTTTTGTTCACTAGATTGTTCATTTCCTTGTGGAAAGCAATTAGCATTTGATTCTCTTCCCATTGGTCTTTTACATTTGGAGGCTACTTTGCTATGGACATGACCGACCCTATGAAAACTTTTTTTAAAAAATGATCTGTGCTGTTTACACTAACATTTTTGTAGTAGAATGTTCAGTTACAGAAACACTCCATTACATTATCTAATGGATTTTTCTTTCGACAGAAATAAAGTATTCAGTGTCTCATTGTTAATTTGTCGTTTTTTTGTTTTTACTGCAGGTGTGATGTAGTATAACAGCTTGTGTAATGTTAGTTGCATTTATTTGGTGAATTAGTTATAAGGGAATGGACCCAGGATGATTAGATTTAGATTAGATTCCCCACAGTGTGGAAACAGGCCCTTAGACCCAACAAGTCCACATCGACCCTCCGAAGAACAACCCGCCCCCCTCTGACTAATGCACCTAACACTATGGGCAATTTAACATGGCCAATTGACCTGACCTGCCCAGCCTATCCTTGGACTGTGGGAGGAAACACACGCAGACACTGGGAGAATGTGCAAACTCCACACAGTCGCCGGAGGCAGGAATCAAACCTGGGATCTTGGTGCTGTGAGGCAGCAGTGCTAACCACTTAAGAAATGAGTTTTCTTTTAAAGACTTCCCTGGTATTGGAGTGTGGGATGATCTACTGCATAGCTTAAGGCAGACTGCAAAATTATAGGAAAATGTGAAAAGGACACTAGGAGCCATTCAACATCTCTCTAACAGATTAATGTCAAAAGTCTGACAGGAAATCCTTTTGTAATTTTCTTTAATTTATCTCTACTTGTATTTCTTTTCCATGTTTCACATGCAGAAAGCTTTCACCCTGGATATTCAACCTACTGTCTTTCCATCTTAGCTCAGGTACTGTTTTATAAGCTGAACAGTATCTATCAGTTCAACTTGAAGAATGCTTGAAATTGCACACTCCAGCCAGTAGTCTGGTTCACTGAAGGTTTGGTTGGTGGCTCAAATCCATGGCCACAGATTAGAGAGAAAGCTACTTCTGGATACTGGATTGAAATAAAATGTAGAGAGAAGTGTTGTATATTACGGGGTTCCTGAAGCAGAAGGCAAATTCTAAATCCCTCAAGTAAATAAAAAATCCATGCAGAGATGGAAGCCTACCTGTACCTGTAATGGAATATAACATTCAGAGGAATTTCAAGCGTTCCACCAACTACTGCTTTCATCCCTTTCTTTCTGATACAGAGCCTCATTTTGTGAAGTATGTTCCATTTCTGGTCTCTTTGGGTGTTTCTTGATCCAAAGCCGCTACGAACTGTTGGGGCATGGTGTATTTTTTCACATTTCAATGCAGTGCATGGGCTGTATTTAGTACAGTTTGAAATTTTTGCAGACTACTGAATGTTTAGCCAGCACAATTTTGGTGGTTCTTGTATAACCTATTGGTTGTTCTTATACAACCCCATATTAAAGAAAAATCATCTTTTAGAAACCAGGCTTATTGTTGGCTGTAACGTGATTACATCGTCGACTTGTTACAAAAGTTCACCCTCAAGTGTCCCTAATTTGTCAATAACATGAATATGCTGTAATGTAAATGAAATGAGCATTATAGCAGAATGACCTGTATAATAAACTATATCCTGCTGTGTTGAAGTATGATGCATGTTAAAAATCTACTTGATAAGTGCCTTTTTAGTCCCTCACCAATAGTCAGGACCCCAAACAGCACTTTCAGGTGGTGATTTAATTACACTGACTCATTTACCAAAAATGCAGAATTTACAGTGCAGAAAGAAGTCCTTGGGCCCATTATCTGAACTAGTCTTCCACATTCTATTTTCAGACCGGTTTTCCTGCATTTGGCTCATAAATTTGCCTTCTATACTACATAAAGTGATCATCTGAATACTATTAAAATATGGTCCCCACCTATACCACTCTCAGGGCATTGAGTTCTAAATAGATGTCCCCCTAGTTATTGATCTGTCTACTGAGGGTAAACATTTATCAATCCTAACTATGCCCTTTCATAATTTTGTACACAATCAGGATTCCTAAACAATTTCTAAAGAAAACAACCCCAGCTTATCTGGTCTGACATGGCTGAAATGCTTCAGCCCAGGTTTATCCTGTAAGCATTCCCTTCATGTGATGACCAGAATAGCTGTCATCTATGGCCTTAATGTATACAGCTCCATCATAACTTTCCAGCTATTGTATTCAGTACTTCAACTGATGAAGATAAATACTCTATATACCTCCTTAACCACCTGTCCTGTTCCCTTCTTTGTACACCTTAGGCTATATTCACTGGGTACTCATTCACCATTGTTTTGTACATCTGTCATCCTGTACAGTAAGGCTTTATTCCTCATACTTAGCTCACCAATTTATCATCTGTGAACTTGCTGACTAAATCACCTACATTAAAGTCTGATCATTTTAATGTGCACAACAGCATGGCATGGTGGTTCAGTGCTTAATACTGCTGCCTTCCAGCACCAGGGACGCAGGTTCACTTCCTTCTGCATGTTCTCATGTCTGTGGGTTTCCTTGGTGCACCAGTTTCCTCCCACTGTCCTAAGATGTGCAGGTTTGGTGGATTGGTCATTCCTACAGAGCCCTTGATGCTACAGGGCAACTTTAGCTAGATGGATTAGCCATGGGTAAAAGCAATGCTATAGGGATGTGATGGGGGTGGGTTTAGGTGAAATAGTCTGAAGGTCAGTGTGGACTTGATGGGCTGAATGGCCTGCTTCCATACTGGAGGATTCTATTTTAACAATAAGCTGGTATCAAGTCACTAAATCAACCTTCTACTGTTGCCCTGTGTTGTCTGCTACGAAGTCTGTTCTGAAAATTGCACTAGATCCCATGGGCTCTCTCAACCTTGACCAACCACCTATTTGAGACCTTGTCAAAGTTTTAATGAAATGCATATAGACTACTTTCTCGACACTACCTTCATATCCTCCAAGTGTGGTGCTTGCAGGGATTGATTGTAGTTTTACTTTCAGGTAAAGGGACATCTGGCAAGTGGGAGGCCTTTAAAAGTGAGGGGTGTATATGTTTGTGAAGGGACAAGGTTGGCAGCATTAAGGAATAGTGCATGATGAGATATTGAGGTTTTAACCAGGAGGAAAAAGGCATGGCTAAGGTACAGGCAGCTGGGATCAAGGGAATTCCTGGTTGTCAGCAGGAGTTTCCTGAAGGAAATTGGGGCATGAGAGAGCCTCAGCTGAGAAAATTTGTGTAGAACCATAGGCGATGGATGTGTTTCTCAATGAATATTTCTCTATTTATGGTGGATAAAGATCTGAACTTGGGAATATGGGGAAGTTAATGGCAATATCTTGGAGATAGTCCATATCATCAAGGTGGTGTTAGATGTATTACAGAATATGAAGTGGATAAATCCAATATATCCAAAAGTACTGCAAGAGGCTGGAGAAGAAATTTGTAGGGGCCCTAGCTGATGATTTTGCATCATTGTTAGCCACAGGTGAGGCCCAGGAAGACTGAAGGTAATGATTGTTGTGCCATCATTCAAGGGCTGCATAGAAAAGCCTGGGAACTATAGACCACTAAGCTTAACATCTGTGGTGGGTAGACTTAGTTGAAAAGGTTGAGTGATAATATTATATGCACATTTGAAAAGACAGGATTTGATTAGGAATAGTCAGCATGGCTTTGAGAGATCATGCCTCACAAATTTTTGTTCTTTTAATAAGGTGACCAGGAAGGTTGATAAGGGCAGGGTGGTAGATGTAGCTTTTCTGGATTTCAGGAAGGCTGTTGATTAAGTTTCCACGTGATAGAAGGTATATTTCATGGAATTCGGGGTGAGCTGGAAAATTGAATACTAAATTGGCTTGATGGTCGGAAGCAGAGGATAATAGTGAAAGGATGCTCGTTAGACTGGAGATCTTTGATTATTGGAGTGCTTCAGGGCTCAGTGCTGGACCTGTTTATTGTTTATTCAACTCAATCATTTGGATGAGAATGGACAAGGCATGATTAAGTCAGACACTAAAAGAGGCTGCATCATGTACAGTGAGTTCCGAAATTGCAAGATGTCCTTGTTCAGCTGGGGAAGTGGGCCAAGAAATGATAAATGGAGTGTAATATAGATAAGTGTGAGATCTTGTATTTTGGTAAGTGAAATAGAGATTTTGGCGTGAATGGTAGGGCCTTAAGGAGTGTGGTGGAACAGAGGGGACTTGGAGTTCAGGTTCGCCGTTCTGCAAGTGGATTCATGGGTAGACAGGGCAATTAAGGAGGCTTTTGGCACGTTGGTCTTCATCAGTCAGGGCATGAGTATTCATATTGGGAAGTTATGTTGCAGTTACACAGAATGTTGGTGAGGCTGCACTTGGGAGTATTGTTTTCAGTTTTGGTCACCTTGCTATAGGAAGGATGTTATTAAACTGGAAAGAGTGCAGAAGAAATTTACAAGGATGTTGCCAGTACTTGATGGTCTGGGTTATATAGAGGTTGGACAAGCTTAGTCTTTTTTTCTTTAGAGTTTAGGAGATACCTTTACAATCATAAGATCATGAAGCATGGATAATGAATGCACACAGCCTTTTTCCCCAGGGTTTGGGAATAGAGGACTAGTGTTAAGGGTAGAGGGGGAAAAGAAGAATAAAAGGAAGTCTGAAACTGTTTTTACATAGGGTGGTATGCATATGAAATGAGCTGCCAGCAGAAGTGATTGACGCAGGGATACTAACACTTTAAAAGGCATTTGGAAAAATACATGGCCCCATATCCTTCTAATGTTTTCCTATCCAAGTGCAGGGAAATAGTGCATGGACAGACATTTTTGTTTGGCATGGACCAGTTTGGGCCAAAGGGTTGTCTCTATGCTATGGCTCTGTGACTTGGTGACTGCTTTGAGGGAAAAATGCAATCCAACCTGTAAGATATAATTTCACCATTACCCTGCCAAGGCCATGCTAACTATCTTTTAATCCTTGCCTTTTCAAGTGGGTATTAATTGAGATTTTTTCCAGTAGTTTCCCTATTGCTGATGTGACTTACTGTCTATAGTTCAATGGTTTTCCCCTACCATTATTTTTGAATAGTGATACATTAGTTGTTCTCTAGCCTCCTGGCACCTCTCCCAGACCCAAAGGATTTGAAAATGAATGTTCAGGCCCTGAAATCTCCCCCCTCTCCTCCTCCTCCGGCATATTGGTATACATTTCATCTGGGCTTGGAGACTTTGTATAAATTTGAATGTTAAAATGGCTTAATTTCACTTCTCCCTCAATTATCAGTTATACAAATACATTATTTTTTAGATTTCTGTACCTTCACTCTTTTATCAATACAAATGCAAAGTACTCATAGCAAGTTAAGATTTGTAGATCAGGTTGAGGTTCTGAAAAGGTTTGCTCACTGAGCTGGAAGATTTGTTTTCAGATGTTTTGGCACCATACTAGGTAACATCAGTGAGCCTCCAACTGAAGCAGTGGTGGTGTAGCCTGCTTTGAGTTTCCTAGGGTTGATGTCATTTCTGGTGGTGACACCATTTCCTATGGTGATGTCATTTCTTGTTTTTGAGGGGGTGGTCAATGGGATCCAAGTCAATGTGTTTGATAGTGTTCTGGTTGGAATGCCATGCTTCTAGGAATTCTCGTGTCTCTGGATGGATAGATGGATTGTCCATGGATGAGTATTGCAAAGTACTCATTTTAAAACCTCCCTTGTGTCTTCTGGGAACATCAACAATTTGTCACTTGAGTCCCAAATTACCCATTGACCTGGTTATTCTCTTGCCATTAATGCTTGAAGATTTTCCCTTTTTTACCCACCAGTACTTTTCACCTTTGATTTCAATAATCTTTGTACACTTATGGCTTCTGGTGTTGACTAAATTTCCCTTTTATACAATTATTGATAGCTAGGGTTCTCTGTAATTTGGATCTCCTACTTTTTTTTTTCCTTTTTTGAAAGGTTGCCACTACTCCAACAGACTTTCCTACAAGGAGCTGCATCCAGTCCACTTTAGCTAGCTCCTAGCTTAGCATCTTAAAATCTGCCTTCCCTAATTTAAAATGTTTTGAGTTTCTGGTTTATCATTGTCATACAACACAAAACCCAACTTTTCCATGAGTAACTTTAAACCTTAATAGGTTATGGCCTCTACCACTGAAATGTTGTTTCACTGACACTTCTACCATGTGCCTGGCTTCATTTCTTAATTTTCCATCTCTTAAATGCTCGCTTAAACATCTCCCCTGGATTAGTGTTAGGAATTTTAGATTTTTTTTGTCTATCCCAGTAGTTAATGGGGCAGTTCAACTTCTGAAATTGCTTAAGTGTTCTATCTTGTCCAGACTGGGGTCTACTATACATTCCCAATAATGTTCCCTTATTTATGGTTTTGTTGCACTTTTATGCCCTCAGTTAAAGAGCGTTGGAAGCCTTCCATCTTTACAAAGTCTTTTTCGTGAAGTAATTGAATCCTTGATCAAGATTACAAAGTACCACCTCCTGTTGCATACTTCACTATACTAAGGCAGTGGTAATACCCCTGGGCCAGAAGGTCCAGGTTCAGTCCCATCTGCCCCTGACTCATTACATGTCTGAATGGGTTGATTTTTAAAAATAAAATTGCCTTGGGCTATTGGACTGTTTATAGTCCTAACTATTCATGATGCAGTGATATCTGATGCCTCTGTTAATTAAGTCAACTCCTCTGCCTTAACTGTAAGACTGTTTGTTTGCATTAAAATAAATTATATTCAACCTGGTCCAGCTCCCTAATTTGACTGTATAGACAGTGCCTGCAAATCTGATCTGATGTTTCTTCAACATTTTTTGTTTGAGACTCTCCCATGATTGTACCTCTATTGCTATCAAATTGCTAGGGCTATTGATGAGAGTTTAAAACCAAAGACCATAAGATACCAGAGCAGAACTAGACTATTGAGCTCATCAAGTCTCTCCACCATTTTGATTATGGCCTATCTCTTTCATCCTCATTCTCCCTTTTTTCCCCTGTAACCTTTGATCCTTTTACTACTCAACACATCCATCTGCCTTGGCATCCACAACCTTCTGCAGCAATGAATTCCACAGTCACTACATTGTTTAATAATTCTTCCTCAGCTTTGTACTGAAGCATTGTGGAAATGCAACTCCCACCTCCCCAATCTGATCCTTCTAAATTTTATTTAAGAAATGAAGCCCCACACATGGTGCAGACCCAGAGTCCTCAAACACTCCTTGTATGACAAGCCTTTGTCCCTGGCATAATTCTTGTAAACCTTCTCTGGACACCAGTGGGCACTGAGGGTGCAAAGATAATTATCTAAGGTTCAGCAATCTCTCCTTGCTTCACATAGGTTTTTCAAACTTTCTAGCACATCCCTCCTTAACATCAGCCTGTTTTGAGCATATCTGCATGTTTCACATTGTCCTCAAACATCAAGGTTCATCTCGCTTGTGAATACTGAAGGAAGTTATTCAGGACCTCTTCTGACTCCAAGCACAAGTTCCTCCACTGTCCCTGATTTGGCCCTACCATCTCTCTGGCCATTCTCTTGTTCCTCCAGTATAGAACCCCTTAGGGTTTTCCTTAATCCTATCCACCAAGGCTTTTTCATGCCCCCTTCTAGCTCTCAGTTCATTCTTCGGTTCCTTCCTGGATACCTTGTAACCTTCTAGAGCCCTGTATGATCCTTGCTTCCTTAACACTAAGCTTCCTTTTTCCTCTTGACTAGATGTCCAATGTCTCATCATCCAAGGTTCCTTCACTCTATCCGTTCCCTCCCTGTCCTCAGTGGGACAAGCCTATCCAGCATTTCACAGCAAGTGCTCCTGAAAACAACCTCTCGATTTGTCACGCACTTCCCTGACTATCTTCTCCCAATTTTGCTTGCTGCCAATTAAATACACTCAGTCTGCTCCTATTGTTCTCCATGACTATAGTAAAAGTCAGGGAGTTATAATCACTATCACCAAAATGCTCTCCCTCAGATCTAACACCTGATGTGGGTTGACAAGCAGCAAATCCAATATGGCCTCCCCACTAGTCAGCCTATCTACATGCTGAGTCAGGAATCCTTCCTGGATATACCTGACAAAATCTGCTCCATCCAAACTATTTGAACTAAATAGGTTCCAATCAATATTCGAGAAGTTGAAGTCACCCATGAAAACAATTGTTACTTCTGCACCTTTCCAAAATCTGCCTCCTCTTTGTTCTTGTCTGCGTTGCTATTGGAGGGGGTCTATAGAAAACTCCAATAAAGTGACTACTCCTTTTCTCTTTGATTTCTACCCATACTGACTTAGACAAACCCTCCCTTTCTGCAGCTGTGATACTATCCCTGATTATCAATACAACTCCACCACCTCAACCTCTCTATTCCTTTTGAAACATCTAAACCCAGGATCATCCAACAACCATTCCTGCCTCTATCAGTCTCTGTAATGCCCATAATGTAACATGATAGCTCCATGCTCTAAGTTCATCACCCTTATTCCTGACACTTCTATTAAAATAGACACACATCAATCCAGCACACTGACTGTGACTTTGCCCTATCAACTGTCTGTCCTTCCTCAGATTCTGCACACTAGCTACCCCATCCTCTGATCCATAGGTCCAGTTCCCATCCCCTGCCAACCTATTTTAAAACCCTCCTGAAGAGCTCTTGCAAACCTCCCACCTCCCAGATATTGATGCCTTCCAGTTCAGGTGCAACTCATTCTCCTGGGAAAGATCCCAACTTCCCCAGGAGCTATCCCAGTGATCCACATTTCTGAAGTCTTCCTTCATACGCCAGCTCTGCAGTCACTCTGTTCCTAGCGTAACTGGCCTGTGGTACCGGTAACAATCCTGAGATTACAGCTGTGCTTGTCCTGCCTTTTAGCTTCCACCTAACACACTCTATATTCACTTTTCAGGTCCTCTCCTTTTTTCCTACCTATGTGTACCACCACTTTCTGGCTGCTCTCCTTCCCCCTTAAGAACCCTGTAGATGCGATCAGAGACATCTCTAACCCTAGCACCCAGGAAGCAACATACCATACGGGAGTCTTGCTCGTAACCACAGAATCTCCTGTCTGATCCTCTAACCATTGGTCCTTCCCCCAAATCCCACTTACAATGGTCTGCTATTACACACAACCCATTGCAGCCACTAATTGCTCCCATTTAGTAGCTATGCATTCTCCTAGGCTGATGGTTAGTCACTCCATCTGTCCAACTGTTGTTCTCTCTTTGGGCTCTATCTCTCCCACCCTACCTTCTGTATTTTTAAAAAAAACCTTTTTCCTGGCTACTATCACTTAAAGGTCACTGGACCCAAAATGTTAACATATTTCTCTCCACAGCAGCTGCCAAACCTGGTTCCAGCATCTGCAGTTCTTTTTTAAACATTTTAATTTGCCTTTTGGATGGTCCTGTTGCTGTGACTCTTTTTAGATAACTAGACTGAACCTACCATCTACCTATTGTGTTCCTAATCAGGTACAAGCACTAGTGATTTTTTTTCTTTGACTAGCAGGATGGGAATGATTTGATATGTCTCAGTTTGGCTCCCTTTGTCCTTTAGAAGTGCTAAGTTCACAAGTTTCTAAAAAAAAAAGTGGGGGGAAGAATCTAGTCACTTTTGAATCAACTTCCTTCTTAGGAAGGTACTACCTTGAATGCCATTCTTTTATTAAAAGTACATGTAACTACCTGCCCTAGGAACTTCAGTGAAACTATACAGACTTGCAGATGTACCATTTAAATAAACCTCTTTCACCCCACTTAATTTTAAATGACATTAATCACACGTGAGGCATGTGGTTATCCATACTTTAATCTAGATACTGAGCATATGTAACATTAACAGTGCAGTGCATTTTTCTACTTTTACAAATAACAGCAGTTGTCACTGACAAAAGCTTGGGCATAGATCAAATTGATATTTGACTCAAGTTAGGTAATACTTTAATTTTGGCACTAATTACCCACCCAAGAAAATAGCATGAATAAATATATCGCTTTCGATCAGTGCCAGGTCTTGAAGGTATTATTTAAATAGTTTCTCCTTAATCAGAAGGAGCCAAGAGGTTCCCTTACTAGTCTTAAGTTCATCATAGACCATGTCTGAAGACATTAAATCCACAGCTTACCTTTTCTTGAAGTGCAGCCATAATTACATACATAGACGTGGCACAGCAAGGTCACTGTAACATTACTATTTAATCAATCCTTGGTGCTGTTTAAAGGAAGACTATTGACTCCGAATATGGAGTGATGGCTCCAGTCACACACAACTCCATACCAGCTCTAACCTAATCCTGCAATCACTTAAGTCATCCCTCCTCATTAATGTAAAGAACTGTAAAAACTTCATCTGTAACTTTGGGTGAATCAAGTCTTCATTGCAGTAATTGACTGACAGGAAATAATTTGCTTTTAGGGAGCTGAGCAAAGTTTTTTTTTGTGAAAAACATCTTAAAAGATTTCCACTCAGTTGATCCTTTTTTTTTTATATAAAGCTAAGGCTGGGAAACAAAGAAGATCACTCGTAGCATGATTGGTGACTGAGTATCCTAAGCAAGTGGTTTTTTGAAGGTGCCCCAAGCATGGAAGCAGCGTGTGAAATTATGGGGTTCATTCCCTTTGCGGACCAGCCGTAGTTTGCGTGGGTGAGCACTGTCTTTGGCTCTCATGTGTTGGATGTAAACCTAAAAGCAAAAAAAACTCCAAGTTAACTAAATTGGAGGTGATACAGTAATTAGAAACTCTTACCCAGGGAGCAGGTGTAGAGAAAAGCTGGATTCTAGTTGGAAAAGTAAACATTTACAAAAAAAAGGGGCATTAAAAGCCTGATTACATAGACTTCCTTGTTTTACCCTCTCTCCCACTGGGGCTGCCTATCCTAAAATAGATTTCAGTTGATTTTTCACCCCATCCAAAAGGCTGTACCCTCACTATCTGAAACCATACAATGTAGTATCCAAGGCAACTATTCAGGACAAGCTGGATAGATCACAGCAACTTTTTCCTTTTTCAGTTAGTTTAATACTTACCTGGCAAGCTTTAAGGCTCAGTTTGATCTCCACCTGACTTGTCTGTGTTCCTACCCACATGTAAACCTGAAAAAAAAAATATTTTCACATAATTGCTGTGGAAGGAAGTGGTAATTAGATAAAGCAAGCAGTTCCAACTTTTGTTTTTCATTCTTACCCAACGTTCAAAATAATACTGTAGGCATTAGCCTACAGCGAGTGCCATGATTCAAAGCAGTAGTATTTTGTTCAAGCATGCTGGTAATATTAAGACCATGCTTGCTGAGAAGTTCACTTTCTGACTTAACATTACAGCTGCTTAGGGTAGGAACAAATCTAAAACCCCCTTTGGATATTAATTTATTTACATAATGACTTTGTAATTCTGCTCAACTTAAATATTTATTAATGTTTACACACATGTAGAAATGGTTTGATTTCTATGTTTGAATAAATTGCTGAACTACTTACACTCTTACTGACCATATCAGCTGTTGGGCTGTGCTTTAGTGATGTACTGACTCTCACTGTCACTGTGGGTGACACAGTGGTCAGCACTGCTGCCTCACAGAAACCCAGGCCCAATTCCAACCCTGGGTAACTGTCAGTGGAATTTGCACATTCTCCCTGTGTGTTTTTCCACTAGGTTTCAACCCACAGTCCAAACTTTTGCAGGTAAGGTGGATAAATTGCCAGTGTTCAGGGAATGTGCAGGCTAGATGGCTGAACTACGGTAACAGTGGGGTTACAGGGGTTGTGTCCAATGCTATTTAGAAGATTGGTGCAGACTTGTTGGGCAAAATGGCCACTATCTGCACTGTAGTGGTTCTGCAATTCTGTGGAGTGTTACAGTATTGACACTTTTTACATTAAAAAGTGCATATGGTTAGATCCCTACACTATGGAAACAGGCCCTTTGGCCCAAAAGGTCCACACCAACCCTCCACACAGTAACACACCCAGACCCATTCCCCTACTTTCTATTTACCCTGACAAACACATCTAACACTATGGGCAATTTAGCATGGCCAATTCACGTAACTGGCAGATCTTTGGATTGTGGGAGGAAACTGGAGCACCCAGAGGAAACCCACACAGTCAGGTGTCTGAGACGGGAATCGAACCCAGGTCCATGGCGCTGTGAGGCAGCAGTGCTAACCACTATGCCGCCCATATGTTGTTCTTGAAGATCAGTATTAAGAACAGGCATACTACAGCTTATGCAGGGCTATATCCCATACAAGAGTGGCAAATGGTCTCCCTTAGGACATGGCAGCTGCCTCCAGGGTCAATTGTGTTTACACAAGCATAGCACTACACACAATTACCCACGTTTTAGGTCAGGATGGTTTGAATCAGACCACTGTTAGGCCACACTTCATGTCTCAGCCTCATGACATCAGCAGACATCTTTTAAATGGATGGCAACTTACGGGAGACCTCAAATGCAGTACAGCAGCTTCAAAATCCAGTGTTTAATACCACTGCTATGATTTGCCTGCCATAGTTTTGCAATTTTATGCACCAACCTCTTTTCCATTGTCAAGCAGCATGATGTCATCATCTGCAAGATCATCCTGACAGAAGTCCGAGCACTTCTCAGACACAGAGAAGTAGCCCTTCTCATTGGAACACCTTAAAAGAAACATAAATGATACATTACATTCATAAATATCAGCTGCTGAACACCAAATATCATGCTGGTGTTTCTCAAACTGGAATCTGTCTTCACAAGGTTTGTACCTTAGTTGAATGTTTAACTGCTGACATTGGACTTGGTGAGAGCCGGAGGGAAGGCCACTCATGCACCACTTGAGTGCATTAGATTACTTACAGTGTGGAAACAGGCCCTCCAGCCCAACAAGTCCACACTGACCCGCCGTAGCGCACCCCTCCATCCATGATTATCTATGTTCCCCTATGTGAATTTAGCATAGCCAATTCACCTGACCTGCACATTGTTGGATTGTGGGAGGAAACTGCAGACACGGGGAGAATGTGCAAACTCCACAGAGTCAGTCGCCTGAAATTGAACCCAGGTCTCTGGCACTGTGAGGCAGCAGTGCTAACCACTGTGCCACCGTGCTGCCCACTGCTACACCTCAAAGGGGAATGCCTATGAAGAAGTGCCCAGAGTGTAGTTAGACCATCCGATAGACCACGGTATCAAGGTTTGTTTTGGGAGTCAGGTGTGTTTGGGTTAAATAGGAATTAAATTCAAAAAGCACCAAAGCATTTTTTTGCATAGATACAGTGGTTAAAATTTAGTTTGGGATGGGGAGAGTTAGACTTGAAATGGGTTCCTCCAATTTAAAAAAAACTGTACCAACTAAAGCCATGCAACATAAAAAACTTTCTTATTAAGGCTCTAGATAGCCAGTTTTCAAGCACAACACCATACCATACAGTATACGCCCAGTCTAAAATAAACATCCAGGTATAGTAATGGGTTTGCCTACAGCTTCCACACACCTAAAAAGTCTCGAGTGCTTCATATACTCTGCATCTTCATCATATTGCTTCTCTCCACCTATTCCAACCCAGAAGAAGTTTTCAGGTTCCTCTCCCTCATTTATCACCTAAAACAACACACATCAGATTATTTGTATGTAATGGTCAGTGCTAGAATTTGCAGCTTCCAGAACAAAAATGCAATATGGATCCAGAAAACCACACTGCTATAAATCAGTTGCAGCAACTACAATGCAAATTCTCTTTGTTGGCCCTGGTCTAGAATGTCATGCTGTCCCAACTCCAGGCATTACACTGTTAAACATTTAGCCCAACAGTACAGTAGGTAAAAACATATTGTGCTAGATTTCTTGTTCTCTGAAAACAAGATCTCTAAATAGGATTACTTGCTTACTGGAGAAATCCATTCTGCCAATCTGCAACTATGATGATCCCTGATAATGGAGGAAGTCAGCTTCAGTAATTTTAAAAAAACTTGTAATAACAAAGGAAATTAAAATCTTCTTTCTGAAACATCATTCAAGTTGTCAAATATACATTTGAAAGATCCACTGTAATTGGAATTAATGATTTGGCCCTTCTCTGAACAAAAAGATTGTTTGTTTCAAAATAGTTTAGACCATACTCAACTAACTGGCAGCCGGCAACCCTCTAGGGTCCTCTGCAGCCCATCACCAGGACTCCAAATGCAGACAACTGGAAGATTCTGCAATTAGACACTGTTTTGATCCAATTAAATAACCTATCACCAAATATGGGTAAGAAATGGCCTCAGATTGGAGTAGCTGCAAGCTGTGCAAATGTGAGTTGCATCATTCAGCTTAAGGCCTGCTCAGAATGTGGTGACAAGTCCACTTTCGGGGTGACAGGGAGTGAGACTGCAGGAGACAGAATCTCTGCCAAGCAGGTACAGGGAAAATAGACTCAGAGTTAGGAAAACAGTCAGGGGATTAGACAAGAAACCCATTTCCCCTGCAGGCACTGACCCAATGACCCAAAAGCATTGTGGGTCAACCCACAGAAGGTGAACTGCAGCAGTTAAAGGAGGCAGCTCACCACCACCTTCTTGAGCAACTGGGGACGAGCATTAAATGCTGGCCAGCCAGCAAGGCCATGCTCCACAAACCATGAAAAAACAAGTGAAGAACCAAAAGTCCCAGGTTCAAGAAAAGAGACCAGGGCAAGGAGAATAAAAATGTCGTTCGCAAGCCATTACCCACCTCATTGTGAAAATTTAAGGATAACAGCATGATGCAACACATGCATTTGCACCTTAAGCTCAAAAATAAATAAATTCTGGTCTCATTTTCATCTCATAGCAACTGTTAATTGCAACAAAAAAAAACTTTTCAAACAGGGAAATAAGTCTAAGTCAAGTTTTCTTATTCTTTTTTGATTTATAAGTCTGAACACTTGATTACCTGTTTGCTGTACGTTTCATCAAACATATTATTCATGATATCTTCAGCAAGTTTGGCCTCATCTGGGTCTGCTGCACGTCCAACCCAAGTATAGACAATTCCTTGGTTATCAATACTCTCAAAAGGCACCTAAGGAAGCAAAACAGTTAGCAAGCATGCATACAAACTTTCACAGACAAATCTTTCACCTCAGACCCTTGAAAACAAGTGCTAATCAAATGTACGTTCTAGCAGGAGTCACCAAGAGATGCGAGCATGAACCAGACTCTAATCTGGTAGCGGAGGATAACTTGTATCCCAACTATAGCTCAGGTGAAATCAACTAATTCTGCACTTGCAGAACTGCCTTTAGAAATTTCCTATTTAAACTTCAGTACAAATTCACATAATTTGTCTCGTCTCAACTAAACTACACACACAAGCCTGCAACTGATAGATGGATATTAAGCATAAAAAGGCAGATGCTATGGATTTGTACTCTTTTCCAACGCAACATTATTGTGCTTCATTTCACTTTTAATCAGACAATGAGCTTTTTTCATAGATTTATTATTCAGCATCCAGTTCTTCTGTTCCATTCAACACTTGCTGCCCCTTTTGGTTCATGTAACTGTTTTAGTCTTACCCACACTGACGAGTATTCATCAGCTGCATACTGACATTTGCGGAATTAAACTAGGACTTGCACTTGTTGATCTTTGTACATCTTGATTATTCTTGTGGATTCCCAATCTTGAAATCATTACTCTCTTTTCTTGCCTCGCCTCTTTTGTTTCCTCTAATATTGCTAAATCATCAGGTTGCTTATTTGACATCTAGTTTTAATAAGCATAAATTTGTCTTTGTTGATGAGTTCCAATGTTGACTAAACTATCCATCTCTTAGACAATTGTCTAAAACAGATGTTTACAGCAGGGTGCTTTGACTCTGGGTTAGATTTCCTGGGCTATCAAGTCTTAACTATTTCCACTTTCATAACACTGCCCAAATTAGTCTCTGCCTGAACTCATTTGTGACTGAAAAACTCTCATTTGTGCCTTTAGACTAGACTATTCCAACCAGCATTCAAAATTCACCTCTGAAAATATTCAAACTTTATGTGCAGGTGGGTGCAACCAAAATAAAAGTCACTGGGTGTTTTGGACATTTTCAGAAAGGAACAGGACTGAGAGAAGAACTAGTAAAGCCTTTTGTTAGAGTGCCAAGGCTGGAGTGTTACTATGGCAAGAGATGTGCTGAGGCAGGGGGGTGTAATGCATGTTCTGTAGCCACTGTTGGGGTAACCAGGTGGACCTTTTGCTGGAAAACTATTTATTGTGAGTGGTTTGCTGGGCTTGGGGACGGGCAATGGGAAGTTCTAAAACAGTGAGGCTGCAAAGTGGTTGGGGGGGGGAAAGGGGTAGTGGTTGGGAAGACTGATAGGAAGTGAGGGAGAGGCTAAAGGGGAAAATACTGTAAGAGGCGTAAAGAGATGAGCAACTGGGGAAGTGAGAGTAAAGAGGGAGATGTTGCAGAGGTTATGGGAGTGGGGGGGGGGGGCAAGAGAAAGAAGCTTCAGGAGGATGAAGAGGGGAAAAAGGGAGAGACTGCAGGCATGGGCAGGGAAAAACATTGCAAGGGCTTGGAAGAAAGGAATATTGCAAGTGAAAGTTAAAGAGACACAGACTGAAAGGGAAAGAGAGCGTGCAAGGCAGTGGTGGGGGGAGGGGAAGAGAGAGGAGGGAAGTCACAAAGGAGACAACACAACTATAAATTTGCCAACAAAGGAATATTCAACAAACTGGCAGTCAAGAAAACTTTATACTACTGAGGCAATGAGGTCAAGAAGAATGTAAAATTCTCCAGTTTAAGAAAGCAAATGTTCAGAAATTATTTCAAAGGGAGAAAATGAATGTTTCAGTTATAATAAACAATGTCAATTGTTAAAATTAAGATCAATATCAAACAAAAGGCAATAACTGCCTGGGCAAGATCTTATTGCTTTGTACTTGCGTGTGGAAATGCATTAGTTATGCCCTCACCAGAATCATAGATCATAGAATTCCTACATTGTGGAAACAGGCCCTTTGGCCCAACGAGTCCACACCGACCATTCGAAGAATAATCCACCCCAGACCCATTCTCCTAACCTATTATCCTATATTTACCCCTGACTAATGCATATAAGCTACACATCCCTGAACACTATGGGCATTGCCAATTCAACCAACTTGCACATCTGTGGAAGGAAACTGGAGCACCCGGAGGAAACCCACGGAGACATGGGGAGAATGTGTAAACTCCACACAGACAGTAGCCCAAGACTGGAAATGAACCTGGGTCCCTGGCATTGTGAGGCAGCAGTGCTGACCACTGAGGCACCATGCCGTCCTAAAAGTTGTTGTTTCATAAAATCCCTCCAGTGTAGAAACAGGCCCTTTGACCCAACAAGTCCACATCAACCCTCCAAAGAGTAAGCCACCCAGACCCATTCCCCTACCCTATGTTTACCAGTGACTAATGCACCTAACCTACATATCCCTGAACACTATGGGCAATTTAGCATGGCCAATTCACCTAACCTGAGTCACTGTGCTGCCCCAAAGTAGCCACTAGTCTGTGGAAGATGTGTGTTGGTTGATGGTTTGTTGTTGTGTATCATTTATTTTGAAAAAAGTATTTTCCAAACTTATGCATCATGTCTTGCATCAATTTAAGTACCAAGGGATCTAGGAAATTATTGCTTTCTTACTTGTGTGCTATAGTTTAAAGCTTAATGAGGGCTTGATATTGAGCATATTGATTAACTTGTCTAATTATGCTTCTGCTTGAGCTCAAATACAGCATCTCTCAAGAATGAGTTAGTGAGAATGAGAAAATAACTCAGATTTAAAAGATTTAAGTAGTCCTTGAAAAAAATTGTATTCTGCTTTCAATGCATCACTGGCCAGACTCCCATCATTCACCTTCCATAAGCTTGACACCTGCCCATATCCTTAATCTGAAAGCGTGGTGCTAGAAAAGCACAGCCGGTCAGGCAGAATCCGAAGAGCAGGAGAGTCGAGGTTTCAAGCATAAACGCTTCATCAGGATTCCTTATGAAAAGCTTATGCTCAAAATGTCGACTCTCCTGCCCATCAGATGCTGCCTGACCATCTGTGTTTTTCCAGCACCACCCTTTCCAACTCTTATCTCCAGCATCCGCAGTCCTCACTTTCTCCATGTCCTTAATCGCACAAAGTCTTATTCACTGTAGGCTCCGTGGACACAGAACCATGCAACAACCCAGAAGCTAACAACAACTTGTTTTATGATATCTGTGCTTATCTAATTTTGTCATCTTTACTATCCTGATTTTAACTGCTCAAGTATCAGTGACCAGATCTTCAGCTGTCCAGCTCTTAAATTTCCTCCCAAAGTTCTTTTGATCATTTATCCTAATATCTTGCAACCTTGTGTAAAATTTTGTCCTCTACAGCTTCAAGTAACTTGGGTTACTTTGTTTTTTTAGAGGCGATGTATAAACACAAATTGTTATTTTAGTCAGCAGCTACACAATACACAAAGATCCAATGCAATTTAACTTTTACTTTGTTCATTATATTTGAGCATTACCTTGAGGATGTAACAAAACTCAGAGTTCAACATACTGGAATCTGTGCTGATCTGGATACACCTGCAAGTAACAGAGATTATTTTAAAAATATAGGATGTCTCCATTATCAACAAACTTGAATTTTAACAAGAAGGTAGGTGCACAACTTGCTCCTGGCATTTTTGCAGGATACACCTTCAGTAATAATTTTGATAAGCTTTAATTATTTAGTTTTGCACTAACTATAGCTACAAGAGCAGGCCATAGGCTGGGAGCTAAATTAGTGACTCATCTGAGCCTCAAATTCTTCATATTCTACAAATATGCCCCCTAGTTTTTAATTCAGCCAGCCTAAGGAAAAGAGCTTTGTTATTTAGCTCACCTATGCATCTCATGATTTTATAAACCTCTAAGGTCACTCCTGTGCTCCAGTAAAAAACTTTGAGCCTATCTATCCTATCCTTACAAACCAAACCCTTCAGTCCCAGCAATACCCTGGCAAATCTTTTTTGAATCCTCTCCAATTTAATAATATCCTTCCTATAGCAGGGCGACCAGAACTTACACAATACTTCAAAAGTGGCCTAACCAACATCCTGTACAACCTCATCATGACCCAACAGTCCCATCTCCTGAACTCAAATGGTCTGAGCAATAGAGGAAAGCATGCCAAACACCTTCTTAACCACCCTGTCTACCTGTGATGCAACTTTGAAAAGAATTATGTACCTGAACTCCTAGATCTCTCTGTTTGACACTACACAGGGCCCTACCATTAACTGAACAAGTCCTAGTCTTGTTTCTTTTACAAAAATGTAACTCCTCGCATTTATCCAAATTAAACGCCATCTGCCGCTCCTCAGCCCATTGGCATAATTGATAAAGATTGTTTCGTAATCTTAGATAACCTTCTTCACTAGTAAATTCAAAATTTCTCAGAGAATATTGTGTATAGGTTATAAAAGTCTATTTAAACTATTCATTGTTCAAAGAAAATCTACTGAGGTGGATTAAACAAAATGATTAAAAATAAGGCCTGATGAGTGCAATTGTTTCGGGATTCAGTAGTACTAAAGAAAGTCAAGCCTTATACTAAGGAGGCCTTGGGCAGTGTTGTTGAACAGAGAGACCTAGAGGTTCAGGTACATAATTCTTTGAAGTTTACATCACATATAGATAGGGTGTGTTTAGCATGCTTGTCTTCATTGCTGATATCCTTGAATATAGAAATTGGAACATTATGTTGAGGTTGTATAAGACATTGAGGCCTCTTCTGGAGCAGTGCATCCAGTTCTGGTCACCGTTACAGGAAACATGTTATTCAGCTGAACAGGGCTCAGAAGAGATTTTACAGCATGTTGCCGGGCAATGGACGGTTTGAGTTATCAGTAGAGGCTGGATAGACTGGGACGTATTTCACTGGAGCATAGGAGGTTAAGAGTTGACCTTATAAAGATTTATAAAAAACTGATCGGTATAGAGTCGTTTCCCTAGGGTGGGGCAACTTCAAGACTAGGGGGCATATTTTTAAGGTGAGAGGAGAAAGATTTTAAAAAAGACAGGAGAGACTTTTGTTTTTAAACACAGTAGTTCGTGTGTGGCGCAACTTCCAGAGGAAATGGTGGATGTGGCTACAGTTACAACATTTAAAAGACATTTGAATAAGTACATGCATCAGAAAAGTTTGGAGGGACACAGGCCAAGTGCAGGCAGGTGGGACTAATTTGTCGTTGGCATGGACTATTTGGACTGAAGGTCTATTTCCATGTTGTAGAGAATAAGCACACAGAAGTTATGCTGCAGTTATACAAAACCTTCATTATCTCTCATTTGAAGTACTCAGAACAGATCTGGGCACCACACCTGAGGAATACCTTGGAGGGAGTACAATATAGATTTACAAGAATGATACTTGTACTTCAAGGGTTAAGTTATGAGGAGAGATCATACATGATTGATCCAGTTTTCTCAAGAATTTTGAAAGATTTCAAAATATTAAGAGGAAAAGACAGGCTGGTTAAAGATTATCTATTTCCAATGGTTGGAGATTCTAGAACTTGGGGGCATAGTCTAAAATTTTGGGCCTGACAATTCAGGAGAGATGTTAGGAAGTACTTCCATACACCAAGGGTGGTAGTGCGTGTGTGTTTGGAACTTTCTTCCACAATTGTGAGTTATATAGTCATAGAGATGTACAGCATGGAAACAGATCCTTCGGTCCAACACGTCCATGCTGACCAGATATCCCAACCCAATCTAGTCCCACCAGCCAGCACGCAGCCCATATCCCTCCAAACCCTTTCTATTCATATACCCAAGATCAGTTGTTAATTTTAAATCTGAAACAGAAAAAACTTTGATCAACAAAGATATTCAAAGATATAGGCCAAAGGCAGGGAAACAGAATGAAGCCACAGATTGGCCATGACCTCACCGATAAAGCAAGACTCTGGGGACTCCTGCACTATCTGCCCAGTTTCCTTAGTCTACCTGGTTGACCCATTCCCTCTCTCCTGTAAACTTAATCTGTGGTATGACTATCTCCCTTCACATCTATCCAATGCAGTCCACTGTCTTACAGATGCGCAGTGACTCCAGCCACAGCTCAACTTCCAAAACACTGAGTTCAAACTTTTGCAGCCAATGACACATCCTACAGATGCGCTTGTCTGAGACATGTGGCAAGTCCATGACTTTAAGCATACACTACAGGAATGTGCACTCCACTTAGCCCTTCTGATTTCTAACTCTTAACTCTGAAAATTACTTGTCATGCTTAGAACAAATATGGTCTTACTATGAAAACTCAACAATTATTTCTCAAAAGAGAAAACCTGATACAGACTTAAAAACAAATTCAATATTCAACTTTTGCTTTAAAGACTGGAAATACTGACCAAGCCAACTTATCAAACATCTACTTTCTCTGTACACTCTCCATTATTCCAGTGTTAGTCTTAGGCCTCTTGATCAGCATCTTATTTCCTTTCCTGCTCACCCTTTGTTCTGGAGACTTTATTTCTTGGATAAAAACACTTCTTTCTCCCTCTGCCCAGAATTCCCTCATTAACCGAAATTTCCAGTAACTCACTATCTCCATTTTACTCTTGCAGAGAGTCCTTCACCCTGACCCTGTGGTTTGAACAAACCTTCATACACAGAGAGCTTGGATGAGTCATTTGTTGTTCTTAACTTCCTGATACAGTAAAGAACACCTAATTTAGGTATGCAATTTCACATGTTTCATAGATAACAGCCACTAACAGGCAATTGTTTGTTTAACTATACAATTTTAACTTCCTTTACATGTTATTCATTCAAGGTTGGATTCTGCCTTTTATTTTATAATTAAAGATTTAACAGCTGAATTCCCAGTTACTCACTCTGCCTCAGTCTCCTCTACTACAAGTATGTGGTTAGTGCTTTACAACCTATCAGATGTACTGCACTAAATTTGCTTCACCAGAATTTCCCTCCCTGTAATCTTGATCACCAAAGGAGACGGGCAGCAGGTGCATGGAAAACCATCAACAATTAGTTCTACACCAAATCACAAAAATCCAAATTCACCAGACACATATCATTATTTCTTGCTTGTGACCGAGTTAATTTATGAAATTATGCAGCTAACACCTTCTTGGAAGTACCTTCACCACATGGAGCAAATCACCTCACAAACATTCCAGAAACAAGTAATGAAATAAACTGGGTATCAGTTAGTCACTTGCCCTTCTGAGCAGAGGAATGCAAGGAGAAGGAAGGAGAAAAGGAACAATGTCATATCAAAGTCAGGTTTGCAAAGCCTCACCTGGAGCAAAGGGCACTGCCATTGGTGCGGATGTGATATAGGCTGGGTTGCAGACCATTCTCTGGGGCCTTTCTCTTTCCTTTGTGAATAATGAATTTCCTTTTGAAATGAGAAAGGAACTTCAGGTTCTCCTGCTGCTGGGTCATCCGCACCACCTGACAGACAAAAATTAATCCATTTATTTTTTGTTTCCTCCCTTGTATTTTCAAGCCCAATACAACATCCCCACTACATACCTGCATGGTTCCAGCAGCAATACACTTGACTGCTCCTACTTCTCTTCAGAACTTGTAATAAGGGTGGAGTGTTAGCACAATACTTTAATTGAAGCCATATAGCTATACAAAACTTTATAGTACTATTGCCCTGCCTTTTAGGGAATAAAACAGACAATATACCCAGTCAGATCTCTGCATGATCCCAGTTCCACACCAGTGTTCTACTCTCAACTGCCTTAGAAAACTAGTCTTATGGGTCAGTTAGCTCAGTTGGCTGGAAGACAGTTTCCAAAGCACAGTGATGGTAACAGCATGTACTGGCTGAAGTCATCATCAGCTGTCTCCCTCTCATGAGAGAGCAACCGATGATCCTCTCAGATCATGGTAACTTCACTTCAGTCTGTTGTATCAAACCAATATAATAGAGGACTCACATCACCTCAGCTTTGAATCAGACTACAATGAAAGCATTCAACCCTGCAAAGTGTTCCAGATTAAAACTAGTGGACGTAAGGCAGAACCATACCCATTAGTCAATGCCAGAGACTCTTCACTCATAATTTTTGAGCATGTTCTTTCTCACTGTCACAATACACCACCAGAGCTGCAGCCCACTGCTAGTATAATGGGAACAGTTTTGTGTCTGTAACACTGACTGTAAGCCCCTCAAGAGACTCAGCTTCAAGTGGGCAAATAAACCTCCTGCTAATTAGTATCTACAAATCACCTCCTGCTTCATGAATCACCATGATCAAAAGTGACTCAGTTTAATACTACTGACAAGGCCAAAATGACACAGCTGCCAGACTGGACTTTGGCAGTTGGCGAAAGAAGAAATGAAAAAAATAACTTACTTGCCCATGTTTTCTCTTATCTAGGACATAATGAGCAAGAGTAACCACCATATGGTCCTTCGAGACTAAGTCTCCTCTTCACAGTGAAGGTGCCTTCCACCGGATTATATGGCACAACCACTTAAGTGGGGTAGGTCCAGCAGGCAAAACTTGTTGTCTATGAGGCACTGTGTGCCATTAGCAGAATTATATTCCACTATAATCTATAACTTAATTTATTTATATTATTCAATTTTATAATGTGGGCATTGATTGCAAGGCTAGAATTTCTTGCTCATCCCTAGGTGCCAGAGAATGTGGTGGTGAGCCACCTTCTTGAACTGATACTGTCTGTGGAATGAAGGTATTCCCAAGAGCTGCTAGGCAAGGTGCTCTAGGATTTTGATCAGGTGATGATAAAAGAACAGTACAAGACAGGATGACAAGCTTACAGGATGACAAGAACAAATGCTTTCTTAATATCTGTTGCCCTTAATCTTCCTAGTAGTGGACTTTTGCTGTATGTGGACACTACTAACTCATTAAAAAATTTTGAATGGAACCAAGCAGTGTACAGTCAGCATTCTGTGGAAATATACAGGAATCAAGAGGAGAAAATGTCGTCAATGCCTGATGCAATAGTTGGTACAAAAGAAGGTAGCCACTAGAAGCCAAAAACACATCCATAGTATTCATCAGGCCAGCAGACAATGTCCAGCTATCTTTAGATGTTTCATTTATGTCTTGATATTCACGTAAAGTACGACAATTTACTAATAAAGCAGAACACCCTGCTAATGTCAAATGATCAGAAATTGATGCAATCTGCACCCACACGCGAACAATACCAGGACCATATTAATATTTCAGCTGTGAAGTGACAAGTATCATTTTTTTCTACATGATCCCCAGGAAATGACCATCTTCAACAGTGACGTGGAGGTGTTAGTGTTGGACTGGGATGGATAGTCAAAAAACACAAGATACCGGGTTATAGTCTAACAGGTTTATTTGAAACTGCAAGCTTTCGGGCTCCGAACACTTGCATTTTCAAATAAACCTGTTAGACTATGACCCAGTGTCATGTGATTTGTGACCATCTTCAACAGAGTTTAACCATCTCCCATAATATTTGCATCTCCAAGCAATATCTTGGGGATCACCACTGACCACTATTCACGGCAAAGCAATGCACTTATTTGGAATTCCATCACTGTAGAGTCAGATTCATACAACACAGAAAAAGACTCTTCTTTGGTACAACCAGTCCATGCTAACCATAATCCAAAACTAAAACTAGTCTCAACTGGTCTATGCTTGGCCCATATCTCTCCAAACATTTCTTACTTATGTGCTTATCTAAGCTGTCTTTTAAATGTTGTAACTGTACCGGCATTCACCATTTCCTCTGGAAGTTCATTTCATACACAAACCACGCTCTACATGAAAAAGCTGCTGCTCAGGTCTTTTTTAAATCCTTCTCTTCTCACCTTAAAAATATGCCCCCTATTTTTGAGATCCCCCATCCTATGGAAAAGACACATGTCATTCATCTTATCTGGACCTGTCATGATCTTATAAACATCTATAAAAGGTCACTGCTCAACCTCTTATGATCCAGTGAAAAATGTCCAACTCTACCCAGCTGCTCTTATAACTCAAACACTCCACCCTCATCAACATCCTGATAATCTCTTTTGAACCCTCACTAGCTTAATCAATCCTTCTTCCAACAGGGCAACCAGAATTTTACACATTATTCACCAACATCCTGTACAACCTCAACATAGCATCCTAACCCTTATACTCAAAGGTCTGAGCAATGAAGGCAAATGTGCTAAAACACTTTCTTAACCACCCTATCTATACGTGACGTACACTTCAAAAGAATTATGTATTTGAACCTGAGGTCTCTGTTCAATACTACCCAAGGCCCTACTTTTAATTGTAGATGTTGTACCTTCGCTTATTGAACCAAAATATAATCCCTTGCATTTATCCACATTAAACTCCATCTGCCACTCCTCAGTCCATTGACCTAATTGATAAGATCTGTTTGTAATCTCAGATAACCTTCTTCACTACCAACTATACCACCAACCTTGGTGTCTTCTGCCATCTTGCTAACCGTGCTTTCTCTATTCTTACCTAAATCATTTATATAAATGGCAAACAACAGTGGACCCAGCACCGATCCCCATGGAGCACCACTGATCACAGGCCTCCAGTCTGGAAAAAAAAACCTGTCTCCTACCATCAAGTCAATTTTATATCCAATTGGCAAGCTCTACATAACCTAGCCTTACTAATTAGTCTACCATGTGGACTTTGCCAAAAACTTTACAAAATTCCATGTAGAAGTCTATCGTTCTGCCCTCAATCCTTTTGAGTATGTCGCAAAAACCTCAATCAAGTTTGTGGTCACAATTCCCCATGCACAAAGCCACGCTGATTATTCCCAATCAATTCTTGCCTCAACAAATGCATGCAAATCCTGTCCCTCAGAATCCCCTCCAACAACTAACCACTGACATAAGGCTCACACATCTGTAGTTCCCAGGCTCCTCCTTCCAGTCTTTCTTAAATAAAGGCACAACATTACTCTCCAGCCCTCCGGCTCCTCACCTATGGCTGTAAATGATACAATATCTCTGCTAGTGGACCTGCGATTTCTTCCCTAACGTCGCACAATATCCTTGGATACACTTGATCAGAGCCTGGAGATTTATCCATCTTTGTTATTTTAAAGGCCTCCAGCACTTCCCTCTTCCATATGTTTTCAAGACATCAATATTTATTTTCCCAAGTTCCCTAGCCTCCATTCATTTTTCCACAGCAAAACCTGATGTAAAATATTCATTTCGTATCTCCCCATCTCCTGTGGTTTCACACAACCTGTAGTGTAGCCTGCAAGTGGAATATGCTACTGGCACTGTACATCAACAGTGGAGACAGGAACATGATTGTGCATGGTCGACTAATTAGTAAAGTCAGATCACATGGGATTCAGGGAGAGTTTGCCAACTGGATATAAAATTGGCTTGACGGTAGGAGACAAAGGGTGATGACCGAGGGTTGTTTTTCGAACTGGAGGTCTGTGACCAGCAATGTCCCACAAGGATTGGTGCTGGGCCCATTTTTGTTTGTCACTTATATCAATGATTTGGATGAGAATATAGGAGGCATGGGTGGGAAGTTTGTGGAGGCCACCAAAATTAGTGGTACAATGAAGGTTATCTAAGGTTACAAAGGGATCCTGATCAATTGGACCAAAGGGCAGAGGAGAGGTAGATGGAGTTTATTTTGGATAAATGCAAGGTGTTGCACTTTGGTAAAACAAACAATAGCAGGACTTATACGGTTAATGGTAGGGTCCTGGGTCGTGTTGTTGAACAGAGACACCTGGGGCTCAGGTACTTAGTTCATTGAAAGTTGCATTACGGTAGACAGGGTGGCTAAGGCAGCATTTAGCATGTTTGCTTTCAGTGCTGAGACCATTCAGTTATAGGAGTTGGAATAGTCATATTGAGAGGCTACTTTTGGAGTACAGTTTACAGTTCTGGTCACCCTTCCATAGAAAATAAATTATTAAGATGGAGAGGGTTCAGAAAAGATTTACCAGTACCACTGAGTTACAAGGGTAGGCTGAAACCTTTTTCACTGTAACATAGGAGGTTGAGGGATGACCTTCTTGAGGTTTATAAAATCATGGGGGGGCATAAATAAAGGTGAATATCAAGGGTTTTTTCCCTCATGTGGTAAAGTTCAAAAGTAGGGGGCATATTTATAAGCTTGAGAGGAGAAAGATTTGTAAAAAGACCCAAGGGGCAACTTTTTCTACAGAGGGTAGTTCATGTGTGGAATGAACTGCCAGAGCAAGTCATACTTACAACTTTTAAAAATATTTGGACAGGTACGGTTTAGAGGTATATGGGCAGAATGTAGGCACGTGGGACTAGTTTGTTTGGGAAACTTGGTCAACTTGGACCAAAGGTGCTGTATGAGTCTACAGCATTGGCTGTTTCCCAAACTTGTGATCTCCACCACGTATAAGGACGAGAACCAGAAGGTGCATGGGAACACCTTCACTTCCAAGCTCTCCTGCCAAGTCACATAATACACTGACTTGAAAACACATTGCTATTCTTTCATTTTCAGTGGGTCTAAATCCTGAAACACTACCTACCAGATCTCAGACTACCTTCAACAAACAGTTCAAGAATGACTCATTGTCACCTCCTCAAAAGCAGGTAATGATAGGTAACAGTTGCCAGAGATACCTACCAGATTGTGGAAAAGAGCACAGCTGGCTTGTCTTAGAATCGCCAGACCATAGGATGCCCCTTGAACCTTGAGGGCTAATGTCGTCAGAAGAGAGACAAGAACAAGAGAAAACACCATAGGCAAGGAAAAAAATCACGTCTTTATAACCTTTTAAACTTGCTCTGATAGATAAATCTAACTATGAAAACGTTTTGTACCGTTTTGTATTGAGAACACAGAACTCTTTACCTCTAGCTTGCCAGGGAAAAGGCTCTCAAATTTCTTCTGCAGGCTGAAGGTGAAAGTTAACCATCCCATGTTGGAAGCCTCACGGCCCTGCCAGAAGTACACCACGCACTGGAAGTCTTCCTCTTGTTGTTTTTCTTCTTCATCTCCATTCTCTTCCATCTTCTCTTTATCTTTCTGATCATCTTCATACTCCATTGGAACCCAGTACCTAAAGCAAACCAAAAGAACCATAATAACTATCAACAGACATGGCGGGGAGTGTGGGTGGAGTATAGGAAAGAGACGACAGACTTCGCTCAATGCATGAGGTTTCAAATGAATTGAGATTGATAAATTGCTCGTACATGCAGCTAATGGGCTGAACTAGAAGCAAGTACGTACATGCAACAATTCAATTAAGGACTTCAGATAGTATTCATAAATTATCAAACTTCTAACTTGCAGTTCGAGATCAGAGACTTAAATGAATGCTTTCCAGCTAAACGATTAATAAAAACACAAAGTTAAATTTTCCGAGGATTGGCAACCACAGTTCCATTTTTCTAGCCCAAACCTCAATTCAGGACTGTTTAAAAACATAGGCACACTTGTACCTTCTAGTGTAGGATCAGTTCTGGAAGCAAACCAATTTTTTTTAATTTATTTTTTTTACAGTGATAACAACTATATTTTAGGGGATAAAAGATGTAAAAAAATCTTTGACCAGGAGAGAAAGTACAGGAATAGAGCAGGCTTACAGATAGATGAGTGGTAGGTCAGCAGGTGGGTGAGGGATTTAGAGTGGCAGGCCGGTGGAGGAAGACAGTAGGATAGCAAAATGGGTGACAAAGCAAGGATGGCAGATGGGTGAGTGTATAGACTGGCACAGTAGCCATGATCGGTTCAGGTGGCATGTGGATCAAGCTGTGAGGGCCTGACTAGCGGGGAGCAAATATCAGTTGACCAGGAGTCGGGTTATTGGACATTTTGGCAAGGGTAGAGACAGTTTTATAGCTAATCAGGAGATGGAACAGTTTTAATTCTCCCTAACCTTTTCCAGTTAACCACTGAGAAAAGCAAGTGGGTACACCCCTAAAGTCTCTGAATGTAACTTGAGAATTAAGTGTGTTTTCAGAGGATTCCAGATGTTGAATAACAGTCCCATCAGAAGTATAAATCATCCAGTTACCCTGTACTCAGCTCTGTCAGACTTCCAAGAGGTCCTACTGTGCATGTCTGGCTCAGTCTAGTCTCAGACTTTTAGGAGGCCCAAAGACCTGGACTGAACTGTGGTTGTGTAGTTATCTAGACTAATACTTAACTCCATTCAACTAGTTACCTGCAAAGAAAGACATAGCAATCCTGAGTGTAAAAATGACCAAAATCTTCTTCTGGAAGGCGCGCAAATTTCTTGCCTTCAAGCACAAAGCCTTCCATTCCATCCAGGTCCTCATTCCACTCCTCCATTAGTTGCTCAGCCTGAAATTAGAAACCAAGTTGAAAAAGCTGTATCTCAACTCCACCAAACAGTAAAGAAAAAGCTGACATATTTTTCAATTAATTCAAGTAATTTCTATAAATCTCAATACCTTCAAAATATTGCTGCCACAATTAAAAGGGTACAGAATTAACATAGGAATTAGTTAGTCTTACTCTAATCAAACAGTGAACTCCTCAAGCCTGTTCCACTCTTCATTAGTTCATGACTCATCCATATCTCAATTCCATTTACCCATTATGGATCTATACCCTTTTATATTCTTAAAAAAAATCTCCATCTCCACTTTGAACTTTTCATTGTAGTTTATTTTTTTGACCACTGTTTGTGGGAAAGGAAGCTCCACATTTCCACAACTGTTTGAAGAACTGGTTCCCAGTATCACCTCAACAGCATAGCTCCAATTTTAGAGTTATTCCTGTTGCTGTCAACTCCTAAAGAAAGTTACCTTTGTCTATCTTATCAAATCCCTTATGTTAAACAGCTCAATTTAACAGCTCAAGGGGTGGCACAGTGGTTAGTACTGCTGCCACAAAGCACCAGAGACCCAGGTTCAGTTCCAATCATGGGTGACTGTCTGCACAGAGTTCGCATGTTCTCCCTGTGTCTGCATGGGTTTCCCCAAATGCTCTGGTTTTCTCCCACAGTCCAAAGATGTGCAGTTTATGTGGATTGGTCATGCTAAACTGCCCTGTAGGCTAGGTGGGTAAGTCATAGGGATGGGATGGGTCTGGGTGGGAAGCTCTTTGGAGTGTCAGTGTAGATTCGATGGGCCAAATGGCTCCTCTCTCTATCTGCATTGTAGGGTTTCTATAATTCTATTAATTCATCCCTAATCTTCTCTACACAATGAAACTCTTGTCTATGTAATTTATACTCTAAGGTTAATCTCTTTAGCCTCAATATCTGAACTGGACTTCCTCTAATACATTGATCTTGAGGTGGTGTAGCCAGAATCGTGCACAATACTCAAAATGCAATTTAATCAGCACATCACACAACTATAGCATATTTGTATTCCACGCCCTGAAAATAAAAGCCACACTCCAATTGCCTGTAGTGATTCGTTGTGCCAATCCACAAATATCAATACTCACTTTTTCCTTGAAATATTTGGAAAATTGATTAAAATTGTGAAAAATCTGTGCTATTCATTTTTAGGATATCCTCAAAAACTAGACCATACAGCTCCTTTACCCTGATTCATCATTTAATGAGATCATGGCTGGCCCATGACCACAAACCCATTTTCATGCCCAACTTCCTCATCACTTGATTCCCTTAAAGAGTCAAAACTTATTGTGATTTCAAGTTGGAGTACACCTAACCACTCAGCTCCTGATGTTATTATAGTCTTAGTTCATATTTGAACAAAGGTTTAATTCCAGAGAGGAGGTGAAAGTGGCTGCACTTGACATCAAGGCCACATTTAAGTGAGCATGGCATTAAGGAGCGCTAGCAAAACTGAAAGCAACAGCAAGCCAGGGTAAAACTCTGCTGGTTTGAGGCATCCTGGAATAAAAAAACAGATGGTTTTAGTTGTGGAAGGTCAGTCATCTCAGCTCCAGAACATCTGTACTGGCATTCCTCAGGATTGTATCCTAGGCCCAACCATCTTCAACTGTTTCTTAACAATCATTCTTACATCATAATGTCAGAAGTAGGAATGTTCACTGATAACTGAACAAAGTCAGCACCTTTCACAACTCCTGAAATACTGAAGCAGTCCATATCCAAATGCAGCGACACCTGGACAAAAATCCAGGTTTGGTTTTAAAAGTGACTTCCAACAACTGAATCTAACTATCACTCCTTCAAATGGCATTAGTATACTCCACTGTCAACATCGTGAGGTTACCATTGATGAGAAACTAAACTGGACTAGCCATGTAAAAGGTCAGGCAGCATCCAAGGAGCAGGAGAATCAACATTTTGGGCATAAGCCCTTCAGGAAAGCCCTGAAGAAAGGCTTATGCCCGAAATGTCAATTCTCCTGCTCCTTGGATGCTGCCTGACCTGCTGCGCTTTTCCAGCAACACATTTTTCAGCTCTGATCCCCAGCATCTGCAGTCCTCACTTTCTCCCAGCCATGTAAAAACTGGCTCTCAACAGCAGGTCAGAGGAATACTGCAATAAATAATTCACCTCCTCACTCCCCAAAGCTTGCCCACCATCTAGAAGGCACAAGTCAGGAGTGACAGAATACACACCACTCGCCTGGATGAGTACAAGTCTAACAACACTGAACAAGCTTGACATCATCCAGCCTGCTTGATCGACACCATATCCATAAACATCTACTCCCTCCATGAGAGACATCAGGTAGCAGCACACACCGTCTCCAAATAGAATCCAAACATTCATCAAGTTCTCTAGACAGCATCTGTCAAAACTACAAGCACAAGCGTATAGAAAAACAAGGACAGAAGACATGGAAACACCACTACATGCAAGTTGCCCTCCAAGCCATTCACCAGAGTTGAATCTTGAGTTGAAAATATATTGCCATTACACCAGTGTCGATGGGTTATAGTCCTGGAATTGCTTTCAACAGCATTGCAAGTACACATACACCAAACGGACTACAGCAATTCAAGGTGGCAGCTCACCACCATCTTCGGAAGGGCAACTAGGGATGGGCCAGGAATACCGACATCCCATGAATGAATTAAAACAAAACACACCGACCCTGGTTAGTTATTAGCTTGACCCAAAAGGATTCTACTCACTGCCCCTTTGTACAAAGATCCTTCCTCAACTTGTCCTAACCTATCCTTTATTTTCTGGTCTAGCCCGTTCCATTCCAACATTTCAATTTTGTCTGCCTTATTGAAATATCAAGACCTAAATTTTATTTATTCATTTTTTTAAAAATTCATTTTCGTGGGATATGGGCGTTGCTAGCTGACCAGCATTTATTGCCCATCCCTAGTTGCCCTTGAGAAGGTGGTGGTGAGCTGCCTCCTTGAACCACTGCAGTCCACCTGCAGTGGGTTGACCCACAATACCATTAGAGAGAGAATTTCCAGATGTTGACCCAGCAAGTGAAAGACTGCCGATATATTTCCAAGTCAAAATGGTGAATGGCTTGGAACGGAATCTGAAGGTGGTGGTGTTCCGCTCCATCTGTTGCCCTTGTCCTTCTAGATGGAAGTGGTCCTGAGTTTGGAAGGTACAATCCGAGGATCTTTGGTGAAATTCACAATCTTGGTCAGAAACTTGGCTTTTTAAGCAGCCTAATTTTAGAAGGCATTGACTAAACCATTAGGAAAGGTTGCATTCCCATCATCACCCTTAATAAACAGTTTTTAAAAGCTAAATGAAAAATGATGGGTGTAGGGCAAACCAGGATGCTCAACACTACAACCAGTGATTAGGCTACAAACAAGTGTCCAATATAATGCTTGAACTGTCACAAAACTCTTAGACACTGAACCTTTTAGTTACAATTTCCTCTTGCAAAATAACATTAGTGCCTATGGAATTAATTCCAGAAGGAAGCAGCACCTGATTGCAAAAATTGACGGTGGTGTAGCCTAGCAAAGAGTTATTGATGAAATCGCTGGAGTCAGGCTCCTTTTGATAAATCTACTTTTTAACCTAAACGCTTCAATGGGGATCACTCGTTTCTGTGGTTTTAAATGCAATGACATCCAATACCTCAGAAAGTGGCATTGGTGGCTGTCGTGGCAGAAATAAGGCAGTCAGATCTGCTTTAATCTGGTCTCCCTTCTCTGTGTCCTTCTTCACTTTACCCATAAGACCTTCTCGCTTCAGCACAGTCTCCGCGTTTCTTGTATAGTCCACCTTCAGGACATCATCCCAGTTACGGAATTTAGATTTAAACACCTAGTTACAAACAATAGGTCATATTTGTTAGAAAACAGAATCATTAATATAATTTAATCAAAAGCAAGAGAACATTAACCGATAAGCAATCAAGCACAGGAAGCATCCTGCACAATTTTCACATTTCAATTTTTTAGTTCACTCAGATGATCCAGAATCTCAAAATAGCTAAGTCATCATCTCATCTTCCTTCCACAACCTACATATGATTAAACTCAAAGCTTGCTGTCATTTAACTCATTTTTGGCTACAGACATTCTACTATAACGTGACAGTTCTGTTCCTCTGCAACCTTGCGCTATAGAAAATCACGCTATGGAATACTGCTGTAGGAATCGCACTGTAGAAGAATGCGCTACAGAAAACCTATTTTTCACGTTCTACAGAAAATTTGTGTTATGCAAACAACGTCCACAATTCACCAATCACATTATAGCCAGTTTATGCTGACAAAATTCACGTTAATCAAGAATGAGTTAATTGTATTTAAACAACATGAAATAGTGGCCCATTTATTTCCTGCACATTCCTAATAGTAACCCAAAGCCAGGTTTCCTACTTGACATTCTGTCCCCTCCAGGTTCCGGATAACAATGGCATGCTTGGGGCGGTGCAACATGCCACACAACTCCTGCCCCAGTTTCAGGGCTGCAGCTCTGACCAATCGAGGAGATTTGCGTCCAATCCAAATGAAAACATCTGACCAGCAATCAAGAATATAGACAGATCGTGTATCCAAAAGACTCTGGACCTGAAATGAAAAGGGAAACTGTGCTCAAACGACTTGCCGAATGACACTAATAAATCAGGACATCAGTTTTAGCTGGACAATCAAATAGATTTAATTACATAACAACCAAGCTGGGTATTAAACACAAAATCAATCATTCACTACTAAACACCATACAGAATTCAACACCCATATGAAAAGTTACTGTACCAGTCTCAGCTCTGGCAGCAGATCAACTTTTGGCTTCACTTTGTGCTCTACGGAGAGTTTATAATTAATCTGAGGAAGCTCCAGGTATCCAAGACCCAAGCCAACCTAAAGAAACAACAAATGAAACATGCATTGTACGAGTTGTTCTAGAGTTTAGTGCAGGAACATTCAGACAAAACTGATTTCAGGGAGGCAATAGCCTAATGGTATTATCAATGGACTGGCAATCCAGAGACACAGGTAATGGTCTGGGAATCCAGGTTCAAAAACCACCACGGCAGATGGTGGCATTTGAATTCAGTCTAAATGATGATCGTGAATCCATGGTCAATTACTGGAAAAATCTATCTGGTTCACTAATGTCCTTAGGGAAGAAAATTGCCATCCTTACCTGCTCTGGAATACATGACTTCAGACCAACAGCAGTGTGGTTGACTCTTATCTGTCCTCTGTGCAATTAGGATGGGTAACAACTTCTGGCCCAGCCAGTGATGCCCTCATCTTGTGAATAATTTATTTTCAAAACATGCCACTGCTTTCCCTAAACCATCAAAAAATGTACCTGAATGAGACAACCCCATCATATTTCAATTCACTATCTAAAATATTTCAAGCTTCCCTGGTATAAATAAGAGGTTACTCTGAACATTTTACACTGATGCTCTTTCGGCCTCAGGCTACTGTGTAGAGGGTACTGTAGTTTCATCAGCCCTCATTCCCGAAACTAAGAAAAAAAAGCTTTGTATGAATTATATTAGGAGAGTACAGTGCAAAACATACTGACGTTTCATCTGCAATCTCTATATAAAAAAAAGCAAAATCTTTGTTTCAAAGACCTTGTAAAGCTTAGGCCGCACTGGCTTAAAATCATCCATCACATGACACTTAATCTCCTCAGGTTGTCCTCCCAATGCCTCCCAGAATTCTGGTGTCTCTTGATTTTGCATTAGTTGTATTATCTCTGCATTTCCTTTTCTCTCATTTTTATTTATCTTTTCAGCAAACAGTCTGAAAGACAGGAAAATCTGATTACAAAACACTTCAGATAAAACATTTCCACATGCTGAACAACTATTCTCAAACATTGTCTAACCAAGATTTCATAATGGGCATGCTGCCTTCGAATCTAAAAACATAATAAAGCTAACAGCCCACAGTATGACAACTTAGAATACCTTAGTGTTTCATCAGCATTCTGTCTCTAAAATACTTTGCATTGGCTGACAAATAAAAAATTTGGAAAGACCATTTGGGCCTATTCAATTTATCCAGTCCACAACTGAAATATACATCTCATGCCCATCACTACTATTTCACATATTTATCACGGAATATGTTAATCCTTTAAAATCACTTAAAATTTATGTAAATTCACTTTCTCTGGCTTTACTGGCCTATTTTATCTTGCACATTCTGGGTTCACTTCCTAAATAGAACACCTGACACCCAAGAAAGATTCCCATGAATTGGTTTTCTAGACTGTAAAGTTTAAAATTTTGACAATCAATGAAGTTGATCCCGTTTACACCCAAATCAGTCCTGGTGCTTCTCTCTTCATTCATTCATGTGCCTATGCATCCTTTGATAGTGATAAAAACTGTATACAATACCCTGAAGGACTAGTACCTGGCTTTGGTGCTTGCACTGAGTGTGGCCTGGGAGCCTCTCCAGATGTAAATCTCAAGCCCATGATCGAGGAGAAACACAAAGCTAGAAGAAAAAAAAAGCGTTCACATCCTGAAAAAAAGACAATGAGGTAAAGAGAAATCCAAGTATGCCATAGGATATTATTCTGAATGTCACTTTTGATGGATTTAGGCTTAATATCTAATTAAGTGATGCTGCCAGGAGAACTGCTTTTATTTTTTAGAACCCTATACGCAAGTTCAAATGTATTGGAGATCAAGTTATACAACTCACAGCACAGAAGTCTAATCCCTCTAAACACCACCACAAGTACTGAGGGAATGAGGTTATGGGAAAAGTGATGGGAAAAGGAAAAGAACAATCTGCAAAATTAGGCTATACAATCATGGAAGTTTCATGTCTAACTACTGATCTTTGCTGGTTTAGCCACTATTAGATAAAGTAGCAGCAGGAAAACTACAACTGTGTTTAACGCCTTGCCATTTTGGAGGGCAGAGACACTTAGCTAAGGTTCCATCACGACTTTCATTTCGTAACATTTCCAATAAATTAGATGTTCATTGTATTGCACATGAAGAAGAGCAAGACGTTAAGGAAAAGTGGATTTCTGTACTTATATATTTCACCAAATGACAAGGGGGAAAAAAAAAACTGGAGGGGCAGGAAAAAGTGACAGAGAACAAGGTGGGTAGGGGGAATTATATTTTCATAATGTATTAGGCCCTTAGTTCCCCTTTGTCAAAAGAGGAAAGAAAAACTGGTAATATCAAACCAAGCCACCTGCATTACTTTCCAAAAAGCCACTCCCTATCCAACTCTCCTAAATGTGCCAACTCCGGCTAGAATGCAGTTATACAGATGCAGCCTGCACCCACACTGGAAGGTGCCAACCTTTGGTGGATGGAATGCAGTCCCCCATTATTCCATTCCATTCCAAACACCATTTCCACCCACACTCTGAGATGGCTCAGTTATTCATTCTTTATATGAGAATCCAGATAAAAATTACAATTGTATACTATTAGAACTCAGTTTAGTCTCCTGTTCAGCACACTACTGTCATGAGCAAGATGGTAAAGTTGTGCAAGTAAAAGTATGCCCACTTGCATTCTATAAATCACAACAATGCAGCCAAAAATACTGTCATTCTGAACTGAGAGTCTGGAGAGAGTAAAGCAATCACTGATGGCTGCAAGCCCATCTCTGCTTGCAAAGTAATTTCATATCACAAAATAAGAACACAATACAAACTACTAGAGGAACATCCCTGTATCGGATGACTGTCAATGCCAGTTGGGGCAAAATGATTAAAATACAGCTTGACTGATTAATGTGAGATGAACAAGAGAATCACAAATCTAAAGAGCGTCAAATACCATCCTACATACCGAGGATCCAGTGACAAGCCTTTAAGTGGAACAGACTCAAGCTTTATGTTCTTCTTACCATAGCACCGAAATAACCTGTGTGGGGGAAAATAGTTTATAAAAATAGAAGCAGCATGCAAGAATTGCAATTACCTATTTTCAAAATACAACAACTGAAAAAAGAAGTTGCTCAAGATGGGTCAAAAATAATTCTAAAGCTGGGGACTTGCATTTAGCTAAAGTTACTGCATTGACCAGCAAGAATATGTCCAAGCTTTTGGGAAAGAGACAGACCTTCAAATAAAAATCTTGCTGAAGATATTAATAGACACAAAGTAAATTTAAGTGATAGTTTATAATAGGATCAAATGTGTTATTTACTTTGGATTAAATATATTTTATGTTAAAAAATTCAGTTGCTGAGAACAGCAGTGCATATCTGTCTTAAAAAGCAATTTCAGCAATTTAACTAAGTTATCATCTGTAACAGGAAACTGTTTACATGAAAAACATTAGAAGATGCTTACTTAGACATTTTCAAAATGGGAATTAAATACATCAGAGCAACTTAGTTGAATTTGATCTCACCTTTTAAACCCACTTGACTTTAAGGCTATACTTGGTTTTGAATCCCACCTCATGTGCAATACCATGGATAGCTATTTATAATAGTTACATTAACATACTAAAATCTTATTTATGCAAAACATAACAGTCTATATGCATCCTCTCCACTAACATTATGAAAACATCCATTTATGCAATTAGGTTATAGATTGGCACATTTAGATTTGAGTTTATGGAGATAAACTGCCAGCTAGGAGACATTATATTCCAAAAGGCCTAAAGCCACAATTATACTATTGTGAATTTAGAATCTAAAACTATAATCATATTGCATAACATCTTATAACAACAGCTCACAAGCTCCAATGGCCAGATAGTGGTTTGGACAGGGTAGACTGGAGTTGCAGATCATGACTAGTTAAGAAACATGCAGCACTTGGTGGTTAGCACTGCTGCCTCACAGTGCCTGGGACCTGTGTTCAATTCCACCCTCAAGCAACTGTCTGGGTTGAGTTTGCACATTCTCCCAGTGTCTGCATGGATTCCCTCTGGGTGCTCAGGTTTCCCCTCTCAGTCGAAAGATGTGCAGTTTCGGTGGATTCTAAATTTCCTATAGTGTCCAGGGAAATGTCGGGTTAAGGGATAGCATAGTGGCTGGGTCTGGGTGGACTTAATGGGCTGAATGCCCTGCTTCCACTCTGTGAGGATTCCCATGCTTTGCTCAGAAAATTGAGTTTCCCTCAGATAATTACCATAGGTATGGAAACCCCAACAAAAGACCTTGAGAGACAGAGATTTCAGAGGTCCTGACATCACTTCTCCTCAACAATTAAAAAACCTACTTTAACTCCTGGGTAACAAGGAAACTAAAACATCCAACTCATCACTAGTATCCCAATATCCCCTCCCCCTGACAACCAACTCTTATCACCACCCCTCTAACCAGGACAACCTCCAAATGCCTAGCTCAACACACCTCCAGCCAACTCAACCCAGCCAATTCCAACAATGCCCAATTTGGGGTGGGGGACTGTGCATTTCAAGGCTGATTCTTGGATTGATTTCTACCAATTACTGACAAGGGCTCTCAAGGGAAGAACTAGAAAAAACAGGTATTTTTATATATGTGATCAGCGTTGGAATTAGAGTTTTTGACCCTTATTGGCGCTGATTTTCCATTATCTTTATCCTTCAGTCTGTTAATAATTATAAACTACATCCAGCCTCATAATGAAGATGAACAACCCTCATTCTCATCATCTTACTTCCTTCATTCTATCCTCTGCATTGGAAAGCCAGTTCTTCCCTAAGTCCTTTACCTGGTGATGTACTGTGTCTCTTCCACTGTGTAGAAACCACTGGCTGTTCCTCCTTCAATGTAGGCAATATTATCAAATACCTATAGACATCAAAGTAAATATTAAAACCAGCAAAAAAAATTTTAATTTAATAGATATAAATTTGACAAAACTGACATCCATACTGAAGTTCGTCTGCAGTGTAACGCATCTATCAAGTCCCATTTAAAAGGGAGCAAGTTGCCACAACCCATTTAGTGAAATCAAATTGTCAACAGAAGTTGCTAACTAAAACTCAGTTTAATAGTACCAAAATTTTTTGCATTGTGCTGTGAAATGCTACAGCAAATGAACTTTTCAAATGAACTGTTCCAGGAACCAAACTATTGAGAAAATATTAAGTGAGCTGCCAAGGGCAATTCCTGGAAATTTGAAATAAAAACAGGATTAAAAGGTTTAGGCCTATCCTTGAAGGTAATTGCTTGGGTATATCATGATGTGCCATAATACCAATGAAACTACCCATCATTAATCTGAACATTCAAAGAGAAGGACAATACTGGAAGAGGATGAAAACAAAAAGTATTTAATAGTGAATAATGCATGCTAATCAAAGTGATACAATCCAGATCACAACAGAATCAATACTGATATCCATATGCAATCACCTGCTATACTTAACCAAATACTGACCAAACTAAATTCTTCACTCTCATCACCCATTTCCTCACGGATTGTCCTGCACTGTGCACCTAAAAAATTCCGGAGATTGACAGCATGGATAGCAGCACAAGCTTTTTTATCCATAGTAGCTTCCTGACCAATCCAGTAGAAAATCTGCCAGTTTAATGCACCATTCTCATCAAGGGTTGTCTGCAAAATGAAGTTACACAGAAAAAAAAAAGTTCAAAACTGCAAAAGGTTTTGAAGGGGGGGCAAGAAGTTGAGCATTATTTCTGATACTTGGCAACTCGTAACAAAATCAGCATGACCACAAAAACAGAGGGAGCTCAAGACAGCTCCCATCACCTTCTCAGAAGAAAAATTATAAACAAGTTAGTTTTTCAGCTTTATCAATAGAGGAATGAAGATGGGATATGTTAATTATATCAATTAAATTTCTGTATATACAGGTAGAAGACATTTATAGAATAGTTAGTTTATGTGCCTGTAGGGTACCCCTGTAAAGGACAATGCCATTGGCATGCTTGATTCTTAGTAATCAGTCAAACCATGGGAGCAGGAATGCATTATTTAATTTAAAATTATCTGTGGATGGAAATATTGTAAGTTTCCTTTGAGGATTTGATATAATGTCTCCTTAAGAGGCTGTCTTTCACTTGTGAATTTACTTCAACAAAAGCAAAATATTGTGAATAATAGAAATCTGAAAGAAGAAAAGTTTGAAGAAACACAGTAGGTCTGCCATCATCTGTGGAGAGAGAAAAACAAAGTTAACATTGAGTTCATTATGCCTTCTTTGGAGCTGACAGAAGAGGTGAAAATATTATGTTATGCTGTTGACAGGAGCAAAACCAACTGAAGCGAAGGTTAGGGACAGATTGTTTGGCAAGAAAGATTAGAGATCAAAGGATAAAGGCAAAAGAAGGGAGGAGAGAAGAGGGCTAGATCACAGATGTTAATCACAGATCAAAGCCACCTGTATCTAGTCTCCTTACTTCGCTAACCTGCCCCTTACCCTACCTTCTGCTCCACTTGCTCCTCCCTGTTTTAAGGTCCGGATTCAACTTCCATTTGCCCAGAGGTGTGTCATAACATGTTTAAGTAAGGTGATGAAAATAAAACACATCATATTTTCACCTCTCTCGTCAGCTCCATAAGAGAGTAATAATGGACTTGAAATGTTAACTGTTTCATACTCTACAGATAATGTCAGACCTGATAAGATTTGAGAAGACAGTCAGTCACACAAGGGTTAAGTATATATGTTTTATTCCACGAGTAAGTTGATCCCAAGTAAAGGCGACTGTGGTTTCTTCCCTCAAATGGCTACCAGGAGTTTAACGAGATTGAAACAAGAAATATTTCTTTACGAAGAGTCTGGAGAGCATACAATACCTACCACATGCTGCAGAAACAATGACATAAATGGGAGAATTAAATATTTGAAGTAAGAAGATTTCAAAGAAACTAACTTCTACATAGAGGAAAGAAAAAGAAAATTCTGATTTGATTCTACCTTCAGTTTTGAATGGCGAAGCTAGGAAATGAGTTTAAGAGCAGTTTATATTTTTATACAACTCCTTTAACATAACAAAAAGTCTCAAGGTGCCTCTCAGGTTCATTAAAGAAAGTATCACACTGAACTACTGGATGGCATGGTGGCAACCACTGAGCACTGTTGCCCCACAGTGCCAGGGACCAGAGTTCGATTCCAACTTTGGACGATTGTCTATGTGGATTTCCTCCGGGTGCTCTGGTTTCCTCCCACAGTCTAAAGACATGCAGGTTAGGTGAATTGGCCGTGCTAAATTGCCCATAGTGTTCAGAAATGTGTAGGCTAGGTGCATTAGTCAGGGGTAAATATAGAGTACTGAGGCAGAGAGAAGATATTCCTGAGCTTGAGGTCTAGTCTCCCAAAATAATGGCTACCAATGGTGGAGTAATTAAAATCAAGGGGCTATCTCAAAGGTTACAGGAAATTATAGAGATAGAGACAGAAAAAAAAGCATGAAAGGATTTTGTAAACAAGTGAGAGAATTAGAAATCAAGACATTACTCGAGAAGCAGCCAGTGCAGGTCAACGTGGGGTTTGTGTAAAGATTTGCAGCTCTCATGCCAGTTGCTATGATTGTGGGCATGTTCGCCGAGCTGGGAAGTTGATTTGCAGGCATTTCATCCCATGTCTAGGTGACATCTTCAGTGCTTTGGAGCCTCCTGTGTAGTGCTGCTGTACTGTCTTCTGGAATTCATTTGGCTCCGTTTCCACTGCTTCCGGTTGCTCGTTGTCGTGGCTGGTATATTGGATCCAGGTCTATGTGTTTGTTGATGGAGTCCATAGGTGAGTCTATGCCTCTAGAAACTCTTTGGCTGTCCTGTTTAGCTTGTCCTATGATCGTTGTATTGTCCCAGTCGAATTTGTGGTCCTTGTCATCTGTGTGTATGGCTACTAGGGACAGCAGTTAGGCACAGTGGCTCAGTAGTTGGCACTGCTGCCTCACAGCACCAGGGACCAAGGTTTGATTCCAGCCTCAGACGACTGTCTGTGTGGAGTTTGCACATTCTCCCCATGTCTGTGTGGGTTTCCTCGGGGTGCTCCGGTTTCCTCCCACAGTCTAAAGACGTGCAGGTTAGGTGAATTGGCTGTGTTAAATTGCCCATAGTGTTCAGGAATGTGTAGGCTAGGTGCATTAGTCAGGGGTAAATATAAAGTAATGGGCAATGGGTCTGGGTGGGTTACTCTTCGGAGGGTCGGTGGGGATTCATTGGGCCGAAGGGCCTGTTTCCACACTGCAGGGATTCTAAACCGGTCGTGGCGTTGAGTGGATAGTGTGTTCGTGGATGTGGATTGCTAGCTGTCTGCCTGTTTGTCCTATACAGTGTTTCATGCAATCTTGTCAATTGTATTTATCTTGCACATGAAAGGTATAGGGTTTTTTTTCTGGTGAGTTGTTGTCTGAGGGTGGCTGTCAGTTTATGGGCTGTCATAAATCTGAGTGGTTGGAGAAGTCTGACTGTCAGTTCAGAGATTTTTTTATATCAAAGTTCGTGCGTTTAGTGTGCTGGATCGTGGCATGTCCTCATCACGTTGTTTGTCTGTTAGGCATCTAGCACGAGCATTAGAGTGGAAAATAGACGAAGAGGATTGTTGTGAGTTAAGAGAGAGTTTTGAATGACCTCAACTCTGGAAGGTGGGGTATGGAAGACTAGCCAGGAGTGCAATGAAATAGTTCAGTCTTCTGGGAACAAAGGGATGAAATGATGGTTAAGGCAGCAATAGATGAGCTGAAGAGAGGCAAAGCTAGTGATGTTAGATGTTGAAAATGACAATGACTGCATGAATCAGGATCAAAAGCAACAAAGTTGCAAATAGACTGGCTTATTTCTACCCAACCAGCACTAAAAGTCAGATAATCAGTCTAATAATTTAGCAACAACGGAGATATTAAGGCAGAGGATGGGGAGGTAGAGGTGGGAGTTGTGAGCATATATGCTTGCATTATTATAGATGAGAAACAGGAGGGAACTGAGAACAGAGCCCTGGGTAACAACAGAGGTAATGGTGTAGGAAAAGTAAGAGAAGTCATTGAGAGTGACTGTCTGACTACAATGAGATGGAGAAGAATGAATTCAGTCAAGAGTAGTCATATCCACAGGATGGGAGTGGAGTAACTAAAGAACAATATTCTAAGCTCTGCCAAAACCTAGAGAGAGATTTAGAAGGATGAAGATAGCAAGCTTATCTTGATCACAGTCACATAAAATTCATCTTATCTTAGATCTGTCCAAAAGGATTAAAGGAAGAACTGCTATATTTTGCACTTTTCTCAGTGCAGTTTAGATTCTGTGCAAAGTAAATACTGGGCTAACTCCTGATTTTACTCTGTAACTTGCTTTTCATTTACAATACTATAAATAAACTGGTTATTAGTGAGCATTTTCCACTTTTCTAACAGGATATTCAATCTCTATTGCACTGTTCTACAGTACAAGATTAACAACTATTTTTGTGGAATACTATCCTATGCAAATCATAGTTCAGGATGCCATCAATATGTCCACAGATAATCCCTGCTAAAAACGTAGCTCAAACTGTATCTCGTCACAAAGTGTCTGTTTGTGAATACCAGCATCTGAGAAAAAGGTTACAGGAGAAAGTCATAAACTTATTAAAATAAGTGTGACATGATACACTTTGAATTCAGCAAAATTCCTATCTGAACCGTTGCAGCACTTGCAATGTATGTTGCTTCATGCAAAGATTAATTGAATTAATTATAATACAAGAATTCTGCCGAAGCAGATTCCTATTCTTAGATTATCCTTAGATTTATAGTTACCTTCAACACAATGTAACAATCCGCTTCATAGAACTTTCCATGAAAAGCCTCATCAATTTGACTTGGAATAAAATTCTCAATATGCCAAACCATGACCCCTGGGATCTGACCAATATCTTCAGTGAAGAACTCAGAGTAATCAAGAGGAGGTTTCTCAAGACCTTGATCCCAGCGCTTGGTCTTTAAGTCTGTGCTCTTCACTTCCCCCACCTCCTGCAAAGAAACAGATGCCTCAGAAATGGAACAAAGTACTGTTCTAGCAAAAGTCTACAAGCATTTCAAAATCTGAAGGTCAGGTAATTGGAGGACAAAGTTGATTAACATAAGGAGAAAGTGAGGTCTGCAGATGCTGGAGATCAGAGCTGAAAATGTGTTGCTGGAAAAGCGCAGCAGGTCAGGCAGCATCCAGGGAACAGGAGAATCGACGTTTCGGGCATAAGCCCTTATTAACATAAGCCCCTGTTCACATTAGACAGAAAATTCATGAATGCATGACACAGATCATTGAGCAAATAATTGTTCAGTGCTGCTCAACCATATTCGAACACTGACCACTCTAGTACTGTAATATATACAGGGATGATGTGAGGAGGGGGCAGTGATTTGTCAGTTTATTGGCAAGCACAAAAAGATCAAATCTAGTGGCACTTCCAATAGCAGGCCTATCAGGTATATGTCGTCCAGGATGCCAGCTCCTAACCCGGCTATAAGAACGCCTCCCATAATTTATCTGGGAGGACCCAGACGTGGACCCATAAAATACCAGCAATTATAGGACAAGGCCTTAGATAGTCTTTCAGTGGCCACTTTTGGCAGTGGCTCACTGGTTAGCATTGCTGCCTCACAGCGCCAGGGACCCAGGTTTGATTCCAGCCTCGGGTGACCGCGTGGAGTTTGCATATTCTCTCCGTGTCTGCGTGGGTTTCCTCCGGGTGCTCCGGTTTCCTCCCACAATCTAAAGAGGTGCAGGCCAGGTGTATTGGCCATGCTAAAATGGCCGATAGTGTTCAGGGATGTATATGATAGATGCATTAGTCAGGGGTTAATATAGGGTGGGGGAATGGGTCTGGTTGAGTTGTTCTTCGCAGAGTCCATGTGGACCTATTGGGCCGAAGGGCCTGCTTCCACACTGAAGGGATTCTAATTCTGAATTCTAATGCTTAATGGCCTCAATTCATCAACATTCCTTGACCCTTCTCCTGGATTAAATTGAAAGCTGGTATCAAGAAAGTGACGCGGTCCCCAGGCTCTCCGGTCCTGTCCCTTCCACACAATGATACAACCTGCAGCACCTCTCATCCCACCTCAGGGGGCATTTTAAATTCCACCACTTGTGTTCAATTATCTTACAGTGGTTGTACTCTGGACTTTATGAGTCAGAAGACTGTGGGTTCAAGTACCGGACTAGGCATTTGAACCTATAATTATTGCCGACACTGGGAAGCATAGCATTGCTGGAAATTGTGTCATTCTACAATTTAAGCAGGTTTGTGATGGAACTCTTCTGTGATCCTGAGCAATCCACAAGTTCATTTTCAATTTACTCACTCTGCTTGCGCCTAATTTCAAGTACACAAAGAGACAAGCAGGTAGGGATCATTAATTGAATTCAACAAAAATAGGTGGGGGGGGGGGCGGAGAAAGAAAGGCAAAATGATGTTGAAATGCAGATCCTCAGTCACCACTATTCTTGTAACTGAAGAAGCTGCACCTAAGATGGTGCCGTACTGATGATTTATAAACTTTTCACTGTACTCATTACAGGACATGTGACAATAAAGCTAATTCAATTCAATTCACTCAAATGCTTGTATAGATGAAATTAGGAGCTCAAATAGGAAGGTTATTTTGGAGCCAGCTGTTTTCAGTGTTGTTTTAAATTCAACACTACCCATCTTCAAAAACCAAAACCTTGCAGATTAAGTGTTATCCAAGATGAAAATGCAAACGTTTGCCAATAATCACATTGAATGATTCAAACGCATTGTTTACATACTTATAAATCAGTTTTATGCTGTTAGTAAAAATGAGTTACAAATTAAAAAACACGTCATGGTCAAGAGTTTTCTGTATTGCTTTTGCTACATGTTTTCAAAGGTCAGAATAACTTCTTTACCTACCTCCATTTTTTTGTTTTTTTCTTGTGCCACATCACTCATTCCTTTTAGCACTTGTTTGGCTTGGTCATCTTGGCTTGAGTCCTTTCTTCTTCGCAGACGCATTTTGCGGGCTATTGGATCTCGAGTAGTGACTCCTATTATCAAGGAGAAAGAAAATATCTTTAAGTTTGACAATTTTTTATGTTCCAAATACCATGTTAAATCCCATTCCCGATGAGAGGATATTACATGATGATAGATACATTGGTCTTAGCTGATGTGAAAAACAACCACTTGAATGATGCATTGAAAAAACGTTGAGACCCACATCACACTGGACAGACACATTCATAGGGATACAGAATGAGCACCGAGGAACAGTGGTAGAATAGCATTGGGTCTGAGTGACAATATTGAAGCAACAGTAATTAAAGTTGCATTTGATATCTAACAAGCACCTAAAATGGCCTAAGAGTGCTTGATGTTGATAGAGGGGCACTGATATAAAGTGTTTCCCACCAGGTATGATCAGAGCCAGATTGAAGATATCAAGTTTCTAACCTTACTATGATCATCAACCGCACCTGACCCAAGGATTGTTTTTAAAATCAGCCATGGGCACTTTGAACCTTACCACTAGAAACTACTGATTGGGCTTCTGCCTCTTAACCTCCAGTCACATACTGTTATGAACAGTCTTACTGCTATAAAATATCTTTCATCTTTCTCTAAGCAATTGCAGAAGAAGTTGATTTATGATCGTAAGCCTGCAAAATCTATGTCAGAGCTGGAGAATTCAGTATATTAGAATAACTGAAAATACCTTGCAGGAAATAGGACTTCAGTGAGGCATTCGACAAGGTTCCCCATGGGAGACTGATTAGCAAGGTTAGATCTCATGGAATACAGGGAGAACTAACCATTTGGATACAGAACTGGCTCAAAGGTAGAAGACAGAGGGTGATGATGGAGGGTTGTTTTTCAGACTGGAGGCCTGTGACCAGTGGAGTGCCACATGGACCGGTGCTGGGCCCTCTACTTTTTGTCATTTACATATATGATTTGGATGCGAACATAAGAGGTACAGTTAGTAAGTTTGCAGATGACACCAAAATTGGAGGTGTAGTGGACAGCGAAGAGGGTTACCTCAGATTACAATGGGATCTTGTTCAGATGGGCCAATAGGCT
>NC_057730.1:29590072-29609253 GCF_004010195.1 Chiloscyllium plagiosum
TTTTCATGCAGAGGGTGGTACGTGTATGGAATGAGCTGCCAAAGGATGTGGTGGAGGCTGGTACAATTGCAACATTTAAGAGGCATTTGGATGGGTATATGAATAGTAAGGGTTTGGAGGGATATGGGCCGGGTGCTGGCAGGTGGGACTAGATTGGGCTGGAATATCTGGTCGGCATGGACGGGTTGGACTGAAGGGTCTGTTTCCATGCTGTATATCTCTATGACTCTATGACTCTATAATTATCTGTACCTCCACCAGCTGCTGCAACTGTGGCTGGTGATGCACCAGCCAAGCGAAGCTGGTTTTGCAAGGAGAAGTCGATGTTATAAAACTCTGCTGTTCGATCCACTGGTTTTGGTGGCATAACTAAATTAGGGTTCTCCCGAATATCCAGAACCTAAGAATAGAGACAAAACTAACATCTGTTAAAAAAAAGTGTTAACTAAGGCAGAAATACAAAAGAAAACATTAAAAAGGTCCAAAGTAAAAACAGAAGTAGCACAAGAATTAACTCATCTTTTGGTTTCTGATTTTTTCTTTTATACAGTTAGAGAACCATTCCAGTTTTAAAACACTTAACGATTACGCCTTTCAATACAAACTTTACATGAGTATGTTTAAGACAGAGATGAAGAAGTTCCTGATTGGTAAGGGGATCAAAGGTTACAGTAAGAAGTCAGGGGTATGGGGTTGAGAAACAGATTAGCCAGGATTATAGCAGAACAGATTCAATGGAATGAATGGCCTAATTCTGCTCCTATACCTTATGATCTATGACATTTGCGTATTGCGATTAACACCTCAATATTTCAGTACTGTTTTGTTTTATTAACCAGTTTAAACACTTATTAATCTTTGCTAAGTATTGTCAGATAGCTTTTCTCAATTTATTTTTGCATTGATTTCTTTTGTGACTTCCAGTACTCTCTTGATTTACTTTGATCAGCATTAATCCAGATTATTACTTAATTACCTAGTTAAGAGTTCTGTTGTATTCATTCATGCGACATGAGTATCACTGGTTGGCCTGCATTTATTTCCCATACCTAGCTGCCCTTGAGGGGGTGGTGGTGAGCTGCTTTCTTATGCTACAGGTTAACCCAACAAAACCCATATTCTGACCCAGCGACAACGAAGGAATAGCAAGGCATTTCCAAGTTGGGATGATAAGCAGTTTATAGAGTCATAAAGTCTTACAGCTGTACAACCATGGAAACACACCCTTTGGTCCAACGTGTCCATGCCAATCCAGATATCCTAACCTAACCTCGACCCATTTGCCAGCATTTGGCCCATATCCCTCTTAAATCCTTCCTATTCATACAGCCATCTAGATGCCATTTCAATGTTGTAACTGTATCAGCCTCCACCATTCCTCAGGCAGCTCATTCCATACATGCACACCCTCTGCGTGAAAAAGTTGCCTCTTAAATCCCTTTTAAATCTTTACCATCTCACTTTAAACTTATGCCATATAGTTTGGACTCCCCTACCATAGGGAAAAGACTTTGGCTATTCACCCTATCCATGCCTCTCACGACTTTAACTATCTCTGTAAGGTCACCCCTCAGCCTCCGACACTCCAGGGAAAATAGCTGCAGCTTACTCAGCCTCTCCCTATAGCTGAGACTCTGCAACCCTGGCAACATCCTTGTAAATCTTTTCTGAACCCTTTCAAATTTCACAACATCCTTCCAAACCAGGGAGACCAGAATTCAATGCAGTGTTCCAAAAATGGCTTAACCAATATCCTGTACAGCCACAACATGACGTCCCAACTCTTGCACTCAATTCACTGATCAATAAAGGCAAGCATACCAAACACCCTCTTCACTATCGTGTCTACATGCGATTCCAATTTCAAGGAACAATGAATCTGCACTCTGAGGTCTCTTTGCTTAGCAACACTCCCCAGGATCTTACCATGAAGTGCATAAGTCCTGCTCTGATTTGCAAAATGCAGCACCTCACATTTGTCCAAATTAAACTCCATCTGCCACTCCTCAGCCCACTGGCCATCTGATCAAGGTCCTATTGATCAGTGAATTGAGTGCAAGAATTGTACTCTGAGGTAAAGTTCTTCGCTGTCCATTACACCACCTAGGAGGGGAACTTGCAGGTTGCTGTTGATTCCATATATCTGCTGCCATTGTCCTTCTAGACAGAAGTGGTCATGGGTTTGGAAGGTGCTAAGGATCATGGATCAATTTCTGCAGTTTAAAACTTAGGTTTCTTTAATGTTTCCTCCTTATACTTATTACTGTTCTCTACTTCACTTTCCTCCTCTATGATACTCCTTAAAACATAATGCTAACCAAGCTTTTAGTCATTTGACCTAATAATTCTTTTTGTGGCCTCGTGTCATTTCTCTTCGCTCTACTCCGAAGAACTGCTTTGGGGCATTTATTACACTAGAAGTGCTATATAGATAGTTTACTCTTCTTCTTATGTAAATATGTCATTTCTGACAGAAATGCTGAAAATAAGCAATGTTTTGCCATACCTTTGCTTCAGTTACTCTTGAAAACAAATTAGTGCTAGCGGTTCACATACAACAAAAAGTCCAGATTTAATAATTTGGTTAATGGTGAACAATAGAAGTGGCCTCAATATCTCTGGATTAGGGACAAAGGTGGTGGATGGATGGATAAACTTACTGGTACAAAATGCCAAAGCAACAGCCCCAGCTCAAGAAAACAGTTGAAATAAGATCTTTTACTCCAAGGATTTTTCACACAGTGAATTACTTTGAAGTAGGATGACTTAGAGAAACATAGCAGCCAATTTTTAAAAATTGATTCAGGGGATGTGGGACTCACTGGCCAGGCCAATATTTCTTGCCTATCACCAATTGTCTTGGAGAAGTAGTTGATGAGTTGCTTCTTTGAACCCTTACAAGTCTTCTCACAAGGCTGTGAGAAGACAAATTCCTGAATTTTGAACCAATGTCAGTGATGACAAGAGTTCCAAGTTGGGATGATGTGTGGCTTGAAGAAGAACTTTCCAAGTGTTGGTGTTCCCATGTATGTGCTGTCTTTGTGCTTCTAGGTGGTCAAAGCCTCAGGTTTAGAAGGTACTGTCAAAGGAGCTGTGGTGAGTTACTATAATTAAAACATTTCAAAGTACTTCACTAGACTGTTACAGAATGACTTGGTGAGGCATAAAAGTTAGCAAAAGTATGTTTTTTAAAATAACATACACTTTTCCACAAGAAACATTAGGCAGGATGTGAATGCATTGGAAAATGTGTAGAAGAGATTTATGAGAAAGGTTTCAGGGATAACAGATTTCAGTTATGAGGATAGTTTGGATGCTGTTGGGACAGTTTGCTTGAAGAGGAGAAAGGCCACAAGTAGATTTGACAGTTTTTAAACTCACAAGGGTCAAGACAAAGTAGGGAGCGAGAAACTGTTCCTCCTCACAAAAGGATTGAGAAACAAAAGGCAGAGTTTTAACATGGTTTGCAAAAGAAACAAATAGTCGGTGAGAAAATCAAACATTTTCTGACAGTGTGCAGCAAGGGTCTAAAATGAATTGTCAGGAAGTGTGGTGGATGCAAGTTCAATTGATGCATTCAAGAGGGCGTTAGATAATTATTCAAATAAAAGAAGATGCAAATTTACAAGGAATGGAAGAAATTGGCATCAATTCAAAATGCTCAGTGAGCCAGTCCACATGCAATGGATCAAATGGCTTCCTTCTGCATTACAATTCTATAATTCTACAATAAACACTAGATGTCAACTAGTTGTTGTCAGAAAACTTCTGAAAACGAATGTAGAGTTTGGATGACGTCGCCAAGGGACCCACATAGATGGGAGAGGGTGAAGGATGAAATAAGAAATCAGTGTTACCTCTGGTACAGAAACAGGGAAGATAAGCTTTTTCCAGTGATTCTCTGGCTCCAATTCGACAAATAAAAATGGAAGAGGAAAGCGCAATTCCAGCAAACTGGACAGCTGTGGAGAACTAGAAGACAGTGAGGTCTGCAGATGCTGGAGATCAGAGTTGAGAGTTTGTTGCTGGAAAAGCATAGATCAGGCAACATCCGAGGAGAGGAAAATCACGTTTTGGGCCAGAGCCCTTCAGACAGAGAGTGGTGGTGGGTTGTTTTTCAGACTGGAGGCCTATGACCAGTGGAGTGCCACAAGGATCGGTCCTCTACTTTTTGTCATTTACATAAATGATTTGGATGCGAGCATAAGAGGTGCATTTAGTAAGTTTGCAGAGGTCACCAAAATTGGAGGTGTAGTGGACAGCAAAGAAGGTTACCTCAGCATCTTGATCAGATGGGCCAATGGTACAAGAAGTGGCAGATGGAGTTTAATTTAAATAAATGCGAGGTGTTGCATTTTTGGAAAGCAAATCTTAGCAGGACTTATACACTTAATGGTAAGGTCCTAGAGAGTGTTGCTGAACAAAGAGACCTTGGAGTGCAGGTTCATAGCTCCTTGAAAGTGGAGTTGCAGGTAGATAGGATAGTGAAGAAGGCGTTTGGTATGCTTTCTTTTATTGGTCAGAGTATTGAGTACAGGAGTTGGGAGGTCACGTTGCAGCTGTACAGGACATTGGTTACACCACTATTGGAATATTGCATGCAATTCTCGTCTCGATGTTGTGAAACTTGAAAGGGTTCAGAAAAGATTTACAAGGATATTGTCAGGGTTGGAAAATCTGAGCTACAGGGAGAGGCTGAACAGGCTGGGGCTGTTTTCCCTGGAGTGTTGGATGCTGAGGGGTGACCTTATAGAGGTTTACAAAATCATGAGGGGCATAGATAGGATAAATAGACAAAGGTTTTTCCCTGGGGTGGAGGAATCCAGAACTAGAGGGCATAGGTTTAGGGTGAGAGGGGAAAGATATAAAAGGGACCTAAAGGGCAACTGTTTCATGCAGAGGGTGGTACATGTATGGAATGAGCTGCCAGAGGATGTGGTGGAGGCTGGTACATGAATAGGAAGGGTTTGGAGGGATATGGGCCAGGAGCTGGCAGGTGGGACTAGACTGGTTTGGGATATCTGGTCAGCACGGACGGGTTGGACCGAAGGGTCTGTTTCGATGCTGTACATCTCTATGACTATCACTATACAACAGATACAACATGTTACTAACGGGTTGGACTGAAGGGTCTGTTTCCATGCTGTACATCTCTATGACTCTATAATTGTAAGTGAATTAGTAAGTTAGATTAAGGGATGTGGATGACATTTAAGGAAACATTTGAGAATATACAGAATAGATACATTCCAATAAGAAAGAAAAAAAATTGTAGAGGTGGACACACAATTTGTGGTCCACTAACAAGTTAAAGCTATAATTTAAAGTCAAAGTTAAAGAAAAAGCTCATAATTATGCACAGCTGGGTGGCAGGTCAGAAGCTTGGACTGAATATAAAGAATAGCTAAAGGTGACTAAAAGATTAATAAGGAGGAAAACATTAGGATATGAGAAAAAACTCATGTCACAATTCACTGGGAATATTCTGGAAACCAAGCCCGAACCCCCCCCACACCCCCAGAGTCATCCCAAATGTGAAAAGATTTCATGAGATTAGCCAAAGTCCCCAATATACCTGACGGACAAATCCAGGTGAAAAGATACACTCATCAGGTTTGCGTGCTTATTAAGAAAACAACGATAGATTGTAAACAGATTGATTGGAACTGTCAGAGAAATACCCAATTGAACAGAGACCACCCAAGTATGGATCAGGTGAAAATGACAAGCTGTTTATTACAAGCTATATCACTGGAAGAGATATTGACTAGGCTGACACAGAACTGACTGTCTGTACAGGTAGACTAAGGGTTCTCTCCCTTGAGCAGTGGGCCCAGGTAGTTTTATAGGGGTACAGTAATGTGGTGTGAATTAGAGTACAATCAAGAGTAAAACACAATCAATGGGAGGACCATCAGCCATCCAGTAGCAGCAATCAGTCAGTGATTGAGTTAGGAGATTGTGATCCTCAGTGAGAGTAGGTGTTAATTAGATTAGTTCTTCCTCCAGGCATTGGGTGGTGAGGGAGTTGAAACTTTATTGCTGGAACAGCACAGCAGGTCAGGCAGCATCCAGGGAACAGGAGATTCGACGTTTCGGGCACAGGCCCTTCTTCAGGAATCAGGTGAGGGAGTGGCAATGAAGGCGGCCCAGGACCTGCATGTCCTCGCAGAGTGGGAGGGGGAATTGAAATGTTAGGCCACAGGGTGGTGGGGTTGATTTGTGGGTGTGTCCCGGAGATGTCTCTAAAGCGTCTGTGAATGGCGTCCAGTCTCCCAATGTAGAGGAGACTGCATCGGGTGCAACGGATACAATAAATGATGTGTGGAAGTGCAGGTGAAACTTTGATGGATGTGGAAGGCTTCTTTGGTGCCTTTGACGGAGGTAAGCGGGGACATGTGGGCGCAGGTTTTGCAATTCCTGCTTTGCCAGGTGAAGGCGCCACCTGCCAATCTTGCTTTCAACCCATCTGCTCCCCCCTCCTCTCCACCCTCCACCTAGCACCTCTACCCCTACCTCCATCCACCTATTGCAATTTCAGCTACCTTCTCCCAAGCCCCACTCGCCTCCCATTTATCTCTCCACCCCCAAGGCTCCCATCCTCTTTCCTGATGAAGAGCTCTGGCCCGAAACATCGATTTTCCTGCTCTTCAGATGCTGCCTGACCTGCTGTGCTTTTCCAGCAACACACTCTCAGTTGTAGAGAACTGTTCGTCGAGAGTGATGTTGTCAGCTGTACCAAACATTGGAGACTGAGAAGGCCAAGGAGGTAGTGTTCACTTCATCGTATTCACATAAGATTTCATGCAACTTTTATAAAAACTGTCTAGGGTGGCATCCTGTCTGGAAGGACTCACATATGGAGCACTGGGCTTGACAGTCATAGTTTTAGGATGATGACAGCATTGAAACAGTCAGCAAAGCACCGATTAGGATTCTATGAATAACAGCTGGATGAAATGGCCAGTTACGATACTAATAGCAGGAATTATTGCTGAAGAAAAACATGTTGGCTCTGCCAATAAAAATAACTCTTCATTACGCTTCAAATTGTACTTCTAAACATTTTTCTGCATCTTTGACAACTTGTTGAGTACGCACTGGAGTGTGAAGCTAGACCATGTACTGATGCATTGTCATGAAGCTTCGACTCAAACTATGGACTCAGGAGGGTCAAACAAATAAAAATCAACCCTTGTCTTGCTCCCAACCAACTAGGGAACACTTTACTAACTGTACACCATCTGAAAACTGACTTGCTCTAGGATTCCAACACTATCGCTACAAGAATATATAATTAAAATGCAAGCAGCTACACTGGGGAAATACTGTCATATTTGACCAAACTTAAGAAATAAAATAGGAAATATGATAACAATTGTTAGTTGGAATTATGCTTACCTCCAGATCTGAAAGGAAGTGGACAGCTTCAGGCAAAGTGACCAGACGATTTTTGTTAAGAACCAGCTTCTTCAATTTTCCACATCTGCAAGATGCCCAAATTAGAATTGTCATTTTTAAAGGGCAAAAATAAAATTTCTCTAAAAACTCAGAACGTAAAGTTGTTACAAAGGATTAGACACCCCATGTTCAATATCTGATTATCTAATAAACATCAAAAGGAAGTGTATGACAATCCTCCTCAACCGTGGGACAGTGGGGATGCGTCGGATACAAATCAGTAAAGGAGGCCAAAATGCCTTTAAGTTTTAAAAAAAAAAATGCACTCATGGGAGGTGGAAATCGCTGGCTTTGGTAGAATTTACTGTGTTTCCCTCGTTACCCATGAGAAAATGATGGTGAGCGGCCTTCTTGAACCACTGCATTCCATCCGCTGTTGGTAGACTCACAGTACTGTTTAGAAAGGAATTAAGATTTCTGGTGGAAAATGCACACATGGAAATCAGGTAGTTGGCAAAGTTAAGCTTGGCCATTATGCCTGACAAATACAAAGAAAATGACAGTCTGCTAAAATTAAACAAAAAACAGAAATAGCTGGAGAAACACAGCAGGTCTGGTAGCATCTGTGGCGAGAAAGCAGAGTAAATGTTGTTTTGGGCCAAGTAATCCTTCTTCAGAACTTTAGACGTGTTGGGTTTCTCCAACTATTTCTGTTGCAGATTGCCAGTATCCCACAGTTCTTTGTTTTTAGACTGCTGATATTCATTGCCTCGAGTTACTGAAGAGTTAAGATCCATTTTACTGCCAAAGTACAACCATATTACAGAGCCTGACAGGCCAAGGGGTAAATTCGTTGTGTTCACAATTAGTGTGACATAGAGATATTTAATTGCAAGCAGAACCTGAAAAAAATACAGATCTTATACCTGCACAAACTTTCCGGGATGAGCTCAAGGTTATTGTTGGCTGCCATGAATTCCTCTAAACTTGCCAGTTTTCCAATGCCTGATGGGATCCCATCAAAGTCCAGCTTGTTAGAGTTCAAATACAACTTCTTTAGTTTTATCAGCTTGCAGATGGCTGACTAAAAAGAAAAAAAAAATTATTTGTGGTTTTGAAGCTGCACAGACCGAAAACATATTTGAAAGATTTGTTATTTTTCATACACAATTTGCTGAACTTTTACATTCACTTGATTCTGCTGCCTTTAGTTATTTTCAAATCAATCTGATCAGAGATGTTATTACACATCAATGGAACAAATGGGACTTGAATCCAGGCCTCCTGGCACACACTGCTGCACATACACCATCACCATCATCAGCTTTTTTTTTTGCATGGTAATCAAAATGTTTAATGAAATGTTAGCCTCTCTCTCTCTCTCTCTCACATGGGCCTCAATCTGCAAGGACTTGGTCAGAATTCATCTGGACAAGTGCATTCAATTCAAGATACCATACCTCAGAAAGGAAATATTTGCACTGGAGGAGGTACAATACAGATTCATCAAGTGTTAAATTATGAAACCATAAGCTTGGCTTTAGTTTCATAGAGTTAAATAGTCAAGGAGTGATTTAATAGAGGTATTTATGATTAAAGTATTTAGTTGATAAGGTGAAACTACTTCCTCTGGTCAGGGAATCCAGAACAAAAGAACATACGCTTACATTTGGCCTCGGTCATTTGGAAATAAAATCTGGAATTACATTTCCACTAGAAAGGTTGGGAAATTTCTTCCCTAGACATCTCACTGATGATAGGTCAATTCAAATTTAGGATTTAAAAGCTATTTTTAAATTAGGCAACAGCATCTAAGACAGGGTGAACAGGCTTGAGAAATAGATCAGCTGGGACCTAATGAATAGCGAGACATGTTAAAGGGGCAGAATGACATCCTCCTATTTCTACATTCCATCCTGCAATTACATTACTCTGATTCTCTGCAATTATAGTACAGAAGGAGACCATTTGGCCCATCAAGTCAATTCTGGCTCCCTTTGCAGCAATCCACTCAGTCAACCATACAAATTTACTTTTTCCAAATGCTCAAAATTTCTTTTTGAAACCATGATCATTTCTATTTCCACCATTCTCAGTGGCAGCAAGTACTGGATCTTTGACACTCATTGCATAAAATGTCCCTGCTTCACATTCTCCCTGCATTTCTTGTCCAATATTTGGATGAGACCTTCCTCTGAATGCGCAATCTCTGATACTAATGCTGAAAGGGATCAGGGAATTAGGTTGCAAATTTCTACCATTTGACCCATATTTCTTGCACATATATTCTGACCTGTATGTAGCCAACTATAAGCCTGAAACAGGGTTAAGGTAAGCAGCACCAGGCAAATTAGAGACTATTAATTCAAGTAGATTAGATTAGATTAGATTACTTACAGTGCGGAAACAGGCCCTTCGGCCCAACAAGTCCACACTGACCTGCCGAAGCGCAACCCACCCAGACCCATTCCCCTACATTTACCCCTTCCCCTAACACGACGGGCAATTTAGCATGGTCAATTCACCTAACCTGCACATTTTTGGACTGTGGGAGGAAACTGGAGCACCCGGAGGAAACCTATGCAGACACGTGGAGAATGTGCAAACTCCACACAATCAGTCGCCTGAGGCAGGAATTGAACCCGTGTCTCTGGCACTGAGACAGCAGTGCTAACCACTGTGCCACCGTGCTGCCCACTTGAAAAAAATGGCTAAATTTCCATTTGGAAACAAGAGTTTGAACTACAATGTGCCTGTTAGGTTAATAGATCCAGTAGAATATTGCAGGTGCAGTAATGGAAAGCACCATGCAATTAAAAGTGCTTTTTACGCTGAACCTAAACTGAATCGTTCACATTCATTGTCCTTCACTCTTTTAGTAAAGAAATCACACATTTAGTGGCATAATAAGCTAAGGTTTAAACAATTTTTAAAACATGCATTTAAATCAGTGAAGAGAGGACATTAGATTCATTAATCTTTAACACAATTCTGGTACCCATGTTAAATTTCACAATCAGTTTGAGGGACAGAAGACTGGATCTAAATCTTGTGATTTAAACCTGAATAAATTCAATTGACAGAGCATTAAGGCAGAGCTTCCTAAAGTAAACTGGGGGAATTAGGTTAGAGGGTAGGTCAATAGAATGCAGTGGCAGACATTTAATGAGATATTTCAGAGTGATCAGAAAAGATGCATCCCATGAGAAAGAAAAGCTAAAAGAAAGACCAATAAAGGAAGTTAAAGATCATAACAAATTGAAAACAAAATGCATTATTTTGTAAAGCTGAGGCACAGGTTAAAGGATTGGACAAGATATAAAGAACTGCAAAGGATGATGAAAAGATTAATGAAGGGGAAGAAATTAAAAGTACAAGAAAAGGATGGGTAGAAATGTAAAAACAAATAGTAAGAGTTTCTACAGGCATTAAAAAAGGGAAACGAGTAGAAGTCAGTGTTGGATCACGAGAGAGAGCAAGAGTGTGTTATTGATGGGAAATAAGAAACTGGTAAGTGAATTGGACAGATATTCTGCATGTCTCACTACAAAGGATACGAGAAATAATTGCAAACCAGGAAATTAAAGAGAGGGAGGACATAGAATTAACTATGAAAAAATGCTGAAAAATTTGTAAAAGTAAAAGCAAAGGTCTCCAGCTGTTATCCACTTCTTCTTGGAATCTTAAATAAAATTGTTGATGCATTGGATTTAAGTTTGCAAAGCTGGTCAGATTCTCCCTCTGAGAAAAGCAAACGTGACTGCAATGAGGTCAGCCAGGTGGACCTCAGATTATGAATTCCCTGATTGGGATTGTTAACCTGGTACAATCAGGAAGCCCTCGCTGACAGATATGAACAGAAGTGTCAGAGGTTCTATTCACTCTGAGAGCTGGCTCTAAGGAAGCCAGACTAGTGTCAAATACTATGCACATGTAAATAATAAACGGTGACTTGGTGATGGGATACAGTGGAGTTTGGAGACGCAGTAAGCTGGAAACGACAGATCATTTAGCTTAGGATCTATTAAAGGGAAAAGTGTTAAGAATCTATTATTAAATCAGGATACGGTGGTACATTTATGAAAAACTCAAAATCAGACACAGGCAACATGGTTTTGTTAAAGAATAATAGTTTCACTAACTTATTAGAATTCTTCGCGGAAGCGAGAAGCTATAAAGATAAAGAACTATGGATGTGCTGTAATTAGCTTTTCAGTCGGTATTCGACAAGGTGCCACATCCAAATTATGATGCAAAATATGGCCTCATGGTACAAGGATAACATCTTAGCATGGATAGAAGATTAGGTACAAGGAGGGACTCTTCAGAAATGATTAACTTCCAACAACTACAATGACAGAGAGACAGACAGACAGAGAGTTTCCTGATTCGCAGTGACTGCAGTTGTGCTCGGGCTCCTTACAGCCATATTCAGTCAAATGCTGCCTTGATGTCAAGAGAGTCACCATTACTTCTACTCTTAAACACAATTCTTTCACTCATGTTTGGTTCAAGGTTGTAAGGAAGTCAGAAATTAAGCGACCATAACAGAACCCAAATTGAGTATCATTGAGTGGGTCATTCCTTTAGAAATAGTATTATTAGCAATTCAACGTGGTGCTGGAAGAGCACAGCCGGTCAGACAGTATCTGAGGAGCAGGAGAAATGACATTTCGGGCATAAGCCCTTCATCAGGAATGAGGCTTGTGGCCCAGGGGGCTGCGAGATAAATAGGGTGGGGGGGAAGAGGAAGGTGTAGCTCAGAATGCAATAGGTAGATGAAGGTGGGGGAGAAGGTGATAGGTCGGAGAGGAGGGTGAGGTGGATAGATGGGTTTCAGGACGTGGCTGAAGGGCTTCAGGGCAGAGTTGATGAACTGAGGGTGTAAAGAGAGGAGGAGAACCTTTTCAAGGTAGGCATCCTTGGAATAGGCTTCGCAGTAGTGTTGAAATCAACTACGGTAATTCAACTTTTGACTCTGCAGTCCTCACTTTCTCCTAGTTGATCTCAATTCATGAATTTGCTAGTAATAGAAAGTAGACAGATAGAGTGGTTATTAAACAATAGCACAAATCCAAGCTGGTTATGTGCAGGATATATCTGGATATTTCCACACTAAGTAATCTAATCTAATCTAATTTAATCTAATCTCTACATTGTAGGGTAGATGCTAGTGTTGTTGCTGTGCTGGAGCAGATTGGCTCGGGGCATGGCTATTGCAGAAGCACGGAAGCACAAATCTTCAGTACTATTGCTGGAGTGTTGTCAGGGCCTACAGCCTTTGCAGTATCCAGTACCTTCAGTTGTTATATCTTCATATCATGTCATGATTCAAATTGGCTGAAGATTGACATTTGTGATGCTGAAACCTGTGGAGGAGCTTTGTCTTATGCAGTGATCTGCTGGGCTTCATCATCGTTGAGAATAGGGACATCTATACAGCCTTCTCCTCCTGTTAGTTGTTCAATTACCCACCACTATACTCAAATCTCAAAAAGCTGCACTGCATGTTTTTCAGATGTTGACTTGACCTGTAATGAGCATGCTCAAAGGGCTGAAATGGTCTATTCCTGCTCCTAATTCTTATATTGATATGTTCATCTCACCGATGCTTAACGATCCTGCTTCCGATAACATTAACTGTATAGAGCACCTCAAGCCTTAAGTAGTTAAGGCCAAGATCTCTGGAACTGCAAATCCTATATCCAAAATTAGGACCACAAAAGTAAGCAATCTTTTATCCTCAAGACAATAACAACTGGCATTATCTGTCCAGAAACACAGCCACAACAAAAGACAAGGACAACATAAAAATAAAGATCAATATTAAAAATTCATTCTTACAGGAAGTGAAGTCAGCTGGTTACGTGACAAGTTTAGCGTTTCAAGTTGTGTCCACTGATCAATACAAAGCGAGAGCTCAGAGATCTGGTTAGTACTGAGGTTCAACCGGCGTAGAGATGAAAGGGTATACAAACATTCAGGCACTCGGCTGAGGTCATTACAGGACAAGTCCACATCTGAAAAAAAAAGCAACACTACTTTTTGAGATTTCAGACGCGAAAACATTTCTCGGATTGTTATGGAATGGGCTGGGTCTACAAAATAGATATACACACAAGTATTTATAGATCCAGCAAAATACCATTGACAATGAATTCAAAATGGTTATTCATCATAAAGGGCCTTTATATTTTTAATTTTAATGGGAGAGCAAATGAAAAGCAAAAGACACCTTAACCCTACCACAACATATAAACAAAGAACTAACAGAAATACAAGGGCTACGAACAAAAACATCCAGATATAGAAACCAAGCTAAAAAATATGGCTTGAGAACATACTGCACTCTCAACAACGCTTGAAGCACAGAAACACAAGTTGAAAATATTATATACTAAAGACCAAAACACAGCGTCGGCTGAACATGCAATTTACACAGTAACATATTTAAGTTTTACACAAGTAAAGAAAAAAATCATATTGTAAAATGCATGAGAACTAGGTTCCCTCTAATTTCAAAACTTTTCAAGGGTCAGGAACAATGCAGACATTCAGTACTGAAGAAGGGTCACTGGATCCGAAACATTAGTTCTGCTTTCTATTCACAGCTGCTGCCCGACCTGTTGAGGTTTCCCAGCAATTTCTGTTTTTATGTCAGATGCTCAGAAGGCCTGATTGAGTGATGCTCATTACTTCTTGGCTTACGTTGTTCTCAGACTTCAGAGAGAATTCCCACACACTAGGAATGAGGGACTTACTTGAACATCACTTAGTATAAATTGAAAACCAAAAACTAGTCCTGGAGGAAAGTTTGCCAATACAAAAGTTATTTTTGCATGAATCAAAAGCAGAGATATTGTCACTGTGCTAATAACTCTTGGTTGCAATGGGAATCACAAATCTGATAACACACACTAGTTTATACCAATAACTAAGGTTTTATCATCCAGTGAAATACAAACATTGACTTGGATATTCAGTTAAATGTTTCAAAGAAAAACCTTGACACCAATTATAGACAATCCAGTTTATCAATACGAGTTGCCACTAACACAGCCACTTGTGTCATCGATGGGAAGTGTGGGCAGCAAGAGCATCTAGCTGTAAAAGCATCTTCCAAATCAAAAAAAACTATGCTGATCTGAGGAAATGACCAACCAGAACTGTGGTGACTTATGTGGTGTGAAGCGTCATAAGGTATGGCGCTTCCTTGAAAACATAAACAAAGTGCCAAGGTTGATTGTGGGATGATCTTCTGTCTGTCCGCTCTGATTGTAAAATAACACTAGAGTCAAATACAATACCATCACCTGGACACAGACACATGGATACATTCAGCTGAAGTTTAAATGTTTCAATATCAGTGCTCTGTAATGCAAGCAAAGTGACTTCAAAACACTAATTGTGCACAACAGCATAAAACAGTTCATTAGAGTGTCATGTATTGTTGAGGTGGGGGATGCAACTGAGAGTGAGGAGGGGTTTTGCGGTGATTCAGGTTCATTCCATCAAGTCTACAACCAAATAACTGTGCAAAATATTGTCATGGATTAATCTATGAAATTACATATGTTAATTCTGGTTCCCAATAACTGATTAAAAATTTACTGGACAGGTTCAACTGTACTGAGAAAGGAAGTGTTTTGGGGTGGCACGTTGGCCCAGTGGTTAGCACTACTGCCTCACAGCACCAGGGTCCCAGCTTCGATTCCAGCTTGGGTGACTGTCTGTGTGGAGTTTGCACATTCTCCCAGTCTGTGTGTGGGTTTCCTCTGGGTGCTCCGGTTTCCTCCCATAGTCCAAAGATATGCAGATCAGGTGGATTGGCCATGCTAAATTGCCCATAGTGTTAGGTGCATTAGTCAGCGAGAAATGGGTCTGGGTGGATTACTCTTCAGAGGGTCGGTGTGGACTTGTTGGGCGAAAAGGGCCTGTTTCCACACTGTAGGGAATCTAATCTAATCTACTCAAAAAACACTTTCTTTCGAAATAAATAGAAGAGATAGAAAAGAGGCTGATCAGGTAAAGATTAAAAAAAAAAGTCTGGCTTATTTTAAGAATTATTGACTAAGGGGGTGGAGTGAGGCGGAATAATGGATACCAAAGCTGGAGGTCTAAAACTTAAAAGACTGAAACAGAGAGTTATCAAAAATTGCTAGAGGATTCACTGGAACCTATAAAAACAGCAGATTCTAACGAGTTTAAGTCAGCTTACCTAATAAATTGGATAGGCCTTCTAAGCTTGTCGGCAGGTTGCTTTGTGTGCGTTGTGTATTCCGAAGATGCAATGTCTGTAATGCAGTCATTGCAGGAAGCTGCCTGCAAAAGATTGGTACTGTGGATTAAACAGAGCAGCACAATTAAAACAAGACTGCCTGGCTCCACAGATCTGAAAGTCTAACTGCACGGTATCCAACTTTTCATAACTATATTGCAGCAATGTTGGAAGTGGTTGCAATTTTTGAAGCACAGACACTATTCCATCAAGGGTTAAGAAAACGTCAAACTTGTAAACTTTCTGGTCCAAATAAGTCAATGCATTGAAGTGTCATACTATAATCATCTTGAAGCTTTAGTCAAAGACACAGTAAGTGGACTGTTAGGCCTACTTTAGCTCAATACCCAGAAAGACAGACACTTATTACAAGATTTGATAGTTTAGGAAATACTTTGAAATAGTTTCTGACTCATTCATTATATTTTGTGCAATTGAGCAGCAACAGTTATTTATTGCTGTTTGTTTCTTACCGCAGTTGAGCATGCATGAGTGGGTTGTTATTCAAAATCAGTGTGTGGAGATGAACAAGACGTCTCATCTGAGGAGGCAGACTCTCCAGATTATTATCGCTCAGGTCGAGGTACAACAGATCGGTCAGATTAATGAAGAGCTGGTTTGGGATATTGTCCACACTACAAGGGGAAAAAAAAAAGTTGAAAAGCAGGAATAGCAGCATATTACAAAGTGTTAAGACAAACAGACAAACATTATCGTGAAACATGTCCTGGAAATGACATGTTTTCTCAGTTTGGCGGGTAAGCTCTCATTGCTCCACATTCTATTGTGTTGACCTATATAATCTACATAGCCTCAAACAGGCTCTCTGATCTTTCCCTTCTGTATGGAAAGGAAGAAATATATTTAAACCTATAACTTCAAATGCCCTGCTTCAGAATATCAAAGTTGAGGTAGTAAGCACCTCAGATCATCAAGATTGTACAGGACAGCACAACAGGAGAGGGAAAGGAAGTGAGAAAGAATCTGTACAAACACAAAAAAAAACTAATGATAGCCCACTAAACTGTACACTAAACCAATGATTCAGTTAATATATTGGCCCATTCTCTTTTACAAGTCTGTTCTACAAGCTTGCATTTTCAATTTCCCATCATGAATTCCAAATCCTTGAAAAAATAATGCAAGAAAGAAGCTGAAGGGGAGGAAAGGAAAAACTAGATGTGAAAAACCCATTCTGCTAACTGAAATCTGGGAAATAGCAAGCATGTGTCCATCCTCTACACCATCCCAGGGAAGGGGAGCAGACAGGCATATGTTCTTTGATATTTCCCATACTTCCAAACAATACAATACCAAAGGTAATTAATGAAGATAGGCAAAATGCATTCCTCTAGTCAGAGTTTGTATTCATACAAAATTGTCTTAAATTGAATGTATCTTTTCAGACACAGACTTTGTGCATTTTCAATTCCTTTTTATTTTAAATTGCAAGTTATTTATAACTGCAGAGCCTAAGAAACAGAGGAAAAATGAAATTATCAAGTTGGAGAGGTGAGTGAATGGCTCAAAGACTGGCAATAGAAAGTTGGTTCCAGCTCATTGGGCACTAGCACCAGTATTGGGGTAAGTGAGATCTGTACTGATGGAACAGTCTCCACTTGAATCATGCTGGCCTGTGTTTTTGACAACTGCATAACTAGAGAAGTAGAAAGGATTTTAAGTTGAATAGTGGGGGTAAGAGATCACACCAGAAGACTCTGTATCTGAATGCACACAGCATTTAAAACAAAAAGATGAACTGAAAATGCAAAAAGAACAACTACAATCTGGTAGCCGTAACATAGACAAGGCTACAGAATGATACTGACTAGGATCTGAATCTTAAAGTGTATAGGATATTCAGGAACGAGAGGAAGGAAGGAAAATGTGGACAATTGGCTGAGTTAATTATGGTATTAGTACAATAAAGAGGCATGATCTAGGTTCAGGAAATAAAAGACACGGAAACACTTCAACAGAAGTGAGAGAAGATAAAGACAATAAGCCACTTGTGAGCATGATGTATTGGACCCTAAGTGAATAGAAGAGTTGGTCCAAAACTATTTTTAAAGAGGAGCAATTATGAAGGCATAGAAGCTGAACTGGCTAAAGTGAATGGCAAATTACATTAAAGATACATCAGTTGAGATGGAGAGGCAGACTCTTAATGGCATATTATAAAGTTTGGAACGTGTCGGTTCTGCAATCAATAAGGACAATTCCAAGGGATGGAATCTGAGGAAGGATCAACAAACTCTGATTTCTCTGCACAAATGCTGTCAGACCTGCTGAGCTTTTCGAGCAATTTCTGTTTTTGACGGAAAGAGAACCGGCAGGCAGTGCAGGAATCCCTGGCCATTCCCCTCAACAATAAGTATATCATTTTGGATACTGTTGGGGGGTGTGGGGGGAAACTTACCAGGGGAAAGCAGTGGGGTAAAGGGCTCCGGCACAGAGTCTGTCCCTGCTGCTCAGAAGGAAAGGGGGAAGAGGAGCAGAGCAGTAGTAATTGGGGACTCCATAATTAGGGGGACAGATAGAAGGTTCTGCGGGGACGAGAGAGACTCACGGTTGGTGTGTTGCCTCCCAGGTGCCAGGGTTTGTGACGTCTCTGATTGTGTTTTTGGGATCCTTAAGGCGGAGAGGGAGCAGCCCCAAGTCGATGTCCACATAGGCACCAATGACATAGGTAGGAAGAAAGATGGGGATTTAAGGCAGAAATTCAGGGAGCTGGGATGGAAGCTTAGAGCTAGGACAAATAGAGTTGTTGTCTTGGGTTTGTCGCCAGTGCCACGTGCTGGTTAGGCGAGGAATAGGGGGAAGAGAGAAGCGTTGAACACGTGGCTACAGGGATGGTGCAGGAGGGAGGGTTCTGGATTCTTTGATAATTGGGGCTCTTTCTGGGGTAGATGGGACCTCTACAAACAGGATAGTCTGCATCTGAACTAGAGGGGTACATTCACTAAGACTATTGGGGTGGGTTTAAACTAATCCAGCAGGGGGAATGGGAACCAAAATTGTAGTTCGAGTATAGAAAAAGTTGAGAGTAGGGAGGTCCGAAATCAAGTTTCAGGGACACAAGATGGCACCGGCAAGCAAGAAGTTGGTTTGAAGTGTGTCTACTTCAACGCCAGGAGCATCCGGAATAAGGTGGGTGAACTTGCAGCATAGGTTGGTTTCTGGGACTTCGATGTTGTGGCCATTTCGGAGATATGGATAGAGCAGGGACAGGAATGGTTGTTGCAGGTTCCAGGATTTAGATGTTTCAGTAAGAACAGAGAAGATGGTAAAAGAGGGGGAGGTGTGGCATTGTTGGTCAAGGACAGTACTACAGCTGCAGAAAGGATATTTGGGGACTCGTCAACTGAGGTAAGAAACAGGAAAGGAGAGGTCACTCTGTTGGGAGTTTTCTATAGGCCTCCGAATAGTTCCAGAGATGTAGAGGAATGGATAGCAAAGATGTTTCTCGATAGGTGAGGGGGAGAGAGAGAGAGACAACAGA
>NC_057730.1:29609460-29610721 GCF_004010195.1 Chiloscyllium plagiosum
AGAGAGAGACAGACAGAGAGAGACAGACAGAGAGAGACAGACAGAGAGAGACACAGAGATGGGTCAGTTTTTGTTCAGTGTGTGCAGGAGGGTTTCCTGACAGAGTATGTAGACAGGCCAAGGGGCGAAGCCACATTAGATTTGATACTGGGTAATGAGCCCGGCCAGGTGTTAGACTTGGAAGTAGGTGAGCACTTTGGTGATAGCGATCACAATTCTGTTATGTTTACTTTAATGATAGAAAGGGATAGGTGTATACCAAGAGTTACAGCTGGGGGTAAGGCAATTACGATGCGATTAGGCAAGATTTAGGAAGCATAGGATGGGGAAGGAAACTGCAGGGGATGGGCACATTAGAAATGTGGAGCTTATTCAAGGAAAAGCTCCTGTGTGTCCTAGATGAGTATGTACCTGTCAGGCAGGGAGGAAGCTGTAGAGTGCAGGAGCCGTGGTTTACGAAGGAAGTGGAATCTCTTGTCAAGAGGAAGAAGGAGGCTTATGTTAGGATGAGATGTGAAGGCTCAGTTAGGGTGCTTGAGGGTTACAACGTAGCCAGGAAAGACCTAAAGAGAGAGGTCAGAAGAGCCAGGAGAAGTCATGAGAAGTTGTTGGCGGATAGGATCAGGGTTAAACCCTAAGGCTTTCTATAGGTATTTAAGGAATAAAAGAATGATGAGAATAAGATTAGGGCCAATCAAGGATAGTAGTGGGAAGTTGTGTGTGGAGTCACAAGGAGATAGGAGAAGCACTAAATGAATTCTCTCTAGAAAACGAAAATATTGTTGAGGAGATTACTGAGATACAGGCTACGAGACGAGGTGGGATTGAGGTTCACAAGGAAGAGTTATTAGAATCCTGCAGAGTGTGGAAATAGATAAGTCCCCTGGGCCAGATGAGATTTGTCCTAGGATCCTCTGGGAAGCCAGGGAGGAGATTGCCAAGCCTTTGACATTGATCTTTAAATCGTCATTGTCTACAGGAATAGTGCCAGAAGACTGGAGGATAGCAAATGTGGTTCCCCAGTTCAAGAAGGGGAGTAGAGACAACCCTGGTAACTTCAGTTGTTGGTAACGTTTTGGAAGAGATTATAAGAGATAGGATTTATAATTATCTGGAATGGAATAAGTTAATTAGGGATAGTCAACATGGTTTTGTGATGGGTTGATCATGCCTCACAAATCTCATGGAGTTCTTTGAGAAGGTGACCAAACAGTGGATGAGGGTAAAGTGGTTGATGTGGTGTATATGGATTTCAGCAAGG
>NC_057730.1:29612490-29711091 GCF_004010195.1 Chiloscyllium plagiosum
TAAGAAGGATGTGGAAGCTTTGGAAAGGGTGCAGAGGAGATTTACTAGTATGTTGCCTGGTATGGAGAGAAGGTCTTACGAGAAAAGGCTGAGGGACTTGAGGCTGTTTTCGTTAGGGTGAAGAAGGTTGAGAGGTGACTTAATAGAGACATATAAGATAATCAGAGGGTTAGATAGGGTGGACAGGGAGAGCCTTTTTCCAAGTATGGTGACGGCGAGCACAAGGGGGCATAGCTTTAAATTGAGGAGTGATAGATATAGGACAGATGTCAGAGGTAGTTTCTTTACTCGGAGTAGTAAGGGTCTGGAATGCTTTGCCCGCAACGGTAGTAGATTCGCCAACTTTAAGTACATTTAAGTTGTCATTGGACAAGCATATGAACACATATGGAATAGTGTAGGTTAGATGGGCTTCAGATTGGTATGACAGGTTGGCGCAACATCGAGGGCCAAAGGGCCTGTACTGCGCTGTAATGTTCTACGTTCTATGTACAGCATCGGCAATTCTTTCGAATTTTATTTTCCAAGAGATGGATTCACCATCCATGGTCAACTAGAAATGCAAAAAGATAATGCTAATTTAAAAGGCATATAGAATGTACACGTCAAGTGGCAGGTTAGATACTGGACAGAATATGGAAAGCAAAGAATACCCAGAAACTGAATAGAGAGAAAAAGCTAGCCAGAAACAAGACGAGTGGTACAGAATTTCTGAAATTTTTTTTTAAAAAGTTAAAATGAGCATTGGTCCAAAAAAAAACTCAGCCTTGCGAATTAATCATTCAAATAAGGAAATGGATGAATTGAATAGATATTTTTGCATCAGTCTTCACAACACAAGATAAAACAACATCCCAGAAGCAGCAATAAATCAGCAAATGGAGGGGTGAAAAGAACTTGGTGTCGCTTCTATGCTTATTTTCCTGAGCAAATTGTTGAAACTGTCGGCTGCCGTGGTCCTGATGGATAAATGCGAGGGGCTGCATTTTGGAAAGGCAAATCAGAGCAGATTTATACACTTAATGGTAAGGTCCTGGGGAGGGTTGCTGAACAAAGATAGCTTGGAATGCAGGTTCATAGGTCCTCGAAAGTGGAGTCACAGGTAGATAGGATAGTGTAAAAGGCGTTTGGTATGCTTTCCTTTATTGGATAGAGCATTGAGTTGGGAGGTCATGTTGTGGCTATACAGGACATTGGTTAGGCCGCTTTTGGAATATTGTGCGCTATTCTGGTCTCCCTCCTATAGGAAGGATGTTGTGAAACTTGAAAGGGTTCAGAAAAGATTTGCAAGCATGTTGCCAGGGTTGGGCGATTTGAGCGACAGGGAGAGGCTGAATAGGCTGTGGCTGTTTTCCCTGTAGCGTCAGAAGCTAAAGGATGACCTTATAGAGATTTATAAAATCATGAGGGGCATGGATTGGGTAAATAGACAAGATATTTTCGCTGAGGTAGGGGGGGTCGAGAACTAGAGGGCATAGGTTTAGGATGAGAGGGGAAAGATATAAAAGAGACCTAAGGGGCATTTTTTTTCCACGCAAAGGGTGGTGCATGTATGGAATGAGCTGCCAGAGGAGGTGCTGGAGGCTGGTACGATTACAACATTTGAAAGGCATCTGGATGGGTATATGAATAAGAAGGGTTTAGGGGGATATGGGCCAAATGCTGGCAGATGTGACTAGATTAGGTTAGGCTATCTGGTCAGCATGGACCAGTTGGACCGAAGGATCTGTTTCCATCTTGTACATCTCTATGACTCTATGATGGACTTCACCCCAGTTCTTAAAAATTGCCTAGTGAAATAGTTAATGCATTGTCTTTAAATATCCAAAACTCCCTTGAGTTAGGAATGGTCCTTTTAGATTGGCAAGTGGTGAATGTACCTCTTTTATTCAAGAAGGGGAGGGAGACAGAAAGCAGGAACTACATTCTAGTTGGTTTAACATTAATCACAGTTTAAAATATTAGAAAGTATTTTTAAAGAAGTTGTAGCAGGGCACTTGGATAAATTCAAAGTAATCAGGTAGAGCCAACATGGTCTTGTGAGAAGGAAGTCATGTCTGACCAGTCTATTGGTGTTCTTTGAAGAAGTGAACAAGTGGACATATTGTACTTAAGAGTTCTGAAAGACATTTGCTAAGTTGCTACATCAAAAGCTTATTGTAAAAAACAAAATGATCATGATGTAAAAGTAACATACTGAAATGGATAGAGGTTTGGCTGGATAACAGGAAGCAGAGAGTAGGTATAAATAGTTCTTTTCTTAAAAATATGTTGCTGGAAAAGTGCAGCAGGTCAGGCAGCATCAAAGGAACAGGAGAATCGACGTTTCGGGCATAAGCCCTTCTTCAGGAATGAGGAGGGTGTGCCAAGCAGGCTAAGATAAAAGGTAGGATGAGGGACTTGGGGGAGGAGCGTCGGGAATACGATAGGTGGAAGGATGTTAAGGGGAGGGTGATAGGCCGGAGAGGTCGGGAAGAAGACTGCAGGTCAAGAAGGCGGTGCTGAGTCCGAGGGCTGGGACTGAGAAAAGGTGGCGGGGGGAATGAGAAAGCTGGAGAAATCTGCATTCATCCCTTGTGGTTGGAGGGTTCCTAGGTGGAAGATGAGGTGCTCTTCCTCCAGGCCTCGTGTTGCCATGGTCTGGCGATGGAGGCGGCCAAGGACCTGCATGTTCTTGGCAGAGTGGGAGGGGGAGTTAAAGGCCGCCTACTTGTGGAACGTTTCAGAGAACACCTCTGGGACACCCACACCAACCAACCCAACCGCCCCGTGGCTGAACACTTTACCGGCCTATCACCCTCACCTTAACCTCCTTTCACCTATCGTATTCCCAACACCCCTCCCCCTAGTCCCTTCTCCCTACCTTTTATCTTAGTCTGCTTGGCACACTCTCCTCATTCCTGAAGAAGGGCTTATGCCCGAAACGTCGATTCTCCTGTTCCTTTGATGCTGCCTGATCTGCTGCGCTTTTCCAGCAACACATTTTTAAGCTCTGATCTCCAGCATCTGCAGTCCTCACTTTCTCCTAATAAATAGTTCTTTTGCCTGTTGGTGAGGTGTACCACAAGATCACTGCTGAGACCTCAACTGTTTACAATTTATATAACTAACTTATATGAAGGAACAGAAAATATGGTCATCAAATATGCTGACAACACAGATAGGTTGAAAAATAAGCTTTGAAAAGGATACAAGGAAGTTATGAAAAGATATTGACAGATTAAGCAAGCGGGCAAAGATATGGTAAACGGAGATCATGTGGGAAATGTGAAGTTGTCGATTTTGGCAGGAAAAATGAAAAAGCATAATTGAGAGATTACAGAGTTATCTCGGTGCCCTCTTGCATGAATTGCAAAAAGTATAAAGGTATAGCAAGTAATTAGGTAGGCAAAAATGTACCATTTATGGTGAAGGGAATTGAATACAAAAGAATCACCCCTCTCTACTTCGGTAATAAAGGGCTCTGGCAAGTCTGCATCTGGAGTACTGTGCACAGTATTGATCACTTTACTTAAAAAGATTTAGATTTTTTTAGATTAGATTCCCTATAGTGTGGAAACAGGCCCTTTGGCCCAACCAGTCCACACCGATCCTCTGAAGAGCAACCCACCCAGACCCATTTCCCTCTGACTAATGCACCTAGCACTATGGGCAATTTAGCATGGCCAATTCACCTGACCTGCACATCTTTGCACTGTGGGAGGAAACTGGAGCACCCAGAGGAAACCCACTGTGTGTAAATACACCGAAGGAAATTCAGAGAGGGTTTATTCGACTAATACCTGGAATGGGTGGGTTGTCCTATGAGTAAAGGGTGAATAGGTTATGCTTTCATCTGGAGTTTCGAAAAATAACAGGTGACTTGTTTGCAACTTAAAATCCTGAGGGTCTTTACAGGTTAGATGTACAAAGAATGGTTCTTGTGGAAAAACCTAGAACTTGGGGTCACTGTTTAAAAATCAGAAATTGTCAATTTAGAAGACATTAAGCACAATTTCTTTTCTCCAAGGATTCACGAGTCTTTGCAACTCTCCATGTAAAGATATTGGAAGCAGAGTCTATGCATATTTTTGAAGCAGAAGTAGATAGATTCTTTTTCAGCAATGGGTTTAAAGGTTATCAGGAGCAGGATGAAATCTGAATTCATATTGCAATCAAATCAGCCATGATCTTACTGACTGGCCGAGCAAGCTCAAAAGCCTGGGTGGCCTACTCTCATATTTGAGGAAGATTTATTTTTAACCTCACGATAACTATATTTATCATGGGAGCCTTGCTTACCTGTTATGGCTCAAATTGAGCACCAGCATGTTTTTAGCATTCTCCAGTTCTCTTGGAATCTCAGTTAGCTGATTGTAGCTGAGGTCCTGAAACACAAATCTATGTCAACCAACAAAACATTCTTAAAACAGCAGCTTAATGTTGTTTGGAAAAAAATCCTCTCTCAAAAGATAATGTCTTTAGATGCAATTATCACGTGTTTCTGCAGTGAGCATGTTATTTCTTCCAGATATATTTCACAGATCATACGTCTCAAACAATTATAGATGGTTAAGGGAAAAGAATGGAGGGATGGGAATGAGAACAACACCCATCTTGTTACTCCAAGTTTCCAATTAGCAAATACTGCATTGGATATTTAAATATTCTGTAGTTGTTAAATAGTCATAACATCAACTATCTCTCTATCTTCACCCTTGGATCAAAATTTGGTGTCATGGAAATGGCACAGTAAATTTGAATCCTACCATAGCCTTCAATCTCTAACCTCACATCTTAGGTACATCCTGAGCACAGGTCAAGTGTTCATGGAGATAGGAACACAAAAAAATTAAATAACTTAAAGTTAACAATAACTCATTTTAAAAAAGACTTCTGTCACTCCATCTCAGTTCACGAAGTAGAGCTACAAGTTTAATCTTGGAAGACTCCACCTCCCACAAAATCATATTCATCAGGAATCTGACAGGATAAAATTGGGTAGAACTTGATGTTTCTGACACGTTTAAAAACATGGCTCACTTAATCACATTCACTGAATATTAGATATTCAGTGAATGTTAGAATTGCAGCCTCAGCATTGTACAAATATTGTTGCTGTACTGTTTATGCATCAAATATAAAAACTTTTAAAAACTGAGATCAGACTTCAAATACATGTCTGGATGCTACTCTGGGCGTTTTTTGTGAAATCAACATTAGTGTAGAAGCCAGATGGTTTAGATTTAGCCTGAATAAGCTTCATCTAACAGTGAACACAATAACTGGACTGTAACAAACCCCTTCAGTCAACATACCAGTACAGAGAGATCATCCAACTGGAAAATGTCATCAGGAACACCAGAATTCTTCAGGTTATTAGCTCGAGCAACAATGGCCTATAGAGATCACAGAGCACATGACATACAATTTCAACTCCCAGATAATGTGGGAAAACATTCTTTTGTACAATTATGCCAATTAAGTCTGTAGTGTTGAATATGTCATAAATTCAGAGTATACTTTGAAAGCCCGTTGAATTCCACAGTTTCTTTCATGAACTCTATGACATGTGTACCCCTCTAAATAACAAACATATGTTTATGACGATAAAACTTCAGTATTATGACAAGATGAAGCATAAAAATCTAGCAACACCCAGTTGTACACTGGAAGTAAAATTCTGATATAAGCACATTAAAGAATCAGTGAAGAGGTTTACAAATAGGTCAGGAGCAGGAAATGAAAAGGAGTTGCACACCATTAAGACAATGCTTTCAAAATTTTGACTTCTTTTAATGACTTTGCTGCTCATTAATTATAACAATTGTACTGCTAGAGTTCCCACAGTCATTTCTTCAATTCTCTGCTTTTTTAAATTACTCACCCGTAGGCATGGCAGGCTAGAGAGCTCCCCATGAAGAGTCGTCAGGCTGTTGTGACTTACTGACAAATGTTCCTGCAACCAAGGCAAAGTATTCAACTTAGAGCACAACAAATCATTTTACATACTTTTATAGAAGTTATAATGCATACAGTTATAATGACATAAATAATGGGACTGTTTTAAAAACAGTGTCACTCACTTAACTCACCTTAAAACAGGATCTCAAAGTCCAAGTCCAAATATCAATAAATATTTCACCGTAATAATTAGAACCTAATTTGCTGCCCAGTAGGTGTCAAAGATTTAACAATAGCAACAATTTCCTCAGAAGTTGTTAACATCCTTGATGAAAACAACTTTGCGCAATAAGAATTCCACGAATACAAATTCCTTTCTTTCTTCAAATATAAATCTTGACAGTCAGAAGGTTCGCACTGAGGAATATCACACTGAGTTTGATCTTGTCCAAAAATAAATAGTTTAAAGTAGAATGCTGACAAAACAGTAATAAGCAGAAAACATCTAAAGAGTCAGTCTGCTGTGATCTCCAGTATTTCTGGTTTTCAATAATAAGCAGAAACCCTGATTAAATTTCCCCTCTGGTTTACCAGGTCAACTGCAGTATTTCAAAATCTTTTCTTCTGAGCTGGCTAGTTTAACAAGGATTGATAAACACAACATTATAGATTAGGACTTAATTACAATCAACATCTTTTCATCAATAATCTCAAGCAGCCACAAAATGTTGACCAAGCTGTAGTCCCCTGTTGTCCCTTTTGCATTTCCAACAGCAGAAGTCAAGGATGTCCTAACTAACTTCCATACAGTACTTGAAAGGATCCAATGCAAATGTTGTTTCTTAATACATTGCTTAATTTTCTGTCTTGTTCACTTTGTAACCACCTCCTGTACCTTGACTGGATGGAGAACTGATTGTGGAGAATCAAATTGCTTTTATACAGGAAAAGGCAGTATTGGTAATGGCCCTCAAAGATGACATTGCTAGGGACAGTGATCAAAAGAAAAAACATTTATAAACAATACTGATGCACACTGTATTCAAATCAAAAATCAAATCAGTAATCCAGCTAGATAACCTACCAGTTTATGAAGAGAAGCTAGTTCCTCTGGTAAGTAGCAGAGTCCTGTCCTGTTCAACTTCAGCCATCTCAAACTGGTCATGCATTTAACATGTTCAGGAAAATATCCACCCTTTGAAATGAAAAGAAAACATGCTCCAAATGCAGCTGAAATATACAGACCTCTTAAGGTCTTTGTCAAGCAGCAACAGTTTTCAGGCAGGTTTCAGGTATTACTTTAAATAATTATTGTTTCAAAACATATCATACAATTAATGCAAATGGCAAGACTTCAATTGGTTTCTTATTTGTCAAAGATCTTAAATCCTGAGGGATCTGTTACATTTTTAACTGAAATATTTATATACATATTCACTTGAGAATATTATTTTGCTATTTTAGTTCTAACAAGGACGTTTTATTGCAGAGGTAATATCCCTGCTTCTGAGCCAAAAACTCCTGGTTTAAGTCCTACTTGAGAACTTGATGGCCAAAGAAGATAGTAAAGCTGGTCATCTGCAATATAAATCTATGAACTGGTAGATGTTTCCAACACTGCCAAAATACACTAATGACAAACAGTAAAAACAGGACAGATCCCTGGTCAGCCAGGTGATGGAAATAAGTTACATGCTTGAGTGTCACAATCCAAAGTGGCAGATTGCAACTTGCATGCAAACGTGTATGCTTCCACAGCAATTCAGTTACCTGAAGGAGTAGTTGTTTGGATAATTCATCTGGTTCAAATAAGTGCCAAAAGTATGGGGTTAAATCTCACTTCTCGCTGGGTGGGATTTGTGACTTACCAAAATGATACACTGCATTATTAAAAATTGCTGCATTTTGTTTTGTTAAAGAAACATTAATTTTGTACAGCAACATGCTTTACTTTTCAAATGCCTCAATAGATTAATCTATCCAGCCATGGACAGGTTCTGGAGTTTGAAGGAAGTCTCTAGGTTTGCACATATTTTTATGTGAAGAGTAGTAATTGCCAAACCTAATTTGTGATTACTTGAAAAGGTGACCCTTTATTCCGAAAACTTTGCTTCCACCTCACCAAAGGGACAGCTACAAGTCAAATAGTTTGGAAATGATTTGGAGGAGCTGCTGTTGGACTCGGGTGGACAAAGTTAAAAAATCACACAACACCAGGTTATAGTCCAACAGTTTATTTGGAGGCACTAGCTTTCGAAGCACTCACTTACTCAAAAAAAATGAAAGGTATAAAGAGAGTACAGCACTTGTCGGAAGATTGAATCACAAAATTAAAATCCATAAAAAAACAGAATATTATCCTGATAAAAGATTATTTTAACTTAAAACATTAACTCTGGTGTTCTCTCTCCACAAACACAGCTGAATTTGAGTACTTATAGAAATTTCTGTTATCACTTCAAAAATCTCACGAACATGGAATAGAGTACATTTAGGGGCAAAAACACAACATTAGGACTGTTCAGCTGTTGAGGATCATGGTTTTGTTATTTAGTGTGAAATGTTAATCTTTATCATTTTAATTTTGTAATACGAGCATGATTTTCCACATCAAAAGATCATAAGAGGAAAAAAAGGTCAATCTTAAACTTGGGGTGAAAAACCTAATAATGCAAAGGAATTAAATTATCAGTACAGATTTAATTAAAGCTACTATGCCATTGCAAAGTATCTGTCAAAATGTCTTCCACACTCCATAAAACCTAGTGCGCCCATAAGCTACTGCTCAATGAGTTCATGGCTACTTCCATTCTAAATAAAAGTATGACAAATCAACATCATGTTCAAGTCACCATCGTATGTAGGAAACACAAACAATCATTTTGCACATTCTTGGAACCAAAACCAGCAATGTAATAAGTGAACAGATAATCATGTAAATAAGGTTGACTGAGATATAAATGCTGGAAGGACAACACACAGAATTGTTTCACATTGGTTTACAAGAATTTCCCTCATCATTACTAAGTGTAAAAAATGGCAAGGTTTAAACTATAGTTAATAATTCAGTGGAAATAAAAAGTACACAGTATTTATCATCTATGATAAAGCTTAAATAATCTCATTAGGAAGGGACTTATGATTGCATGAAACACAGAAAATTAGCGTACAAGTGCAGCAAGTAATCAGGAAAGAGAATGGAATGTTAGTCCTTATTTCAACCAGGTTGGAGTATTAGTGTAAGAAAGTCTTACTACAGCTACACAAGGTGCTGGTGAGATCACAATTGGAGAGCAGTTTTGGTCCCCTTAATTAAGGAAATAAATCATTTCATTGAAGGTAGGACAAAGAAGGTTTACTAGGATGATCCCTGGCATGGATGGATGGTCTTACGAGCATAAGCTAAACAGTTTGGGATTCTATCCTCTGGAATTTAGAAGAATGAGAAGTGATCTCATTGAAATGTAGAGGATTCTTAAGGGGCTTGACAGGGTAAATGCTGAGAGGATGTTTCCCATCAAGGAGAGGCTCGGATCACAGAGCACAGCCTTTGAATAAAAGGGTGCCAATTTAAGACCGAGATAAGAAATTTCTTATGAATCTTTGGATATCCTTCGCTCAGACAGTTACGGGGTTAAGATAGGCAGATTCTTGATCATTATGAAAATCAAGGGTTGTGTGGAAAGGGCAGCAAAGTGGACATGAGGAAAGCTGGATCAGCCCTGATCGTTTTGAATAGCAGAGCAGGTTCGAGGGGCCTGAACAGCGTTGAGGAAGGGTCACTGTAGCTGAAATATTAACTCTGCTTTCGCTCAACAGATGCTGCCAGACCTGTTGAGTTTTTCCAGCAATTTCTAATTTTGTTTCTGATTTTCAGCATCCATAGTTATTGGTTTTCTTCATGTTTCGTGACATAGGAGGGCATTCACTTTGACAATAATAAAAGTAGAGAAAGAATATTTTTTGAATTGTGAAAGAATATGTTAGGGATGTCCACAATTGAGCAGCACAAAATGGCCAATGACTGCCAATGGCCCATTCAAAACAGGGCTGAAAATAACATTTCCTCAAGGTTGTAGCTGATGCATGACATAGATAAGAACATCTCACATTAATTAGTTGTTTAATCAATAATTATAGATATAGATTCTGAATTAATTATAGCATTAAAAGCATGAAAGGAAAAGATTCAAACCAGTTTCAGACAGTAAAAGTAACCCCCTTTTCATTACAGGAAAGAATGAATAAAGACAAGCAGACATTGAAATTTGGATTGAATGAACACATTAAGCCACAACTTATTAGGTAAAAAATTCTAACATTAGGTATAACCACATAACTTTGTTGGAACTGATCAAAAATCAATATTCTTTTGTATTTCCTAAAATGAAGAATTTAAAAGGTTTCTGAAATAATAGGCAAGTCTCTAATTTTGCAGTTAACATGGTGCAGCTGCCAAATGTTACTTGAATACAGTTTCCATTGTAAAAAGCCTCGAAAATAGAGATAACAGTCTAGAAAACATCATGAAGGACCAGCGGTGGACCACAAGCCTGTCCATCTTTTTCAAGATTAGAGATTTCAAGATTATAGGTACATCAATAGCAGGAAGGTGGCAAAAGTAAAAGAGTAAGGACCAAAAATGGGATTTACACAGAGGCAAGAAAGTTGCAGAGCTGCTTCCTCTGCGTGGATTTTGTACAAGTGCTCCAGTTTCCTCTTACAGTTGAAAGATGTCCATCTCTTTGTTGATTTGCTGCAGCAAGCTTAAATTGTACAAGGTGCTGTACAAGACAGCCAATTACAGAGGGATAATTTGGTGTTGCTAACAGTCATCAAATGGGTGGGTGGATGGGGGCATGTGCACTCTAAGTTTAAACTTTATAAGACATTCTGAAGCTTTTTGTCTGCCTTTTTGCTATGCTGTAATTGAAGCTGTAAATCGCAATAAAGATTACTTGAATCCACACTCAACTCGGACTCACATTGAAATTATGAAATTTAACAAGGTAAAAATGTTTTGATTCCGAGGAAGTGAAGTATACTTATGAACAAAAATTAACAGAGGTTCAGGAAACAATTAGGAAGAGAACGGACACGTTAGTTTTTGTAACAAGGCTGGAATATATGAGTAGAGAACTATAATTACACTGGGCAATGGAGAGCTTAATATGGAGTATTGCATATCAGTTTTTGATGATGAAGTAAAAGAACAATAAACATTCAGGAAGAATCAACTAATTAGGGAGCGCCAACTTCAACGGGGCAAGAATGGAGCTAGGCCAGGCAGACGGGAATAAAAAAAGGTTTTGGGAAAAACTGCAGCTGAGAAATGGGTTACCTTCAAAGAGAAGATAGTTTGAGTACAGTCAAAGTATAATCTTTTAAAGAGAGGACAGACAAATCCAGATCTCCCTGGATAAAAAAAAGAGATAGAAATTAAAAGAAATAGGGTACTTGTGACGGGTGAAAAAAAATTGATAGCCAACAGGAAGATATAGGAGAAGGAGAGAAAACAAAACATGTTTGAGAAGCAAACAAGGATTATAAGAAAAGATTGGTGACCCAACATGAAGCAGAGTCCCAAAGTCTTCTATAGGTACATCAATAGCAGAAGGGTTACAAAAGTAAAAGAATAAGAACCAAAAATTTACACAGAGGCAAGAAAGTTATAGAGCTGCCTCCTCTGCATGGATTTCGTCCAGGTGTTCCAGTTTCCTTCCACAGTCGAACGATGTGCAGCTTAAGGGGTTTGGCCATATTAATTTGCCCTGTAGCGTCTAGCAATGTCAGGCAAGGCTTTGCATCTGTCTTTACCAAGGAGGTAGATGTTATACCTGCAGTGAAAGAGGAGGCAGCTCTAACTAAAAAATTTAAAATTGAAATGGAGGAAATATTGGATAAGCTACCGATACTTAAAGTTGACAAGGCACTAAGAACAGATGAGATGCATCCAAGGATATTGAAGAACATGACAGTGAAATCTGTACTGGTCATAATCTTTTGGTCTTTCCTAGACTCAGAGTAGAGAATAGCAGACATTATGCATTGTTCAAATAATGCCTCAGGGAGCTTCTAGAAACATGGAAAACGACAGATTATTTTGAGAGAAACAACATGGATTTCTACAAGGGAAAATTGGGTAAGACTAACTTTCTAGAGTTTTCTACAGGGTTGATGAGAAAACCCTGTTCATGTTGTGTACGTGGACTTTTAAAAGCTATTTGATACACTGCCACACAGACTTGTGAGAAAAGTTATAGCTGTGGAATAAAAGGGAGAGTAGTTATGTGGACACAACACTGGCTGACTAATAGTAAACAGAGACCAGTGAACAATGGATATTTTCCAGGCTAGAAGAGTGCTTAAAGCGGAGTTTCCAGGGATTGGTATCGGGACTTTTACATTACCAGAAATATTCATGATCGAGATCTTAGTGTGCAAGGGAAAATTTCAAAGTTTGCAGATGACAGAAACTTAGAAGCATTGTTAATTGTGAGGAAGACAAATATAGAACTCCAAATGCATCCTGACATGTTGGTGAAGTGGGCAGATAGTTGGCAGATAACACAATGTGGAAAAGTGGGAGGTGATGCATCTGGGTAGGAAGAATATGAACAGACAATACAAAATTGGGGTACAATACATAAAGGAGTATCGAGGCAGAGGGACCTGGATGTGCATGAACATAGATCCTTGAAAGTGGTAGGGCTTAGTGGTTAGCACTGCTGCCTTACAGCACCATGCAGCCAGGTTTGATTCCAGCCATAGGTGAATGTGTGTGTAAAGGTTTCATGTTCATTCTGTGTCTGCGTGGTTTTCTTCCAGGTGCTCTAGTTTCCACCTGCAGTCAAAAGATGTGTAGGTTAGGGGGATTGGCCATACTAATATTCCCTATAGCGTCTAGGAATGTGCAGACTAGGTAGGTTCGACATGGTAAATGCAGGGTTACAGGGATAGGGTAGAAGTTAGAAGGGATGCTCTTCTGAAGGTCAGTATAGAGTCAATGGGCCGAATGGCTACTTTCTGCACCATTAAGATTCTATGATTCTATGATAAATAGAGACAGCAGTTAATAAAGCAGCAACTAGGCTTTATTAATTGGGATTGGAGTACAAGAGCAAAGAGGTTATGCTGAACTTATCCAAGACAGTTACAGAGTCATAGTTATACAGCACAGAAACAGACCCTTTAGAGCAATTCGTCCACGCCAACTAGATATTATAAACCGATCTAATCCCATTTGCCAGAATTTGGCCCATATCCCCATAAACCCTTCCTATTCGTGTACCCATCTAGATGCCTTTCAAATACTGTTAATTGTGAGGAAGACAAATACAGAACTCCACCACCTCCTCTGACAGGTCATTCCATACATGCACCGCTCTCTGCATGGGTGGCACGGTGGCACAGTGGTTAGCACTGCTGCCTCACAGCGCCAGAGACCCGGGTTCATTTCCCGACTCAGGCGACTGACTGTGTGGAGTTTGCACATTCTCCCCGTGTCTGCGTGGGTTTCCTCCGGGTGCTCCGGTTTCCTCCCACAATCCAAAAATGTGCGGGTCAGGTGAATTGGCCATGCTAAATTGCCCGTAGTGTTAGGTTAAAGGGGTAAATGTAGGGGTATGGGTGGGTTTCGCTTCGGCGGGTCGGTGTGGACTTGTTGGGCCGAAGGGCCTGTTTCCACACTGTAAGTAATCTAATCTAAAAAAAAACATTGCTCCTCAGGTCCCTTTTAAACCTTTCCCTCTCACCTTAAACCTATGCCCTCGAGTTTTGGACTCCTCTAACCTGGGAAAAAGACTTTGGCTAATCACCTTATGCATGCCCCTCATAATTTTACAAACCTCTATAAGTTCATCCCTCAGCCTTCAACACTCCAGGGAAAATAGTCATAGACTATTCAGCCTCTCCCTGTAGCTCAAGCCCTCCAACCCTGGCATTATCTTTGTAAATCTTTTCTGAACCCTTTCAAGTTAAACAAAACCTTCCTAAAGCAGGGAGACCAGAACTGAACCAGAATGCGAAGTAATCAGATCAATCATGATCTTATTAAATGGCAGCGCAGGCTTAAGGGTTAAGACATGTAAATTATTTAACCTATCCTCCAACTTTGCAACTTAAAGCGTGTGAAATCTTCAGTTTAGAGGAGAAAGAATGAAGACTGTATCATTAATATTTATTTAGATTGACTGTTAATTACAATTTTAGTTGATTCATTCACAGGATGAGGGTCATGCTGGCTCATCAATTATTGCCCATCTCTAATTGCCCAGAAGGCAGTTAAGAGTCAACCACATTACTGTGGGCCTGGAATCTTGTGTAGGCCAAACCAGATAGGGAGGCAGTTTCCTTCCCTGAAAGGACAATAGTGAACAAGATGTTTTTTTGCCTGACAATCGACAATGGATTGTGGTCATCACTCAACATTTAATTCCAGATTTTTACTGACATTAAATTCCACTATCTGTTGTGGAAGGATTCAAACCTGGATCTCTGGAGTAACAAGCCAGCAATGATACCACTTGGCTATTGCCTTCTAGTTACTTTTGAAAAACCTTCAAAAATCACTTGTCTCTTCTATAATCACAGTGCTTGAATAGTTAAACATTGAATTGGCAAGTGTATTCTTATTTTAAAAATTGTTATGGTTAAAGCAGGACTATCAAAAGGAAGAAATTCTACCATTCTCACCATACCGCAATAATATTTTTAAAAAAAGGTCTCCTTAGCTTAAAAATTACATCCCTGGTGACAAAATTTAGGATGATATAATTCAATACTGTAAATTAGCTATAGAAACAGACATAAATGTATACTTTGTCTGCCTCATGTATTACTAGCTGCAACAAAGTCCAAGAGCTGATTCTGACTTCAACTGGGCAAGTCCAAGTTGCATTGAGTATTATTTTTAAAGGCTTGTCATCACAAGGCTTAATAGGTATTATCACCCTATCTTACCAAACTCCCCTCATTAGTTAGCTACCACACTACATGGTGTCTCTCACGTCCAATTTGTGCCCACTCTTACACACGCTGTTCCTGGCACAACTCACTATTCACCAGCTATCCCAGAATTTAAACGGATTTCCTGCACTCCAGCCATCTTTAAACTCCTATTGTACACCCAGACAATACCATCCGTCTGCAGCACATGATTCCTGACATTTGCCCCAGACGTAGTAAGTGGAGGTGGTGTGGGGGGATTGGCACTACAATTTGTAAGCAGGTTCCCTAGTCCTGGAGGGCGTGCTATACAGGCAAAGCCATCCCTTCCCCTCAGACCAGCAGTGAAGGCTATGACACAAGATCAAGTCTGGTCTCAGGTTGCCCCCCAGATTGATACAGCTTCAGCCATTGAAAGAATGTCCAATACTACAGGAAATTGAATTCCCTTCTCTGCTCTCCCAGGGTAGGTGACACCACTTCTCTCATATCTCACATAGGTACAGTCGCAGAGATCAAACCAATCATGCGTTCAATCTCAGTGATGTGCACTTCTGGCCACCACACCACAGGCAGCTGGGAACACGGAGGAGAGTGCAGAAGAGATTTATAAATCAGTACCAGGGATGAGAAACTTCTGTTAAAGATTTATTGGAGAGATTGGGACTGTTCTCCTTAGATAGCAACTAGAGGAAATCTGGTAGACATTTTCAAAATCATTAGGTCTGACAAGATTAGATTCGGAAAAACTGTTGCCACTTTTAAAAGAATTGAGAACAAGAGAACACTGTTTTCAAGTGATTTGTAAATCAAGCAAATGATGAAAAATAATCTCTTTTTGAACAACCTGTAGCTTAAGTCTGGAATGCAGTGAGGAAGTTTGCAGGTTCAATTAAAGCATTCAATAGATCATTAGATTATTTGAATAAAAACAACACGCAAGGATATGGGGAAAAAGGGCAGGCAAATGGCATTTCATAATATTTAATGAAGATCTGGTGCAAACATAATGGCCTTTTTCTGCCACATAATAATTGAGATTCCGAACAAAGGAGGTATACTTGATCTACAGGAAGAGTAACAGAGATTCGGACTGACTCCTGAGAAGGAAAAGATTGGTCAGGAAAAGATAGAGTAGAGGAGGTCTATATTTCCTGTAGTTCAGAAGAATGAGAGATAAACAAAGTCAAACATAACACTGTAATATTTTCTGAGGGCCTTCATAGATAAATGCTAAGAAAGCATTTCTTAACTGAATTCTAGAACATAGGTCTCACAGCCTTAAATAAGGAGTCTGCCATTTGAACTGGCATTCAGCAGATGATCTAATGCTGTATTCGAATGACAGAACTGATGGTTATCGCTACTTCTATGATTAAGAGGAGACGTTTATGCCTCACACCAGACAGCGCAATTACTGAGTATATTCAAGCCATAGGTAGAGAGACTTTTCGGTACTAAGGAAATCAAGAGATACGGGGATGAGTTTGATCAGCCAGAAATTATGTTGAATAGAAGGATACGCAGGAAGGGCCACAAAACAACTCTCATTTCTTACATTTCCATTGAAGGAACTAAGTAAATGCAAGCTGTTGCCAAACAAAGTATGAGATAATGTTTTGCTATTGTTATACAAACAGACAGGGAATATATTAAAATACTTTAACATCTAAATACTAAGTTAGTGAACCAACAACAAGATTCCAAGTCTCAGTTCCGGGCCTCATTAAACTCACAGAAACAACTGATCGGAAAACCCCAACACTTAACTACTCATTCCCCAATTCGTTTTGCATTCAAAATAACGTAAATGGCTTACTTTAAAATCGTTTCCACTTAAATCTACACCTCGAATGAAAGGCAACACCCCGGTGGCAGCCATATTGACAGTGACAGTTGATCACGAACACCTCAAGCAAACACCACGCTCCCTTTCTCCACTTCATTGGTTCACCGGCGTTAGTTAGCCGGGTCAATTGTGGAACCTCTGGGTAATGATTGGTCACGTGTTCTGTCAATAATAGTGGGGGGAAGTTAGGTTGAGACGAGACATCCTCTCTCATCGACACATGACACGCTCTTATCGTCACGTGTCCGCAACCTGGGTGATGCCATTGGTTGCTTCATATGTCAGTCACGGTCTGAGAAGGTGTATCGCTCGATGGGTCATGTTGTTTCCAAGGAGGAGTGAATTAATGGGGTAAAGAAGGAAAATGTAGTCCAGATATCGAGTGATTTACCGGGTGCTCGTCTCTTAACTCGGGGACATCGAGCATTCGGGAAGCTTTACCTAATCCATCCCAGAGATGTCTTGGCAGTTAGGGTTGTTGAATGACTGACAGGACCTGGTGCCAGGTTCACCTGGTGATTGCTAATCAATACTGCCAAAAGCGAACTTTGCAGTTGAATTTTAGTATTAATTTATAGGATTAGTTTTTCCAATTATAACATTGGCTTCTTATTATTTATACTGTTACTGTGAATGTAAAATTAGTTCGGAAATTAAGACTAACTTTTGGTACACTTTTATTAAAGAAATTGTAAAAATGTCAATTGAGGTTGCAAATTATAATTTTTTTCAAAGTGACATTTTTATCAACCACTACATTGGACAAACAGGTAGAAAACTAGCCACAAAACAACATGACCCTCTCTCACTAGTATCCTTACATACAGATAAGGAAGGACACCAATTTGACTGGGACAACACATCCATCCTAGGACAAGCTAAACAGAGACACGCACGAGAATTCCTAGAAGCATAGCATTCCAACCACAACTCTGTCAACAAACACATCGAATTAGACCCCATTTACCACCCCTGAGAAAAAGAACAGGAAATGACATCACCAACCCAAACATATAAATAGAAAGCAGCGGCAGTGCTTTGCCTGGGGTCCACTGAAAATGTTACCTTGTAGGGTGACAAAATGTCTGGAAATGAACATTCCAGCTCAACAAGCGCACCTACATCCAGATGGCCAATATTGTTCAGGGAAAAGGAAAATGGAGAGACAGTGGGTTGGGAGATGTCATCGACTTCATGCTGGCAAATATCCACCCAGTTCTGGGAATTGGGGGAGCTGCTGTACTCGCTAAAAGGGCGAGTTGGCACGTGTCATTTTTGGCCTAGCTTCCACAATGTTACACTGTGACCAAGTTGTGCCTGCATGCAGTTTACCACCTGGATATTTAATGTGCAACAGCTTTGAGGTATTGTTTGAAAGGATTGGATTAGCTGCTGATAACTGGATATCATAGATTGCATGGGTTTAGTGTCACACATTGTTGTAGGATGAGCTGTGGAGCTCATTTGCTATTTTCGAACTTGGGAACTCCAAATCATTCAGGGTTTCTGTTACTGGTTGCTCTGCAATGGGGTGGGTCAGATTTAATTTTGTCCAATTATTAACATCTGAGCTTTTATATGGCCCAATTCAGTGGAAACTTCTTAAATTCTTCTGTATATTTGCAAATGTTTGACAAGGCCGGTGATCCACCAGACAATTCGTTAGATAATCCAGTCACACAACCTATAAAAGAATACAACTGGATTGACACATCCCCGAAACTGCTGAACATACAGATGAGTGAATCCAAACACAGAAAGCTGAATATCAAATCCAACCAAAAAAAAGGTAAAGATCTGTTCCTGGAATGTAATTCTCTGGGGCAGAGGGGACATGGAAGAAAACAATTTAGGGAAATGAGCAAAGAAACAGAATAAAATCATCATGGGAAATGAGGAAAACTACCCATATGAACTTGATAAAAGAGAAAGGTGAAGGGGATGGGGAACTATGTTTCCTACAATAGATGCAGGACTCCTGTTGAACCTATCATATGATAAATAGACAAAGAGAAGCTTTGTTCATCCAACACAAGTAAGAGAAGTAAAAGTACAGGTGTGCTTTCTAAACTCTTTCTGTGATCACATATCAAGGTTTGAAAATTGCCAGCCCTTTGTGAGAACTGCAAGAATGGAGTAGCAGAGTTGAGAACTGGTGCTTGTTAGAGCAGGAGCACAGCTGTTATAACTCAGTCAGAGCTCCAAAATAGCCATTGCTGGGAAGTTCTAAAGTGGAGGCACATTTGGCAATATTGACCATGAGGACAAAGGAATAACATAAATAAAGTGGAGATTGGAAATATCAAAACTGGGGAACTTGGAGAAATAAATAGTGATGTCTTAAAAAGAGTCCATATTACACAAGAGACATCTGAAAACACATAAAGGTAGATAAATCCTGGGAATTGTTCAAGTGTATTGCAGGAAATTGTGGAAAACTGGTATGAAATTGCAGGGATCCTAGCAGAGATATTTATATCATTTACAGAAATGGATGAGGTGCTGAAAGACTGGAGAGTTGCTAATGTTGTGTCTTTAATTGTGAAAGGCTACAAGGAATAGCCAGGGAATTATAGACCGCTGAGCCTGACCGGTTATTGGAAGGGATTCTGAGAGACAGGATTAACATGCATTTGTTCAGTTCCTCCACCATTTTTTGTTCCTCATTACCTCTCTAGCATCATTTCCCAGTAGCCCAATATCCACTTTTGCCTCTGTTTTGCCCTTTATGTATCTAAAGAAACTCTTGCAATCTTCTCCTCATATTACTGACTAACTTACCCTCATATCATCTGACCCTACGTCATTTCTTGCTATTAATTTCATTTCTTATTAATAAGGCAACACCACCCCCTCTGCCCACCTCCTTATTTTTTTGATAGAATATATATTCTTGGATATTTAGCTCCCAGTCCTGATCCCCTTGCAGCCATAAAGCCATATTTTCTTGATGCCTACCATATCATGCCTGCCAATTTCGATCTACACCACAAAGCTCATTTACCTTATTTCGTGTACAGTGTGCATTCAGATACAACACCTTCAGTCCTCTGTTTACCTTCTCTCTTCTCATTGTTATCCTTTTATCTGGTGTTTGATTCCTAACCTTAGCCAAATAGTCTGTTCTACCTCTTGTTCTGGAGACTTTAATAACCTTTCCTGAGTTCTCCTTTCTTTTCATACTTTTCCATGCAGTTGAATCCACCCCCCTCAGATGTGAGTTTTACCCTACCCCCCTACTCCACAAACACACTTCCCACTTTCTAGTTTAAAATCCTGTTGACCACCCTATTTACCCTTTTAGCTAGAATATTGGTCCTAGCTCAGTTCGGGTGGAGACTATCCCAACAGTTCAGATCCCTCCTGTTACAATACTGATGCCAGTGCCCTATGAAATATATCCCCTCAGAAGTGGTAGAGGTGAGTATAATTACAACATTTTAAAAGATTTGGACAGGTACATGGATAGGGAAGGTTTAGAAGGATGTGGGCCAAATGCAGGCAATGGGACTAGTCCAATTTAGGAAATCTGTTCGGCCTGAATAAGTTGGACTAAAGGGTCTGTTTCCGTGCTATATGATTATATCTAATTCAGGGACTGAGAGTAGAACCTGGGAAAACAAAATTGGCAACAATGTTGGCAAACAACAATGGGAACAATTGAAAATGAACTTCACCAGAGGGCAAAAAGAGAACTTCCACAAGAGGAGAAAAGAAACTCAACAAATTGTGGCTCCCTTGTTGAATAAATGCACAAGAGAACAAGGGTGAAGAAAGAAGTGGATCATAAGACAGCAGAATGAATGATAAGAGGAAACAAAGAAAATGTGAGATAAGTCAAAAAAAATTCAAAAGGCAAAGAGGAATTGTTGTTACGACACAGAGGTCGAACCCGTCTATTAATTAAAAGCAAACACCCAGAAAAGCTCACCTTGTAATCTATTAAAATGTGAGGGAGTGAGAGAGAACTCCTAATTTCCACTACTTAAAGAAAAAAAAAAATTATTTTCTTAACTCTAATAGTGAGCACTAAACAAAACTATTAACAAACCAAATACTCTTTCCCTTAACTGACCACAAGCCTATTAACATGCTAATCCAATAACAAACTTATTAAACATTACAATAACTTATTCTCAAGTCCACACGTGCAGCAGGTCTTCTCTGCTGTCTTCAATCTTCCGTCTGCTTATCTCCCTGGGTTGTCTTCTTTCTTTTTACTGCACGTGTGTTTTACAGGAAAGGTACCTCTGACAGACTGTCTTCTAACTTCTTTGAGAACAAGATTTTAGATGGGCAGTTAGCTGTCAGGCTCTACGGCAGTTGCTCTGACCAGTTTTCAAAATGCTCGCTTTTTTATACCCTCAATATCATTCCCTCTCATTGGTTCAATATTGTCAAAACATTAAATTCAAACTCAGTTAGGTTTTCGTGTCCTAGACATAATTTAAAGTAATTGGTTAAATTTGAATTGTTGTCAAAACATCAACCAAAACCCAGGTATCCCTTTAACAGCCAATTGTTACAAGTAACTATACTGGGACAGCTCGTCTTCCAGCTTTTACATTTGGGCAACTGAGCCTGCACTTTAAGTTTATTTCAATATTCAGAAAACACTTTATTTTAAAGTAAACATGCACACTTTCGACTTTGTAACATTGTGGAATTAAATTATCAAAAACACCTAAGGTTGTACCTCCCTAATCTGGAATTCTAATGTCTAGCACCCACAATACTTCCATCTCTCCCTGTAATGAGCATGCATCGATCTTTATTCCTATTACCTCTTATCAAACTTTGTCCATTTTGGCTGCACTAAATTCTGTTTTTGGTGCTGAATTGGACAATAATTCATCCATTAGGTATGTGACTGATGCAAGTTGAGGTGAGGTGTTCATTTTTGTAATGTTTGTGCACTAAGAATACTTTACCTCCTGTAGTCTGGCAAAGTTCCAGTTTCAAGGCAGGTACAATCTACAATAAAAATAGTTTACAGGTATGTAAAAAACAAAAGGGTGACTGTAAAGGAAGAGGAACATTAAGCAATACATTGGATGGCAGACTTATTAAATAATTATTTTGTTTTGGTATGTAGCAGGGAGATATAACAGATACAGATACAAATTTGAATGATGAGATGAACAAGAGAGAAGTGCAGAAAAACGTGTTGCTGGAAACGTGCAGGTCAGGCAGCATCCAAGGAGCAGGAGAATCGACGTTTCGGGCATAAGCCCTAGGGCTTTTCCAGCAACACATTTTTCAGCTCTGATCTCCAGCATCTGCAGTCCTCACTTTCTCCCAAGAGAGAAGTGCATTAAGTATATCACTGAATTTACTGAATAAATTAAACAAATATAGAAGATAATATTCCTGGTCAGGATGAATTGCATCCACATAGTTTAAAATATCTCAGGAAGGTAAAGCCTGAGGTATTACTAAACATATTAAATTCAATAGAAAAAAGTTGTAGTGTCAGAGGATTGGTTGATAACTAGTATAATTCTTTATATTGAAGGGAGATAGAGCTTCATCAGAGAATTGTACACCAATCAGCTTATCATTGGTGTTAGGAAAATAATGGAACCCCTACTAAATGGGGAGAATAGAAGCACATTTAGAAGTAATACAATATTGAATAGTTAGCGTGGATTTCAAAAGAGAATATAGTGCTTGACAAGCCTTTAGTGATTATTTTTGAGGAAGCAACAATGAGTAGACTATGGTAATATAGACAATTCATCTGGATTTTGGAAAGTCATCTAGTAAGCTTCTCCTTGATAGATTAATCAATAAAGTCAGAGAAGTTGGAGTAAGGGAACATAACAGTTCTGAAGACAGGTCACTAGACCGAAACATTAACTCTGCTTTCTCTCTACAGATGCTGCAAGACCTCCTGAGTTTTTCCAGCAATTTGTTTTTGTTGTTAATAATGGATTGTAAGATCGCTTTAAGACAGAAAGCAGAGCGTGAAAGTACAGTAATTTTTCACTTAATATCCTGATCTGTGTTCTTTGTGTTTCCTGAAGCAAAATAATGTCAAGCAAATTAAATTTTTTCTTAATAATGAACGTATAAGTGGGAGTTGGATTCCCCAGCAAATCTTTCCCAAGTGTCTGTTACCTGGAATGTGGAAACAATGAATTAATGCCTGAAGTGAGATGGCAAGCAAGCCAGCAAGCTATGCAAAGGGCAAGGCTAGCATGAGGTAGCAAACAAGGTGGGAAGGAGGCAACAAACAGAAGTGAATGCGGGTGAGAAGAAGGCAAAAGGCAGGGCTGATCTGGGAATCTTTCAAGTCAGCTCTTGAGGTGTAGAAAAACCTAACAGCACTGAGGAAGGGTCACTCAACCCAAAATGTTAACTCTGCTTTCTTTCCACAGATGTTGCCAGACCTGCTGAGCTCTCCTGACAATTTCCTATTAGTTCTATTAGTCTGCGAATTAGGGTGTGGCAACATAAAAACAGAAAAAGTGTAAGTCAAGAGATTAAACAGCTTTAAAAGAAATTGCATGAGAAAACTTGCAAGGGGTCATAGAGAGGCACCTCCGATGAAACTCACCAAGATTGTCGCTCGGAAGCTTAAAACAGGGATTTACTGTGAAGGGTTTTACTGCGAAAATGGTAGAGGTGAGTAGTGGTATTTCAGAAGAATCAATGCTGGGTCCTCTGATACTCATAACTTACATAAACAATTTTGACTTTGGAACCAAAAAAACACAATTTAAAAAATCAAAGATTACACCAAATTGGTGGTGCAATACTCAATACTGAGAACATTAATAAACCTCCAGAATGGGCAAATAAAGTTCAAAACATAAATTAAGCGGATACAGTTTGGTAGGGAAGAAAAAGATCAGTTATTATTGGAAAAAACAAAAGAATTGCGGATGCTATCAATTAAAAACAAAAAAAAAAAAGGTCTGGCAGCATCTATGGACAGAAATCAGAGTTAATGTTTCAGGTCAAGTGACCCTTCCTCAGAACTCAGCTGATCTTTTCCAATAATTTCTGATGTTGTTATTTATTATTGGTAGGTGGGTAGAGGAACAAAGGGATCTTGTAGTATAAATGAACCAATGAGTGTTTATTTCTAGAGAAATAGAATTGAAAGGTAGAAAAATTATGCTAAACAAGTATCAAACCTGAGTAGGTCAACTCTTTAGTCAGAACTGTACATGGTATTCTTACGTCTTCTTTTATTACATGACTTTGCTACCCTACATTGAATCTGTGCTATACCTCCTCTGAATGGTTGGGACAGTGCAGAACAAACTTTGCTCTGTACCTAGTCCCAAGTATAAAGTTTTGCTTCAGAAAAACTACATCTTTTTGCCTTGATGAGCATAAAATTCAGTTTTTTTAATGCTGTAGTTAACCCTTAAGAATGCTTTGATTGTATTTTCTAGGGAACTATCAAGATAATTTATTGGCAGTCACTAGAGAGCAGTAAAACCATCCACTACATCAGCCTGCAGGAGAAGCTTCTAGCCTATTACACACACCAATCCATCATTCCTGAAGAGCGAGGCAAAGCTAAGCATTGCACAATGAACATCTGTACAGGGCTGCAAAAATTTCTCCACAGACCTCCCTCTGAGAGTGATGAATCTCTGCAGTAGCCTTTACAATGATCTCCAAATGGTGGCCCCTGATCATGTTTGCCTGATGCTGCCATTGTTGCTTGAGGACTATCTCTGGATCCTTGTTACATGGGAAGAAACATTGAATGTGTCTGGTCTGCAGATGGAACACAGGGATAACGTGGAATATTTTCCCTGAGGCATCAGTTATTGGGATCAATTTATTGTGGGAAGATATCTGTCACCAAAATTAATTGTTGAGATGTTCCACAAGATGGTACTGGGAAATATGAACTGGCTGGTGATTAGTACTTTACTGAATTGTATCATTCAACCTGAGGCTTCTGTTGACTTCCTGCAGTTGAAAGTTCAATATGATGAGGACAAAATCCTGTATATCGATATCTTACCTGTGATTAAAAAGGAGGATACAATATTTCTCCCTCCGATGCAAATTAATGGCAATTTTGTAAATATATGGCAACAGAGTTTAGGGGCTGCTGAGACCAGCAGACTACAATCCTTGGACAGGACTGACTTAGGCTTCAGATTCTGCTTCTTGAAGATAATGAAAGCAATCTGCAAGGACCAGGCAGCACTGAATAAGCTGACAGACAGCCAACTGACCAATGTTACCCTGCACCTGAGCTAAGTGGAAAAAGACTGGACCAAAGAAATGCTTGCGGAGCAGACCCTTCAAATGTGACAGGAGCTTTTTGGCTACTTGGAAATAGGATGTATGCCAGCTTACTTTAACAATAAGGTGGATCTGTTGTCCAGGATGTCAGAGGAAGAGATTGATGTAATTGGTTATACCCTGTACTATGCCTTATCACACTCTGACATTCGGTTTATTTTTCTCCAGTCACTGACTAATTTGTGACTTACTGTACACTGACTTCAATTTTTTTTTGTTAAAGATACAGTTTTGGATTATTGGTCTTTACTTCTAGATAGTTTTAAATAAAAAAAATCACACCCTGGCTATTGCTATTCAATTCCTTATGTAAGGACTGCACTACATGTGAACTCCATGCAAGTTAGCAGGTCATCTCCCATGGGACGTACTACACTGAAGCTGATTCCGTTCTTACATAAGTGGGTCATTGGACAGCAATCCACTGGCATGGAAACATGTTGTTGATCAGCTGACTCACCACAGATCTGGGATCTGCTTCGGAACACTTGAGGGTTTTTAAAAAAACTTTATAAAGGTTTCACATTCACCTAAAAAATGTTCTTGGATGTTGCTTCAGTATAGACTAATGCTACAGGCAGAAGCAAAAAATAAATTAATCGTCAGAACTGATGCAGGCTTCTCAGATGGTAATCATGTACACTGGTATTCTATTTCACTGAGAGCAGTCTTGATTGAGTTTTAGCTAATTATCTGGCACACAATGATTAATATCTCTTAAAAATTCTTGTTATCGAGTCATAGAGATGTACTGCACGGAAACAGACCCTTCGGTCCAATCTGTCCAGATATCCCAACCTAATCTAGTCCCACCTGCCAGCACCTGGCCATAAGCTTCCAAACCCTTCCTATTCATATACCCATCCAAATGCCTTTTAAATGTTGCAGTTGTACGAGCCTCCACCACTTCCTCTGGCAGCTCATTCCACACGTACCATCCTCTGTCTGAAAACGTTGCCCCTTAGGTCTCTTTTATATCTTTCCCCACTCACCCTAAACCTATGCCTTCTAGTTCTGTACTCCCCCACCCCAGAGAAAAGACTTTGCCTATTTATCCTATCGATACCCCTCATGATTTTATAAACCTCTATAAGGTCACCCCTCAGCCTCTGATGCTCCAGGGAAAACAGCCCTAGCCCTTTCCAACCTCTCCCTATAGCTCAAATCCCCCAACCCTGGCAACATCCTTGTAAATTTTTTCTGAATCCTTTCAAGTTTCACAACATCTTTCCGATAGGAAGGAGACCAGAACTGCACGCAATATTCCAACAGTGGCCTTACCAATGTCCTGTACAGCCGCAATATGACCTCCCAACTCCTGTACTCAATACTCTGAACAATTACTTTTTGTTTTTGGAATGCACCAGGGGTGTAACTTCCTCCAAATTGTACGTGAGCCCACTGCCATCATAAAGTCAAAAATGCAGATGTTAGTCAATAACTGCAGAGTATTTAGCACTGTTCATAATACCTCAGATAATGAAGCAGTGGGTAAGCATATGCAGCAAGATGTGGACAATGTTCAGTCTTGGGATGATAATTGTCAAGTGACATTCACACCTCATATCTGTGCCAACGATGGTGCATTTCTAAACTAATCCAATCTGCCTGAACATGGTCCAAATCCCTACATTCCCTACCTGTTCATGTGTCTGTCTAAATGTATCTTAAACCTTGCTAATGTATTCACTTCTACCACGCCCTCTGACAGCATGTTCATGGCATCTACACTCTGTAAAAAAAACCTTTCCTTTAACATCTCCTTCAAACCTTTTCCCTGTCATCTTAATCTATGCACCGGTAAAAAGATTCCAACTGTCCATTTTACTCACCCCTTTCAATTTTATATACATCTATCATGTTGCTCCTCAGCAAAAACAATCCAAGTTTGTCCAATCTCTACTTTGCTGATATACTCCAGACTAGGCAACATCCTGGTAAACCTCTCTGCACTCTCTCCAAACCTCCACATTCTTCCAACAGCATGGCAATCAAAACTGCACACGAGACTCCAAATGTGGCCTAATTCAAGTCTTCTACAGCTGCAACATGACTTGCCAACTTTTATGCTCAATGCCCTGATCAATTAAGGCAAGCATGCCGTATGTCTTCATTATCACCTTATCTACTTGTTTCTACTTTCAGGAAGCTTTGGACTTGGATTCCAGGATCCCTCTGTATAACGGTGCTCCTATGGATCCGGCCATTGACTGTATGGTTTCCTCTTGCATCTGACCTCCCAATATGTATCACCTTATACTTGTCCAGATTAAACTCCATCTGCCATTTCTCTAACTTTTTAAACTGAGTGTATATCTTTGATAACCTTTGATAACCCTTTTCACCATCCTCAATTCCTCCAATTTTTGTGTCGTCTACAAACTTACTAATCAAACTACCTACGTTATCATCCAAATCATTTATAATTATTACAAACAACAGGCATCCCAGGATGGATCCTTGTGGAACACCACTGGTTACAGACTCTTAAGTCAGAAAAACATCCATCCATAACTACCTTCTATCTTCTATGGCCAAGCCAATTCATATTCAAATTACAAAGTCACCATGGATTCCATGTGATTTAATCTTCTGGACCAGCCTCCCTTAACAGACCTTGTCAAATACGTTAGTAAAGTCCATATAGACAACATCTTGTGCCCTAACTCAATCATCTTTGTCACTTTCTCAAAAAATTCAATCAAGTTTGTGAGACAAGACCTCCCCTACATAAAGTCATGCTGACTATCCCTAAAGAGTCCATTCTTCTCCAAATGCAATTAAATTCTGTCCCTATGAATCTTCTCCATTAACGTCCTGCCCACTGATGTAAGGTTCACTGGCCCATAATTTCCTAGATTATCCCTGTTGCCCTTCTTAAAGGGAGGAACATGGCTATTCTTTAATCTTCTTACCTGTGGCGAAAGAAGATACAAAGATTTTTGTCAAACCCCAGCAGTCTCCTCCCTTACCTCCTTCAGTATCCGAACATATTGGGCCCTGGGGACTTATCTACTTTAATGTTTTCAAAACACCCAACATCTCCTCCTCCATAATATTGATATGCCCCAGAGTAACAATATATCCCTCACTAAAATTACCATAATCTGTGACCTTCTCCTTGGTGAATACCAATGTGAAGCACCTCACCCACTTCCTCTGGCACCATGCTTAAATTCCCTCCTTTGTCCTTGAGCGGACTTACCCTTTCCCCAGTTGCCCTCTTGCTTCTAGTATACATCTAATATGATCTACTTGACCCTACTTGTCAAGGTCCTGTAATGGCCACTTCTAACACTTTGTAATTTCTTGTTTATTTTCTAATTCCTTTACACTTCTCAAGGGCCTTGTTTAATAATGACCATCTCAAAGGAGAGTAATCCAACAACATTACCATCACTCACTATCAACATCCTGGGGGCTACCAATAACCAGAAACTGAATCGGACCAGCCCTGTAAACACTTTGGCTATAGAGCAGGTCAGAGATTGGAATTCTGTGTCAAGTAACTCACTTCCTGACTTATCAAAGCCTGGATATGGTCTACAGGGCTCTAACAATGAAGAATACTCATCCAGGGAAAGCAGCCCGCTTGATTGATACATCATCCATCACCTTAAACATTCCGTCCCTCTGCTACTAAAACACAGTGGCAGTACTAAGTACAATCTACAATGTGCAGTACAGCAAGTCACAAGTTTCCAAACCACAACCTCTACCATTTGGTAGGACAGAACTAACAAATATATAGGAGTACCTACAAACTCAAAGCCACATACCATTCTGACTTGAAATTGCATCACCTTCTTTCATTGTAAAAATTGTGAATTTCCTTCCTAATGGGGCAGTCAGTATATCTAAACCTTACGGATACCAGTGGTTCCATTTCAGAAGGCAGCTCACTTCCACCACCTCCATATAACTAGGGATGACAAACACTTAAACAAAAGTCTATCGCCATGTCCTGTTACTTACATTTGAAGATCACTTCTATTCTGTTGTGGATTCTGTTGCTCTAACTTCTGGAAGTAAAGGTAGCCAGGAGTACAATTACACAAACTGCAAATAGCTATGTTTATTTGTGCTACCAGGGTAGCAATTCTTAGTTGTACAAATGCAAAATCAAAATGAGTTATGTTTAAGGTTATTTCAGCTTTGTGTCACTGAATTATTCATTGTCTTTTGCAAGCTGATTTCTTATTGCAGTCTGCTTTTACCATTATAATTCAGCAATAGAAAGTGTAGCTGCATTTAAGTATCTAATTTCAAACAGTAACAAACTCTGACTGACAACATTTTAGAGAGTGTGGTGCTGGTAAAGCACAGCAGGTCAGGCAGCACCTGTGGAGCAGGAAAATCGACATTTTGGGCAAAAGCCCTTCGTCAGGAATGAGACTGGGAGCCTTAGGAGTGGAGAGATAAATGGGAGGGAGTGGATCTTGGGGCAAAGTAGCTGAGAGTGCAATAGATGGATGGAGGTGGGGGTAAAGGTGATAGGTCAGACGGGAGGGTGGAGCTGATAGGTGGAAACAAAGATGGACAGGTAGAACAGATCATGAGGACGGTGCTGAGTTGGAAGTTTGGAACTGGTAAGGTGGGCGCAGGGGAAATAAGGAAACTGGTGATATCCATGTTGATGCCATGAGGTTGGAGGGTCCAGAGGCCGATGATGAGGCGTTCTTCCTCCAGGCGTTGGGTGGTAAGGGAGTGGCAATGGAGGAGGCTCAGGACCTGCATCTCCTTGGCAGAGTGGGAGGGGAAGTTGAAGTGTTCGGCCATGAGGCAACTATCTCAGGGACACACGCGCCATTCAACCTCACCATCCCGTGCCGAACACTGCAGAGGATATGAAGGTCCTGGACCTCCTCCATCGCCACTCCCTTACCACCCGACACCTGGAAGAACGCCTCATCTTCAGTCTCGGGACCCTCCAACCCCATGGCATCAACATGGATGTCACCAGTTTCCTTATTTCCCCTCCCCAACCTTAACCAGTTCCAACCTTCCAGCTCAGCACCATGCTCATGACCTGTCCCATCTGTCCATCTTCCTTCTCACCTATCCGCTCCACCCTTCTGATTCCTGATGAAGGGCTTTTCCAGCACCATACTTTTGATTAATCTCCAGCATCTGCAGTCCTCACTTTTGCCTAACATTTTAGTGATCCAAGTTAATTAATATCTTTTATTTGTGATTTCATTTTTTAAATAAAAAAATGTGGGTTCAAAACCATGACTCTGGGATTAACAGTCCCTTTAATTATAAATTAAATTCACCAGACTGTGTAGGAACGTGGTCTACTATACTTTTCCAGCAAAACACTTCATAAATGTATCTGAGCAATCATGTATCCAAGTATAATTTGGATATTTTGAGATTTGTAGTGTTAAATGGAACCATTAAATCCATATAGCTTTCACTTTGCAAAATAATTTTTTTCAGAGAAAGATTTCAAGTTCATGCTTATAACTAAATTACAGTCCCTAAAATGTACTGGATAAAATCAACAAGCTTCAGATTAGTTGGAAACAAAGAAAGCTATTTTCACTGAGCATTTCGTTTTTCATATTTGCGCGGAAGGAACTTTGACAGAAGTTACCATCTGTTGCAATAGCAGTTGCACTGGTTGCTGTGTTTCCCATGTTACAACAGTGACTAAACTTCATTACCAACTTTAATTAACAGTAAAGAACTTGGAGATTTGAAAGGCACACTATAAATTCACCTTACTTTCTTGTCCTTTAGTTGTTTCTCTATCTTGGCAACTAAAGACTGAGTTATATATAGTGCAAACTCCACCAGTTAAATGTAGGAAAGCTTAGTGGCTTGGGCTTCCTGTTCATTGCTGCAGAAGCGGATGTATGGGTTCAGTTTCTTTTAAAACTAGAGTACAGAAAAGTAAAGCCTGAATTGAGAAGTGATGAAGCCATTGGGTCATGCTTTATAATTGAATCCTCATCTGATACCTCAATTTAACAGCCCTACTTTTAGGTCTTTTACCAACTAACCTCAGTCTACATTTTAGATTGAGCAAACCTGTTCAGCAGTGTTCATAGCCTAGGTTTAATCAACTGTAATAGATCATTTTTATGGAAAAAGTGTGCAGGCTCCCAAGCCTTTTACTGATATTAACAAGATCTCATCCCTTCTGATTTTCCTGTTGAATCCCAAGCCCACATTCCTGTTATTATCTCCCTCATTAATGTTCCCATGGATACAGCATCGTAATCTACCAAGGAATTTGACATTGGTACCGCTAATGTTATCAGCAAATACGAGAAATTTAAAGTCAACATGATTATATTTAAAATATTTTCTCATCCCTGTTCAGATGCACATCTCCAGCACCTGTAGCATTTGAACCTGGGCCTCCTAATCCAGAGGTAGAGACACTAACACTGCATCACAAGAGCTACAGAGTATCTAATTTTTTGTGCTTGTCAGAAATGTTATCACACACAACAGAATGGCTTTATCCCACCATCAAATCACTTCTGGACTTTTCATGCACCACCACTAAACCACCATGTTTTCAATTTCTCAATTTCCATGCAAACAACAGTATTTAAGTTAAAATTGGCGAATTCATTGTCGGTGGGAGATGAAGCCAATTTCAGGTGGATGTATTAATTGTAATATTCTAAAAGGGGTTAATTATTTCACATATGTACTGCTATATTGTTCAGTGCTGAGAAACCATCAATGTGATTTTTTCCATTGTGTAATATTTCCGCTTGGTATTTTGGATCCATACAAGACTTTAGAACTTTAAAAAAAAGACATACAATTGAGATTCAGACTTATTAATAAGATTATATTTAAAAGATCATTTTTCCCAGTAATGAGCCAGAAAGAGAGTTCTTAATCTTCCTCACTTGTCATGTCCTCTGCTATAAACTAAATGAGGCACAATAAGATTCAAAAAAAAGAACTAGAAGGTTGTTTAGGTTTTGTTTAAAAACATAGCAAGTTGTGATCTGTTAAGTGATACCTGAAAGTAGGTGGGTGAGTAGCTACATTTTTGAATTTTGCAATTTGCAGAGTCATGGGAGCAATGCAGTGTCACAACACACGAGGGGAGCACATTGAAAATCAAGCCCTGTCCTTACTGAAGTCATCCCAAAAATTAAAGTTTTTTTAAAAAGAACACAAAGATTCTCTAATCTACCCGATTTTTAGGCCCAGGTTGATCTTAAGCAAACACCAGGTTTCTGTACTTTATAAGCATCACTATTTATTACAGGTAATTAGAGTCCAGCTACCTGTTAACAGTTATTAATTGTTGGTGTGTAGACAGGTGCATGGATGGCACAGATATGGAGGAATATGGACCAAATGTAGGCAAATGGGACTAGTATAATTGTGAAAACTGGGCGGCATGGCAAGTTGGGCTGGAGGGTCGTTTCCATGCTGTAGATTTCTATGACTAATTAAAACTCTAATCCCCTTCCACACATATAACATGGACAAGAGAAAAATGGAAAAAGAAATTCAGTAGTCTTTGTTCACAAGGTCTGTTGAGTTGCTTTTTGCTGATCGAAAGGTTTATCTTCAACCTTCCATTTCCAAATGCTTCCATTGGTTGGCAAAAGGCACAGGATGGCCAGTTCTCTTCTAAAAGGCCTCTTACTTATCACTTAGAAGTCAAAGCTTACAGTAACCCCTGAAGAAAAGATAAAATGGTTTTCCTAAGGTTTAAAGAAAGTTATTCCCAACTCAACTTATTCCAGGCCCAAGCTTGAGTTACCTGAGAACCAATCCCACAGTTGTTGGACTACTGAACAATTATCTATGACAATCAACGTCTTGTTGCCAACCAAAGTATCATCTGTGAAGAATACCTTGACTCCAGTTCATCCACAATCTAAACTCAGCTACTGCCTGTTCAAGCAGCTATTTATACAATGTTTGCCATGAGTGTGAGGCTACTTTCTTTTCAAAGCATGTAGCAATTATTTAAAACAATTTTTTACAACAGTTTTCTCATTTCAGTCCACAATTTTAAAAAGCACAAAAATCCTTACAGCAGACAGGACGTGCCTGTTGGCACTATGCAGAATCCCCACGCAGCAAATTTCATCGGAATTGCCTAGGTAATTGAAAATTATGATTGGCAATTCCCTCATACTGGAATCCTCAAACAAAAAGCCCCTTAAAGTCAGAAACTTTACTGGGTTGTAACTCAGTTCAGCCTAATAATTATCCATAAAAAACTTAAGAGGACTAACAATCTACTCTAAATCGTGGATGACTATTAAACAGATAATTCTCCCCCACAATTGAATCCCTGACAACCATCTGCCTAACCTGACCACATTTCCTCATCTCTGCTGGCTGATCTATCCCGCTCAGACTTGACATAGCTCACCTCCAATTGGACCCCAACCCAAGATAATACTCCCTCTTGCCTGAACCAACATTCTCTCTACCATTGACTCAACAACCCCTCCCACTTGTTGGAACGCAAACCCCTTACAGTCTTGGATGTAAGTTTGCTTGCTCAGCTAGAAGATTCGTTTTCAATGAATGAAAATGAACCTTTTAGCTCAGTGAGCAAACTTACATGCAGAACTGCAGAACCTCAACCAGAGCTACAAATCTTCTCAAAACCCCCTTACAGTCTGTTCTGATACAACACAATAATTCTGATCCTGTGCGATCCCACATTATAAGAAAATCACATAACAGCAGCACCATTTAAGCCAATAGGACGAGAATTGTGTTAAAGCTAATATCGATACGGAAACTTCACGTTCTACCAATAATGGTCTAAATTCTTCAATCGCATGATAGCCAATTTGTGTTGAAGAAACACTAGTTATAGCAGAACCAACTGTACCCATGACTAGACCTTGGCCTGATGAGACATTCTGCTACCCAAATCAACACCATGGGCCACTCTCCTGACTTGACTTATGCACTCATTCTTGGCACCTTGGTTGTAGAGATACTTGACAAATTGATGGTTATCTGTTGTGGAGTTGTCTATTATTTATTTCATGCACACATGGACAGTAGCTTTAACACAGGGTCAAAATTTGCACTAAATTAAAGAACTCCTTCAAGCTTTATACAGATTATAGCATGCATTAATCTAATCTAATATTACAATTACCATATTCAGTGTCCATGTGTCCCATATTATCTTTGTTTTCCATGTCTCACCAAGTATTATTTGTTCTTCACCTGAGGCCTTTGATAACTATTTACTTTGACAGCCTGGATACCTCTTCATTAGTTCTAGCTTCCTTAACAATTTGGCTGAAGCTTTAACCCTTACTAATTCACCCCTTCAGCTCTGGTACTCCACCTATTGGCATCTCACGTCTGTGACACACTTCTCATCCACCTTAACTCTACACTTACATCCCTTTTTACAAGAGATGTCAAAGTGACAGGCTGTCCTGCTGAACAACCCAATCACTTGACATTCATGACACATTGATGCAAAATGGGCATGATTTATACAAGGGCTCCTGTGTTGTTGGATTTATGCATTTCTGGACAAGCTCATAACACAAGACCCCTGTCAGGAGTTTCCAGTGCAGAAAATATATAAAGGTAACTGGGTAACTTTTAATCCAATCAGTGTATGAATTAGAGTTTCTGATCTTGATCAGGATATCTGAACTAAAAGCTCAACTGAAGAGCTTGACGTGGACATAGTGACCAATAAGCTTCAATTGCACTGAATAATTCTAAGATATCCTCCACAGTCAAAATAATTCTTTCACTGTCCAGGTTCTCACAAGACCTGGCAGCAGAAAGCCTACAGGATTCAATGGAATTGGAGATTAACCTGTGTCATTTCAGGAGGGAGAAAACTCATACAAGCAGAGGGAATTTTATCTCCATTCTTCATAATTAAATGATGATGACTCGTGATAGAATGGAGGACATCAGGCTTGAGTGTATAGAAGTAGAAAATGAGGACTGCGGATGCTGGAGATCAGAGTCGAGAGCGTGGTGCTGGAAAAGCACAGTAGGTCAGGCACAGACCTTCATCAGGGCTTATGTCTGAAATGTTGATTCTCTGCTCCTTGGATGCTGCCTGACCTGCTGTGCTTTTCCAGCACCATACTCTTGAGCGTATAGAAACCAATTATCAACAACCAGAGACAACAAGTCGAGGATAATTTAACATTGCACAAAACATTCAATAAACCACTAATTGCGAATAAATGGCCACACAGTCGTTATGTGACTGGACTGATCATCTAGAGGTTTAGACTAATGATCCAAAGCTTAAATTCAAATCACAGCAGCTGTTAAAAATTTGAAATAAAACTTCACTAAGACCATGATTATCGAAAAATCCATTTGATTTACTTATGCACTTTAGGGAAGGAAATTGGCAGCTATTACCTGGTCTTTCCAATGTGACTCCAAAACTATTGCATTGTGGCTCACTTTAAACTGGGCTCTGAAAATTTCCTAGTGACTCATTAAGTTGCACTAAATCATTATCACAATGCCCAGTCTGCAGCAAGGTGATTATGGAGATTCATGAATGAATGAGAAAACCAAGCTGAAGAAGTGAAATATTCTATTGCTCTATCTCATTCACAAGATCATTCCTCTCAGTCACAGTATATTTATTCAGCTCACATATAAAATTTTGCCTTTATAAAGATATGTTTCATGATAGTGCATAGTTCTGTGATACTTGTCATTTAACCAATTTACCACAACTTATTTAACTTGAGAAAGTTAGATATAACTAGTTGGCTATCACAGATCAATTTTAATATTTCTCATCATCACTCAGCCGTTTCCTCTTGCGCTAACTAGATAGTGATCAAACGAATGTTCCACCCAGCAATCGAATGCTACGTCTTCCAACATGTTTTGATAAGGACAATATAATCTACATCAGTCATCTGGAATAGATCAATGACAGTGCCTTTTGCATTTGAAACTGTTGCTGCTACTTCTGGAGAAAGAATGTGTGCTCGCAAATTAAAAGATAACTTATTTATGGAGTAATCAAATGTTTGTTACTTTCCAGTGCTATAGGGGATAGTTTGTTTAACATTGATAATAGATGAGGGGTGTTCTTTATAACTAAGAGAAGTTTGTATTGGACAAGACACAAAGAGATTCTTTTAAAATCTCAACTATTTCACAATAAAACAAACACATATTTCATACACTTTGTCCAAGCAACATTCTTGTCAGTGACTACATTTTTATAATCATAATCTAGCTTTAAAGAGACAGTTCCGTTACAACAGAAAATCAGATACTTTAAATGAGGAAAAAGAAATCTGTTGCTATATAATCAACATCTTGTGAATTAATAATGAACAGGCTCAGGAGGTCTATGCTGGATGGTTGATAAACATCCATACAAAATAATTGTTCTTTTGAAAGTTCGCAGAAGATAAACCAGTTACACAAATTATTCACAAATGTACAAAGGTGAATTGTCGGCACAGAAAACAATAATTTTAATTTCCTTTTTAAAAAATGGTTATTTTTATTAAGTTTGTTTTTATAACACCTGGGCAAACTAATGTCATCATAATTACCAATTACCATACTTAGCAGCCACTATTTAAGTGCACAATTAATATCAATCAATGATTCATCAATAAGCTGTAATTGGAATTAATTATGTTTCTGGCCCTTGGTGCAAATTATTTTAATTTTGTTCTCAGAATGTTGGAAAGTAACAAACAACATTGATATTTACTGCTAAACCTAATTTGGCTTAAGGTAGCAGTAGGCCTTCTCTTTGACCCACAACAGTCCATGCTGTAACGTATGCTCACGGTATTAGGGAGAAAATACCAGGACAGTTACCCAGCAGCAATCAAGGAATGGTGATTTATGTCTGTCAGGATTATGTTCCCAATATCCTGCTCCTCCTCCACTTTTTTAGTTGTATCATGGGGTAAGACTTTGATGAGTACAGTTAATTAACCAACCTCAGCCTAAATAGATAATCCAGAACTGGCTCGTGGACAGTCCCTTCTGACAGTGCTCCTGCCCTCGCTAGCTCACAAATTCTCCAGTTTTGACATATAATGTATGAACAGAACACATACGCAAAAATACTGACAGGGAAGGTCTTAAACCAGAATTAAATCTGTATTCTCCTAGTAAGAGAACAAACAAACACTTGTCATCACATATTCAGATAGCATGATGCAAGAACAGAACACAATGTTCAAAGTTTGCCAGACATACCACTCAGTGACAGAACAACCAGTAACCCATAAAACTTAAATTCAAATGTCAAAAGAAACAAAATTGATGACAACAGGTTTGTGTTTGGTCAGACAAAATCATGGGAGCACCAGGACAGACCCAGCCCCATCAAACTCCATCATTCAGTTTGATCGTGACTGATCTGTATTAAATTATCAAAGACCAAATCCATAATAGGGCAAATCTGTTGCAATTATGTTGAACATTAATAATGCAATTATAAATAAATGGCCAAAAAAAGGTTCAATTTCTACTTAGTGTAAGAACTAAAGACTGAATGTTATTTAATATCAGAGAAGTGTTTTGATTACTGCAAGATGCTTACCTGTTTTGATTTGGTTAGCTTCAAAATTTACCTCAATAGGCTTATGTAAAGAATCAAAACACTATTTTAAAACAATTTAAGGTAATGTACTAGTGGAATGCTGCTTTGCCAATTATTCTTCCAATATAATTAAAAATGCCTATATACTAAAATGCTGTCAGTCTGAGTGAAGATTGGTGGGAACTATGCAATGGACAGTCTATGCAGCATCACATGTGCAGCTGAAACTGGCAATATAGAAGATGAGTAAATAGTTAACATAGACATTAACCACAATCTCATCAAAAGGTAAAATGGGTTCAAGGAGCTAAATGGTCTTATCTGTTCTTCTGTAAAGTTGAGAAAGCTGATACTATGACAATGAATTACAAAGTGGCTTCATGTCCTTAGCAAAATGTTCTACTCTGGGAGGAATCTATATAATAAACATACAAGAGACAGATAGTTTAACAATTACATTCCCTGGACATCACGCTTTCACATCAAATGTCAAGAAAACAAACCAATTTCTTTGGAAAAGAAACTTCATCTATAATATTAGCATTTTTAAAATAATACCAGAGTACACAATATTTTAGTATTAAAATATAACCAATTTTCAATATTTTAATTTATTCTAGAGGTTCTATTTGCTTCCAGCTATGCTGTCTGCTACCTGCTTTATAATTGAACATATCTCATGTTTAAGTGACAGCTGCAAGTTCTTGCATGATGATAATAATTGTCATGTGTTAATATTCAGAGCTCATCACAGAGAGCTTAAGACCCAAGTCAAAACCCTGAAGAGCCAGTCACATCTCGTAATGGCCATGTCTGCAGAGAAACAGCTACATGTGAACAGAGGAAGAAACCTAACAAAGTGAGCATTGCAGAAATACAGAATAAGAATAAACACTAAGCAGAACCAGGGGAGTATTATCACTCAATTAACAGAGAGGAAAACATGACAGCATGTTTCGATATGACAGATTGTCACGAACAAAGCTGCACCCACAAGTGCTATCGGCAAGTATTATCCAATGAAACTTACCTGTGTGCACTATGCCCTAGTCTACAGTAACAGACTTGCACCCATCAGAGAACTATTTCGGTTTGCAAGTCCCCCAGTGCTTTACTGTAGATCTGTATCCAATAAATCTGAACTTCAACAGTGAACCCTGCATCCATAAGAACTGAATCCCAAAGTTGTAAAGCAGAAACACTCTTCTCAACCACAAATGAAGCTCAGAAAGCTAGACTCTTAGTCATTTCTTTTCCCACAAATCACAGGAATACGGAAGGTGAGTTTCATATAGGCACCACACTAAAATCAGTAAGGCTGCCTCTAATGAGATAAGGAACTCAGAGCAGCTAGTACAGCAATGTACTAATGCAAACAACCTGTTTCAGAAACAAAGCTATTTAATTCTATGGGTGATATTTCCTGATGATTGATTCCAACTAAGATATGAACATTTTGAATTGGAACTGCAAGTGACAGGTAACTCTGAAATATGACAAACATTAACCTATCTTAACATGAAAAGCTGAAATAGAATCCTTATCTCCTGAGCAGCAATATCCGTTAGAATTCAGACAAAAGGGCATCTGAAAAAATATGTTGTTCTCCTTCAATCTCAGTTCATCCACTATCCTTCAAATATCCAACTCCCATTCTCAAAAATGTAAAATGTATCATCTCCAGAATTATCTGATTTATCATCATTTTTAGGAATGAAATACACAAATGGAGGAAACTTTTGATTACTGGATTTTATAATGGGGTCCATATTGTTTTCAGATTCTTCAACTGGGCACCCAGAACAATACACAAATGAGGCCCACAAAGTTCACAATCACCTCACACTGCAAATTCATCTCCCAGACTAGCAATGTAGCTGTACTTCAGCAGCTTATCAACAGGTACCATTCCAAGTTCTGTATTAGTGAATCCAGGAGGACACTCTTCATGTGCTGCCAGCACTCAAGTAGAGCTGTTCACATGGTTTCAGCTGGTTTTGGTCATAAAGGTTAGAGACCAGTGAAGCAGCAGCTTTCTCTGTAGCCAGTATTTTCCAGTTCATTACCAAACATCAGTGTTGGGGGAGAATCAGCGGTTTTGGGGGCACTTAGTCCTTGTATGTCCTGGTTGGTGGCACAGCCCACATGTTCGTGGCTTTTTCGCGGTTGGACCATTTCTGGAGGAGTTTCCATCACTCCGTTTATTTGTCATCCCTGAGATAATCAGAAATAACACGTTAAATTGGAAACTTTGAACACACTGAATGATCTCTCCTGTGAGTGATGTAAAATCATTGCAGGAAGCAGTAGTAATTCACTCCATTCACTGCAAGCTAAACAATTGTTTCTAGGTATCTAATGGGTGGCTTCATTTAGTATTCTCAGTTCTCCTTGGCCAAATCATAGCCAGGGTTTAGCACATCAGCACGAAGACAAAATCTTATTTACTCTAGATTTATAAATCTTTTACACTTCCAAACAACTCAACATTTCCCTCATGTATAAACATCATCCACATTAAATCACAAATTATGCCCTACACCATTGGATCCCTGAAAATTATAGAGTTGCAACTTGATCTGCAGTGGACAGGGTGATCAATGACAAAATTTAGAATGAGACTAACTGTAGTCACATACCTGGTGGAACATTCTCATCAGCCCACAGGAAGAAGCCACACTGCTGGTCTCTGGGTTTGGCGCAGGTGTGAAATGTCCGACCCTTGTTAGGTCCATCTTTCTGCACTGTGCGTGTCACTGCTGGTTGATTGCAAGTGCACATTGCTTCCCTTCCACCTGAAGCTCCGTTGCTCCCAAATTGACGAAAGCTCCCTGCACCAGAGGCTGAACTCCCTCTACTAACTGATCCTCCACAACCTGTGTCACTTGCATCCTGGTCAGCCCACAGGAAAAAGTTGCAACTGCCAACATTACATTTATAAAACCTCCGCCCCTGGTTCGGTCCCTCTTTCCGAACAGTCAGTAGAAGTGCATCCTGGCCACAATTGCACACAACTGCATTATTGTCAGATCCCATATTTGAAGGGACAACCCTGGACATTGGCTTGAAAGCCACTTCCTGAGGTTTTGGCTGGGTACTCCTGTGATCCCGGAACGATCTGTTCTCTGACCTTCTCTGTGGTACACGGTTGACAATTTGATTGTTTGATTGTGATGCTCCCCGTAAATACCTCAGGTCCAAGATCTCTCTCAGCATTTCATCACATCCTCCAATACAACCAACAAATTCCAAGGGGACCAGCGGAGGCACGCTACCTCGTTTGAACTTAAACTTTAACCTAGAAGTTTAGAATAAATGAAATGTTTATGTTTTCTCAAAATAAGAACAGTTGTTGGGGGGGTTTAACATTTTGCTGATATAGTTCTTACCTGTGAATAGGGTGTGGTTTACACGTGGGACATATGCTCTCATCTCTGCTGACCCCCAGAACAGAATCAGGAAACCAGACTGCAGACTTGCAATTTGGGTACCCCGTACATGAAAGGTAATACCTGCAGTGAACAAGAATGAAACACAGTTGCACAATAACACGTGCGCAACTAATCACCAATATCACAAAGGCAAGAAAGGATGACCAAAAAAGCTGGTTAACTACCTCCACAAATGGAAAAAGGAATTTTAAAAATAATTTTGGTCCATCCTGGCAGCAGAGTAATAACATATATTCTATTTCTGCCTTTAAAATATCCCAAGAATTTTAATGGGAGCAACACACAAAATGTGGGACCAAGTCACACAAGAAAGTTTTTCTACCAGTGACCAAAGCTTGATTGCATGTTAACAGAGAAGTGCAGAGAAATTTGTAAAACAAATTCCAAGAAGTAGAGGTATTAATTGATTTGAGCCCATAAATAAACACAATAGGAAAGTTTCACAGTGGAAATGCGTAGTCCTGTTTACCAGGGTAGATTCATATGCTGATGGAGATTTGACTGGTTTTGCCAGTGAAAGTGGTTCTACTGAACAGCAAGAAAGAATTAGCTGCATGATTACATTCTTTGGCACAACAGATTGAGAACAGAAGGAATAGATGACAGGGGGAATAGAACAAAGAATTAATGCCACAGCATTGTGCAAACGTGGAACATTTTAATCTTATGGTAGACTGTGGCAATCCAAATAAGAGAATTTGAATTCCTTGATTTTTCTTTCTTAAACAAGTGGTGAACTCATTGAAATATATCATATTGCATATACTGCTAACTAATTAGGCTAAAAGTGAGTAAACATTTGACTGGAGAGACAATGTCAGCCAATATCAGCAGCAGGGCACTAAAGTAACATGAAGCAAGTGGAATTGGGGGGAGAGAAGAATTTTTGATGGGTAAGAGCATCAAGAGATGTGCGGTAAAGACAGGCAAATGGAGTTAAGGTACAGCTTGGCAATAATCTAACTTCTTGGCAGAACAGCCTCTAGAGGCTTATTGGCCTTCTCCTATTCCTGTGCAAAATGACATACTTACCCTCCACCTTTCTTTGATTTGAGAACCATATCTCTCCCACACTGAGGACATTTTCGAACAGGTTCTGAAATTTCCATCAGGAACTCCTCAGACTGTGTCACTTCAGTCACCTCCCCGAAGTAATGGGATAGAGCCTCATCCAGCCTAACAAAACATGTCACTAAGTAGTTAAGTGTATTTACTTCAGTGTAACGTAGCTCAAAATAAAATGCTCCAAAAGTTTGTACTGTCCTCAGTAGCCTGGACCAACAACTTGATCAATTCAAGTACAAGTTCTATCTGGGCAGGTGAGAAATTAATTCAGTGATTAGAATTTAGAAAAAAAATTAGAAAAAAAATTAGCTGACGCTAAATCTATCATGTAATAAACTAGTTCTCTAGCATCTCTTAAGGTAGGTAACCTGTCATCCTTTTCTGATCTGGGCCTATACATGGCATCAACTTGTCAACTCTTAACTGCTCCAAAGTAGCCAAGTAACATACAGTTGAACCTAAAGGTTACAGAACAACTAGGTAGTGCTGTTGTGGTAAGGTTTCTGGGCTAGGAATCCAGAACCCCACAACAATGGTCAGGGGACATGGATTTGAATCCCACAATGGAAGATGGTGAAATATGAATTCATAGAAATCTGAAATTAAAAGCTTACATAAGAGTGACCATATAACCAGTCAACTGTCATAAAATTCCATTTGGGTCATTAATGCACTTCAGGGAAGGAAATCTGCCATCCTCACTCAGTCTGGCCTACATGTGACTCCAGACCCACAGCAATGTGACTGACTTTTAACTGGCCTTTAAGCAATTAACTACAGGCAATAAGTGTCAGCCTAGCCCATATCACAAGTGATGCCTATATCACAAATGAATTAAATAAAGGTGCAGATAAATAAATGACAATCATGCTCTTATCAACCACGTCCCAAGAATGAGTAACTGAAACATACTTACTTTTTGGCTTTTGTCACAGCCTCAATGAACACCTGCTTATATTTCTGAACTTGTTGATGAAGCACACTGAACTTGTCCTTCTTGCCCTCGCAAACCAGCTTCAGATCTGCCTCAAGCTCAGCTCGTAGATCTGGCTTTGACATCTCATATCCCATGGAATCGTACCCTGCAGCAGAAGCACAAACAGTCAACACTCCAGACACTTATAGCTTGATACAATAAGATAAAAATATCTGCATTATTGTGCATGATTAAGCTGAAATATCTGCATATATGAGCTTATCCCACTGGTCCTCCAACTGGTCAAATCCATTACACCCAGCACCCATTACATGGGGATGGGAAGGTAGATAGGTTTGCAAGTGCAGGTGGCCTGATTTGGGACTTAACATTTTCCTTACCTCTCAAGCTTACACACAGAAAGCTTAAAGAGATTTTTCTCCCTAAGCCCCCTATCATCCCAGGTAACAGTCACTACACAATTTTCTTTATTATGGCAGTAATTTTCCTCATCCTAGTTCACTGGCCTGTTGCCATTTCTGTAAATACCTTCCTCTTTAACAAATACCTCTCTCGTTTAAACACCTGACTTGATTCATCATCTGTGATTGCCTGGGACAGTGAGTTCCATATTCTCACATCCCTGCATCTGTGTGGCATTGTTTATGTATTTGTTCGTGGGTTTAGTTCTAAACTGGTGAGGGCACCTCTTGTAACATGAAAAAAAGTTGACCTGTTTCCTCTTCTCTCACTCAATTATTATTCATACAGTTTAATTGACGAATTCATTTTAGTGTGGTGAAAACAGACATTCTGTCAAAAATGTTTACCTTGCATTCATCAGGACAGAAACACAAGAATATCAAATTTCAAAGAGAAGAATAATTTGTACTGCACTAGAAGAGAGTGCTGATTAGTTTGCAAATGGATTCTGTATGAAAGCTTAAGATCTTTCAGGACAGACTTAAACAAAATGTAGCAAGTAGAGAGTCAATTCAAAATACACTATTTACTCTGACATATAGAAAGTTCATAGAGGGTACCAATGCATTAATACATTGGAACCAAAACGGGTTGGAGGAGACCAAGGAGACAGGGCGGAAGGTGGGAAAGAGACCTGGGAGAGAGGGGTCTCTCCCTTCACCTCGCCAATTCACTCTTGCCCCCCACCCATCCAAATTCCCTGTTCCCCGCCACCTCATTCTCCCTCCATCCAGATTCCCTTCTCCTCGTCAACTCTTTCACCACCCTTAGATTCTCTTTTTGCCCCACTCATTGTCCCCACCTTTAAACTCTGTGCCACTGAGCCCCATTTCAAAAGCATGTAAACTTCAATGTGAATGCACAATATATGATGGTGTTGTGCCTAGTACCATGTGCATACACATTTCTGGATTAATCCACATGCGTAAGTGCACACAGCTGCAGATGTCAGCAAACACGATCTTTTATATCAGTAAGGAAATTAAGGGTTATGGGGAAAAGATATGAAAAGTAAAGTTTAGGATTATCAGATCAGCCATTATTTCATTGACTGGCAGAGCAGACTCAATGGGCCAAATAGCCAACTTTTGCTCCTACATCAATGGTCAGATCCTTAAATTTTGGCAAAATATTGGGTGGATTACATTCTAGCACCCAATTTACAGCTATGTTTAATCCCCACATAATCTTACAGAACCATTTGCCTTAGTAAAATCAGAATGGGAATAACCCTTTTCAACTTCTATATTAATATTTCCTGTTTTCAGCCTTTTCAGCTCTTGCTTTACTTTCTCCCTGAGCATAGGACACTGAACAAGGTCTGCAGTAAACTAATCTGGTGTCCCTCTACCTGATATTGGATTTATATTCTGGAACTGGGTGACCAAATTCATTGAATACTTGAAAATCATGAAGTCATATTGGGAGTTTGTGAAAATCACATTCCAGTTTAACTTCAGCATTGTTAGCTAGTTCCTTTCCTTTGAATCATCACAATGATAATTTCACAAGGACTACTTTCTCTTGCAGGTGACTGGAGCCACCACCCTTCCCTTTACTGGGATTTCCACTCTCCCCATCTTCTTAATTCTTTGTATGATTTCTCAAACTTTTGCTGACTCTAGCTTTTCAGAATTTCAATTCAGAAATCACAATGAATGAAGCTCAACTGGTCTGCAACTCCATCCAATGATACTTAAATTATGAGGTTCTGTGAATTTTTCATTGGGCACCCTGATGCTTTTTATTGTTTGTATCTCACCTCATCCAGTATTAAATTGCTGCTGTTCAACAGCCATTTAGTGACCATCATTTCTTTCTGTTAGTGTTTTCTCCACGTACCTCTCTCAACCTGCCTTGGCGAGATGGCACGACTTCTTGTAGCTGTAGCATTCTGCTTTCACAAGTGGACAATACTGTTTCCAATGTTGGCCTAAGCACAAATAACAGGACTTTGTAACTTCCTTTGTTGTCACCTTCCGCTTACTCAGCTTCAGCTTAGGTACTTCAACAAATGACTAGCTATTGTTAACTTATGTTCCACCATTTTCACACAAAATGCTGTTTACCAAGCTATGTTGAAAGTTCAGTTTAGCAATGTCAGCAATCTATTGTGAATGCTTCACTTCTTAAACCGCACACAAAATCGGTCCTCTGATACTCTCCTGAAATTCTTCAAAATTATGATGAATGGAGAGCTTTTTCAAAGCCATGACAAACTCTCTAATCTCTCATTGGGTAACTGATCCATCTTCCAAAATGATAAGCTTTCTGCAATCTCCAGTGGCTTGACTGCTGCTCAAGTTCACTCAAAATGTCTGGCAGCTGTTGGTCATTTCGTTTAGAAGGTTCAAGCAAATACCTGTGCATTTCAGATTCTTCTGGGCCTGCTTCAGTCAGAATGTCACCTTGTTCCTTTCACTCACTGCCTGATTAACAACTGGATTATCAGAAGCATCCTGGATATTATTAGCAGTGAAAAACATCTCAAGACAGTCCACATATGCATTGAAAGACTTGAATCACCTCTGTACTTTTCCAGTCCTAATATTTTGTACAGCAGCCACCTTTTAAAGACCATTCTACCTACATGTACAAACAACCTTTCCACAAAAACTGGATTTTTAAAACTAATTCTCAGGAAAAGAAAACTCAATTTCTCTACTGGCTTGTGGGAAGCTTATATAACCCAAATTTGTTTGGCTAGCAACATCCACAATCACAACTTTATTGCCAAATGTGATGTCGGTCTTGATAAGATCACAACACTGTGCAGCACATGCAGAGTCAACCTGAACCAATCAAGTTTCTTGTCTTATATACATATATGAAAATGGCTACAAGTGGGTTCTATTACACTCTGATTAGTAAAGATCATCGCTAACATATCAAAGAACAGTTAGTCCCCAAACTTGTGGTTAAATTCACACCAGGCGACTCACCTAGGATTGGTTTGGGTATTGCGGTGGGGAATGCACCAGGGAACAGTTGCCTCCCAGGCTGATGTTTAGTTCAAAAAGGCACAATATCTACTTTTTTTTGTTTGCAAACAACAGAGGTCTGCATATGATAAAGTGAGGACTGCAGATGCTGGAGATCAGAGTCGACAAGTGTGGCGCTGGAAAAGCACAGCAGGTCAGGCAGCATCCGAGGAGCAGGACTCTCCTGCTGTCGGATGCTGCCTGACCTGCTGTGCTTTTCCAGTGCCACACTTGTCCACTGCATATGAATATATGCAGCTTACACTAACAACCAATGTAACATTAAAAATCAGGCTGCCTAGCTCACTAGAAGCTTTATTTATTCATCACAACTTGGTGCAGTCCACTTGCCAAACAATCAGGAGATATTATTGTTCCCTTTTAGTATTCCTGAGATTCTGTCCTAATAAGTACAAGACAAAAAGCTTCAACATGTCCCTTTTTCCAATCAATACTGAAGTAGTATGCTACCAAGCAAATGATACATGTGAGCTAACATCACAATAGGTAATCTGGTAAGAGGTTACAGAGTGAAGAAACTAGATTTATAGTCAATTCAAAACTTAAGAATCGTTGAAAAAATGAATTCAGAAAATAAAAATGCTCCGTTAATTAAACTGCTTATTTTCAGAACTTTGTGCTACCTTCTACGAGGCCCATGCCTAATTCTCCTGGGAGAAATCTCTGATCAGCTGTCAAGCCCACGTACATTCGGGATTTGATAGTTTCAATATGTTCTGCATGAGTAGCATCAGTTCCTGGAAGGAAACAAATATACATATCAGTGGCAATAGAAACAAATGCACAATGTTTGAACACAGTCTGTGATAACAAACATCTTTACAGAATAGAACACCACAATGAGTCTGAATTGGATATTTTGTTGGTTCAATGTTACTGGTCATCTTGTAAGTAGATCCCATGATCTTTATGAACCAAAGTGCAACTTTATGGCTCAATAATTAATTTTAAAAAACACAGGAACTGTAATAACCTTTTTCTTACATGTGCTGACACTAACCACATGCACACATTGTCACATGCACTCTCCTCTTTTTTCAGGAGGAAAACTGAAAATCAGTCATAACACAGGCCAACCATTCTCCAACAGATTTGTTTAATTTGCATAAAATGCATAAATAAGTGGTCAGTACAAAATATTAGATTATCTTAGATTAGATTCCCTTTAGTGTGGAAACAGGCCCTTTGGCCCAACAAGTCCACACCGATCCTCCAAAGAGTAACATATCTAGATCCATTTCCCTTTGACTAATGCACCTAACACGATGGGCAATTTAGCATGGCCAATTCACCTGACCTGCACATCTTTGGACTGTGGGAGGAAACCGGAGCACCCAGAAAAAACCCACGCAGACAGGGGGAGAATGTGCAAACTCCACATAGGCAGTCGCCCAAGGCCAGAATCGAACCTGGGACCCTGGTGCAGTGAGGCAGCAATGTGAACCACTATGCTGCCTCCATTTTTTATGCCTCCTCAAATATTAGAAAAAGAGTTCTCTTTTGTGGACCAAACTTAGTTTACAAATTAGCAATCTGTAAACTGACTCGCACTAGTCTATTACATACAGGTCAAATGTATTCCCACGTCAGTACAATCGTAAGTCAGCCAAAGACTATGTTTCTAGAAATAAAGAGGGAAAGGTTGACTTCTGACTTCAGATCTGTTATTTCGGATTAGTTACCACCTCAACTGCAAAAACCCTTTTGGTTGGACTTGTTCAGCTGAGGTCCCTGTTGACACTCTAAATAAACATCCTTCTGGCATGAATGGGTTAACAGCTCTAAATTGTGCTCAACAGCGTGAATTAGGAACGAGAGGACGCACCTAAAGTGACAAAAGCATTTGGAATTTCTGATCCCTGCACTTGGCTTATACCACTCTCTGGATTTGACCTTTGTGAATGGAATCAAACTTCACAGCATTTAACACAATTAAACCAAAACCCATTCTAGAAAAACAGGGGGAAAAAATTAAACATTAACGGTGAGATAAGAGTGTCGCATTCAAACCCTGAAAAGTGTCCTCACCAGATGTCCCCATAAACCAATCCCAGCAAGAGCAACTGGAAGCAGAAATTACTTAACAGTCCCTCCCTATTGTGGCTACTCTCTAATTATGAAAAGACTGTGCATCAAATCCAAGATTTGTGTTAACATGATTTGGTATCACACCACACAGTGCCTTCAGCCAAAAAGCAATGGGAGGCAACTTAACAAAAGGAATCTTGGGCTTCAGACTAACCTATGCCATGCTTTTCCATCAGAGCAATAAGATCAGCTTCAGTTAGCAACTGAGGTGGACTTGTCTCTCCATCAACCATCTCAATAGTGGTGGGTTGGAACTTCTTGCCTCTCTCATACACAGGCATAACCTGGAACAAAGATCTCATCAGTTTTAAGACACAAACTCCTGAACAGTCATTTATTTTTCCCAATCCTCCTGATATCCTTTGACTGAGGATCAGGATAAACTCTGAGATCATTCGAGGCTTTTATTACTTTTTTCACCTACCCTTCTCTCCTTCTGCGGGTGAGCCTTGAGTGGGTTCAGTAGTTTTTTTTTTACAGCAAACAAATTCTAAGTTAGGTACAGTCCTGTCACCAATTGGCACACTGAGTCACTGATCTATACTAGGTCCAACAGATTTATCAGCTGAACGTTACAAAATGTCTAACCAGAGCAGCAGCAGAAACACCACCCAAATCCAGCAATTTGGAAGCTAATTGCAATCTCTGCAAATAATTTAACTCTTGCTACTGATTTGCTCAATTGGCTAACCAAGTTTTATAAGTTTGATCCGGTTTCTAATGAAATTATAGCTATTTACCCCAACCCGCTATACGATAAACCATTCTTGCTGAGATCAGATTGGGGCAGGAAAACAAAAGAATAATGATTTTAACTTTGGTTTACACATAATACCTTAGCGTTCCATTTGTCATATGGATAAACCTCCAGATAATTCCGTGCAATAATCATTAAACCATGACCAGCAAAGAGCTCTCCTGCAATGTCTATCTCGACTGTGGTTTCCTGTCCCTGTGCATCCTGGGAGCAGCATGCCAGAAAATGACGCACAATAAACTCATAAATACGTTGCTCGGTTCCCTAAAAATAAAGGGAAATATTTATAAGATCTAAATATGTGAAAAGAAATGATTTAGTCATGATATTCAAAATGTAATTGATCTTAAATTTGTATCACTGAAATTAAAGATCACAGCTTTTGTCAATTTTAGAACTGCTCCTCCCTGGCCCCAGATGTCTCACAGCTCAGTCCTCCCCCAACCTTACAGGTACCAGTTGAGCCATTTATGCCCGTTCAGCCCACAAGCTATAGTTTAGCACTCCTCCTACTTTATTGGCTGCAGCTCAACCCACCCTCCACCCTATGGGCCACAGCTAACCCTTCCCAATGCCACAGCCACAGCTCAGCCTTCCTTCCACTCCAGGGCCACAGTTCAGTCCTCTGCCAACCCCACAAGTCACAGTTTGGCTCACCCTACTCCATAGCATTGAGTTGCTATTCAATCACTGGCTCATTTTGCTGCATGACTTTTGCTGTCTCAGCAACTATGATAGCAGGTGATTCTCCACCCTGAAAGAAAGAGTTGCATTTTCCAAATTGGCAATACTAGTGCTGTCTGTTGCCTGTGTTTCTGAATAGTATGTAATTACATTCCAGCTGTAATCTCTCTCTATAGAAGCTGGAAGTAGTCACACTGCTATTGACTCAATAGTGTGAGCAAAATTTGGGAATACCTCTCCCAATTTTCCCCCTCAAACCTCCATGGCCCATATCACCTTTCCCATTATAAAACTTGTTAAACAGATTTTTAATTTGATAAAAATTGAAGTTTTCACCATTTATAGTTATTTGCAAAGAAGGTTTTCCAAGCTGGCTTCATCGGTTAACAGAATAGATGAAATGTGCACTGTTAATAGTGCAAATTACAAAACAGTGTAATTACCTGCAGATTGTTAGTGTATTTCGTCGGATGGATAGGTGGATGGGCCTGGTCTGACTTGTTTCCATTTCGCGGTGTTGGCCCACCTCTGTCCAAAATTCCCTGAGCAAATGCCCCCCAGTTTGGGTCCACGGTTTGCTGTTGCACCAATGCAGAAAGGTTCAGATCTTTGGGGAAAATGTTGGTTTCCGTGCGAGGGTAGCTGATGTATCTGCACAAAACAGAAATGAGGAGCAGTGTAATGTACTTGCAAACTGAGCGAGGTCTTCTAGATCACAAGAATTGTCAAACTTTAAAGCCTTTTGTGTCAAAGATAGGTTGGCAGCAATCCTTCGTATCTCATCCAAACCATTCATTTTTAGCATGAACCTGATCAGGAAGTCTCTGAAAACAATATAATTATTATAATTATATTGGTAAGGACAGCAAAGCTAAACCTGACCTAGTCTTCACCCACCATTCACACCTTGGTAGCTCTCAGCAGAAACAAATATAAAGTCCATGAACATAAAATTTAGACTCCCTTCCCATATCTCATGAAAATACTCACAAAATTCATATTTATACAGCAGATTCAACACAATGAGTGGCTTAAAGTGTTTCAGCAGAAGCAGATACCAAGCAATGTAGCAGAATGAGAAAATATTACCAAAGACAATGTAAGAAACAATTCAAAGATCTTAAAAAGGTTGGGTGAGGTGTATAACAAGGCTTACGCAAGGGATTGAGAATAGAATTGAGAATGCAGGAGGTTCCCTAATACCTTATAAAGGTTTAATCATTTCTTATACAGTAAAATATATATGCTGAAAACAGCTCGCATGCAACAGAACACCAAGCCTCACCCTTGTGTATAGAGCTTCTCTGCTATCCTCATTGTCTCCTTTGCATTGATTTTCAGTTTTCTTGAAACCAATTTCTCCAATTCCTGTTTTGTAAAAGAGAATATGTACTTTTTAAAAATTCAAATTACGGAGGTCATTCAAGAACAACCAATCCTGCATTAAGGGCCACCAAATGTTTCATAGCAGCAATGATAACGGTGAAGCATTAAGACTAGAAGGACTAGCAAAGTTAACTGAAGATACATTTAAAAGGAGATGAAGAAGATACACAGAATCAATGTTTTAAAACACACATTTCCTGCCTATCATGTGTTGTGCCAGTCTTTACAATCACGGCAACTATGTGTTGTTTGTCTTTTTAACTTTGCTTCTTGTTTTTCTGACCAATGTAACTTTTTTTCTTAATTTCTTTGACCTAAGACAGTGCTGTGTAATTAATCTTATTACTGAAGAAGCTGTATCTAGTACTTTATACCCACAATGGTGCTGTAAGTGGTTATTTATAAACTTTTCACTGTACTTATTTGAGTACACATAACAATCAAGCTAATTCAAATTCAATTCAAAGCCATTATTTAATTTTTCAGATACTATAAGACTGAAGATGTCAGAGGTATAGATAATTTGATCCATTGGGTCTACTCTACCATTTCATAAGATCATGGCTGATCTGAGCATCTTTAAATGCACTTTCCTGCCTTTTCTCCAGAACCCTGGATTCCTTTACTGATTAAAAATCTCTCAATCTTGAATATACTTATTGACCTAGCCATGATAGCTCTCCGCAGTCAAGAATTTCGCAGATTCACCGCTCTCAGAGAAGAAATTCCTCCACATGCCTGTTTTAAGTGGGTGACTCTTTACTTTGAGATCATGCCCTCTGATCATAGACCCAGCACAAGGGAAACAACCACCCTGCCAAACTACTCTGTCAAGTCCCTGAAGAATTTTACATATTCCAATAAGTAACGTTTTAATCCTTTCATTCTCCTAAACTCCAATGAACACAAGCCCAAACTGCTCAGCCTCTCATGAGAAAACCCCTCCATACCCAGGATCAACCTAGCAAACCTTTCCTCACCTTAAAATATGCCCTCTAGTTTTGAACTCCCCAACACTAGGGAAAAGATGTTTGCTATTCACCTTGTCTATGCCCTTCATCATTTTATAAATCTCTAGAAGGTCACCTCTCAGCATCCTACACTCCAGGAAAACAAGTCCCAGCCTCTTCTTCTAACTGAAATCCTCCAGTCCTAGCAACATGCTTTTAAAACTTTTCTGCACCCTCTCCAATTTAATAATATCCTTTGTATAACAGTACACAGTACTTCAAATGTGGCTTCACTAGCATCCTGTGCAGCTGCAACATGACGTCCCAACTCAGATACTCAATGGTCTGACCAACGAAGGCAAGTATACCAAATTCATTCTCCACCACTCAGTCTGTGACACCACTTTCAAAGAAGCAAACTCCTGAACCCTGTCTCTCTGTTCGACGACATTCCCCAGGGACCTACCATTAAGTTCTGCCTTTGTCCATCTTTCCAAAATACACTACCTTGCATTTATCTAAATTAAACTCCATCCGCCACTCCTTGGCGCTGAACATCTTTTGATTGCCAAGATTGATTCACTTTTCCCATTCGGCTTTTATGCCTTAGAGAAGTGTTTTTCTCTTGTAATATATGTAGTACTTATTTAAATACTTGCCATTGTATGTCCACCATTAAATCTTTTAGTGTCTTTTCCACGCTTTACAAGAGGCGGGGAATTGGTTGGTTGGTTGGTTGGATGTTGTCTCCAAATCTTACCAAACATCCTACCACTGCGACTGAAGGTCCCTAGACAGTGATCAGAAGTCCGAGTTCATCTCTCCCTTTGAACACCAAGACCAGTATACTGACCTAGCGGAGATCAGCTTACTCAGCCAAGAACAGGGATTGAAGGTTGAACTTTCATCGTTTGTATGTCACTGCATAAATCCCTTGAACTAAAGTAGCAGTTTGCATTTGTATTATAATGTTAAAGAACAGAATGTAAGCATTCAGCATGGACAAATTAAAACCAGAAATGAACACATCAGAAACTCACACAGCAGCATGTTACAGCTATATTTTGATATAGGTCCACTTCATGTCTTTTTTAAAAAGCTGAAAACCAAGGCAGCAATTTGTCTAAAACTTGTGCAACTTTGAAATACACACCACAGTGTCAAGGGGTAAAGGCCTCCATTTGCTCTTTGGTTTAGTAAAGACATCAAGTACAGTCGCAACTGGATCCTGTGATCAGCGAACAAATAACATCAAGACAGTGTTAAAAAAAACATACTAATGCTTTACAAAACTGAAGAGTTAATTATCAATATTTGCATTTATTAGAATAACATTTCACGCAAACAGCTATGAGGCTGAGAGTGAAATCCTATTCGTTAACCAGGGTACCACTCTCAGCCCTGCCATTCCTTGCATCCCCAGAGTAAGCTTATGTGTGCCACAACCTCAGCCACACAAATCTGTTTCACTCCAAGTTTGGATTTATCCAGACAGTTCCCATTTGCAATTATGCAGTTTTCCTTCATGCACCTATCCAAATTATTCAGAGTTTCTGCCTCAACCCACCCTGTGAATCTCATGGCCTCACAGCTGTACTTCTCTTCTGTTCTTTCAACTGGCTTATAGTCAATCTTATACCTGCAGCTTCTCATTCTAGGCCCTTCAACTCCTGGAAGCAACACATTTCTATCTACACTGTCCCGTCCCTTCAGAATTTTAAGCACTTCCATAGTAACTGCATCATTCTAATAAAAAAATTAATTTTGGCAGCATTCAAATAAATCTTCACTATCCTATCTCTTCAGTAGAGCTGCTTGGGAGGATTTAAACTAGTAAAGTGGGGGATTTGGACACCGAGAGATAGTGAGGATAGATTTCAATCTGAGACTGTTACAGTTGAGAAAAGAAGCGAGTCAAACGGTCAAGGCAGGCAGAGACAAAGCAGAGAACAAGCTAAGACTGTTAAGTTAAACTGCATTTATTTCGATGCAATAGGCCTAACAGGGAAGGCAGATGAACTCAGGGCATGGCATAACAATTACAGAAACATGGCTCAGGAATGGACAGGACTGGCAGCTTAATGTTCCAGGATAAAAATGCTACAGGAAGGACAGAAAGGGAGGCAAGACAGGAGGCGGGAGTGGCGTTTTGATAAGGGATAGCATTACAGCTGTACTGAGGGAGGATATTCCCGGAAATACATCCAGGGAAGTGAGAAGTAAGAAAGGAATGATCACCTTATTGGGATTGTATTACAGACCTCCTAATAGAAAGAAATTGAGAAACAAATCTGAAAGGGGATCTCAGTTATCTGTAAGAATAATAGGGTGGTTATAGTAGGGGATTTCCAAACATCAACTGTGTGTTTAGGGCTTGGATGGAGAGGAATTTGTTAAGTGTGTCCAAGAAAATTTTCTGATTTAGTATGAGGATCTACCTACTAGAGAAGGTGCAAACCTTGACCTACTCTTGGGAAATAAGGTAGGGCAGATGACTGAGGTGTCAGTGGAGGAGCACTTTGGGGCCAGCGACCATAATTCTATTAGTTTTAAAATAGTGATGGAAGAGCTCAGATCAGATCTAAAAGTTGAAGTTCTAAATTGGAGGATGGCTTATTTTGACGATATTAGGCAAGAACTTCCAAAAGCTGATTGGAAGCAGATGTTTGCAGGTAAAGGGATGGCTGGAAAATGGAAAGCCTTCAGAAATGAGATAACGAGAGTCCAGCAACAATATATTCCTGTTAGGGTGAAAGGAAAAGCTGATATGGGTAGCGAATGCTGGATGACTAAAAAAATTGAGGGTTTGGTTCAGAAAAAGAAGGAAGCACATGCCAGGTATCGACAGCAGAGATCAAGTGAATCCTTAGGAGAGTATCAAGGCAGGAGGAGTATACTTAAGAGGGATATCAGGAGGGCAAAAAGGGGATATGAAATAGCTTTGGCAAATAGAGGTAAGGAGAATCCAAAGAATTTTTAGAAATACATTAAGGACAAAAAGGTAAGGAGAGAATAGGGCCCCTCAAAGATCAGCAAGGTGGCCTTTGTGTGGAGTCGCAGATAGGGGCAGATACTAAACGAGTATTTTGCGTCAATGTTTATTGTGGAAAAGGACATGGAAGATATAGAATGTAGGAAAATAGATGGTGACATCTTGAAAGGTGTCCATATTACTGAAGAGGAAGTGCTGAATGTCTTGAAATGCATAAAAGTGGATAAATCATCAGGATCTGATCAGGTGTACCCTAGAAGCTAGGGAAGTGATTGCTGGGCCCCTTGCTGAGATATTTGTATCATCGATAGTCACAGGTGAGGTGCCGGAAGACTAGAGGTTGGCTAACATGGTGCCACTGTTTAGGAAAGGTGGTAAGGAAAAGCCAGGGAACTATAGACCAGTGAGCCTGACATTGGTGTTGGGCAAGTTGTTGGAGGGAATCCTGAGGGTCAGGATGTACATGTATTTGGACTGATTAGGGATAGTCAACATGGCTTTGTGCATGGGCAATCATATCTCGCAAACTTGATTGAGCTTTCTGAATAAGTAACAAAGAGAATTGATGAGGGCAGAGCAGTGGACGTGATCTATATGGACTTCAGTACGGCACTCGACAAGGTTCCCCATGGGAGACTGGTTAGCATGGTTAGATAGAAAACAGGGAGAACTGGTCATTTGGATGCAGAACTGGCTCAAAGATAGAAGACAGAGGGTGGTGGTGGAGGGTTGTTTTTCAGACTGGATGCCTGTAACCAGTGGAGTGCCATGAGGATCGGTACTGGGTCCACTACTTTTCATTATTTATATAAATGATTTGGATGCGAGTATAAGAGGTATAGTTAGTAAGTTTGCAGATGACACCAAAATTGGAGGTTTAGTGGAAACGAAGAAGGTTACCTCAGATTACAACAGGATCTTGATCAGATGGGCCAATGGGCTGAGGAGTGGCAGTTTATTTTCGATAAATGCGAGGTGCTGCATTTTGAAAAAGCATATCAAAGCAGGACTTATACACTTAATGGTAAGGTCCTAGGGAGTGTTGCTGAACAAACAGACCTTGGAGTGCAGGTTCATAGCTCCTTGAAAGTAGAGTCGATAGGATAGTGAAGAAGGCGGTTGGTATGCTTTCCTTTATTGGTCAGTATTGAGTACAGGAGTTGGGAGGTCATGTTGTGGCTGTGCATGACATTGGTTAGGCCACTGTTGGAATATCGCGTGCAATTCTGGTCTCCTTCCTATCGGAAAGTGTTGTGAAAGGGTTCAGAAAAGATTTACAAGGATTTTGCCAGGGTTGGAGGATTTCAGCGAGAGGAAGAGGTTGAGTAGGCTGGGACTGTTTTCGCCTCGAGCGTCGGAGCCCGAGTGGTGACCTTATAGAGGTTTATAAAATCATGAGGGGCTTGGATCGGATAAATAGACAAAATCTTTTCCCTGCGGTGGGGGAATCCAGATCTAGAAGGCATAGGTTTAGGGTGAGAGAGGAAAGATATAAAAGAAACTGAAGGGGCAACTGTTTCACGCAGAGAGTGGTACATATATAGAATGAGCTGCCAGAGGAAGTGGTAGAGGCTACTGCAATTGCAACATTTAAAAGGCATCTGGATAGGTACACGAATAGGAAGGGTTTGGAGGAATACGGGTCGGGTGCTGGCTGGTGGGACTAGATTGGGTTGGGATAGCTGGTAGGCATGGATGAGTTGGACCAATGGGTCTGTTTCCGTGCTGTACATCTCTATGACTCTAAGTCTCAAATCATTTGAGTAGGCTAGCAGAGTGGAGCCCAATACTTCACAATGAAGTCTAATTAAGGTTAATATAAGCTTCTCAGAGATGATGATGTTGTGGTAATGTCACTGTACAGTAATCCAGATGCCCATGCTAATGGTCTGGGGATAAGGATCCCAATTCAACCAATAAATCTGGGATTATAAAGCTAATCTCAGTGATGTAAAAAACCCACCAGGTTCACTCATACCCTTCAGGAATGAAAATCTGCCATCCTTACGTAGTCTAGCTTACATGCAACACCTGACCTACATAGGCTCTTATTTGCCCTCTGAAGTCATCCCATTAAAGTGTAATTCACATTGGGCAACAAGTGCAGACTTTGCAGCAATGACAACATTTCTTGAAAAAAGAATATCTTGAATTTACACTCAAAACTTATGTATGCAAGTGTGGCCGACCAAGACACTCAAACAATGGTGGCACTGACATCTTTGTTGTACATCCATGTTTGATTCATAAAACCCCTTTCAGCTTGTCACTTTGTTCACTACGAGCAGGCCAGTGAGAGAATCCACAAAGACAGGCAGAGTGGCATTCAACTACATTTGGCGAAATTTTTTTTTCCGATTCCCTACAGTGTGGAAGCAGGCCTTCGGCCCAATAAATCCATACTGATCCTCCGAAGAGTAATGCACCCAGACCCATTTCCCCTCCGACTAATGCACCTAACACTATGGGCAATTTAGCATGACCAATTCACCTGACTTGCACATTTTTGGACTGTGGGAGGAAACCGGAGCACCCGGAGGAAACCCACACAGACATGAGGAGAATGTGCAAACTCCATACAGACAGTCGCCCGAGGCTGGAATCAAACCTGGGACAATGGTGCTGTGAGGCAGCAGTGCTAACAACTAGGTCACTGTGCCGCCTTATTAACTTATTGGTTTATTAAACATCTTTAAAGATTTAAATTTCAGATCAATAGAAGTACTGAGATTTTATGCAAGGAAACACAGCTTGAAACTGGAGCTGATACAAAAGACTAATAAACCTTGTTACTGACCTCTGAAAATGAGAGGAAGGACGAATACAAAATATCAAAAATCTCAAGTAGTTTGAAAATAGAAATTTATTTAGTTAACTTCTATACGTAAAACATATAAAAATATTTACACATAATAACTTTTGCCGTGTCAAAAAGATCCCAGTCGTTGGACTGAAGCAGAAACCTAGATTTATAGTTATGCACAAGTGAAGTTTCAGGAGAATGCTGCATTGTGGAGATGCCAAAGTGCACCCTCTACAGTTGGAATTGCAGCAAAAGCGGTCTATTATAAAATTAGAATTACTTTGGTTTCCAGTTTGATGGAAGGTCATCAACTTAGAGTCATAGAGATATACAGCACGGAAACAGTCCAACCTGATCATAGCAGGTCAGGCAGCATCCGAGGAGCAGGAAAATCGACGTTCGGGCAGGATCCCTTCATCAGAAACACTTGAATTATAAGGAGAGGCTGGATAGGCTAAGACTTTTTTTTTCCCCCTGGAATGTAGGAGACTGAGGGGTAACCTTATGGAGGTCTATAAAATTATAAGAGGCATAGCTAAGATAGATAGCCAACAACTTTTCCCAATGATAGGGAATCTAAGACTAAAGAGCATAGGGGAGAAATACAAAATGGTCCAGAGGTAAATTTTTTTTCAGTGGGTGGTGAGTGTCTGGAACAGGCTGCGAGAGATATTGATAGAGGCACATACAATTTTGTCATTTAAGAAACATTTTGACAGGTATGTGGATGGGATAGGCATGAAGGGAAATGGATCCAAAGCAGCCAAATGAGACTGGATTAATTGTGAAAACCGAGTGGCTTGCACAGGTTAGGCGAAAGGTCTGTTTCCATGATAGACTCCAGAGTTTATCTTGCTTTCAGTTTGTTTCCCTCTATTCCTTTCCCACTCATCTGTTTTTCCCAGCTTTCCCAAGAACACATTTTGCTACTTCTCATTTACCTCATGTTCTGAGTGAGGGGCTCATATGGTACAGTGGTAATGTCCCTACTACTAGGGTCAAGAAATTCCAATTCAAATCGCACCTCCTCCAGGCGTGTGTAATAACAACTCTGAAATACCTTTATCTAACCTGATTGAATTCAACACAGTGTAGTAATGAGCGCCACTTAGAGTCATAGAGATGTACAGCATGGAAACAGACCCTTCGAGGTCCAACCCACCCATGCCGACCAGATATCCCAACCCTATCTAGTCCCACCTGCCAGCACCCGGCCCCTATCCCTCCAAACCCTTCCTATTCATATACCCATCCAAATGCCTTTCAAATGTTGCAAGTGTACTAGCCTCCACCACTTCCTCTGGCATCTCATTCTATACACTCTCTGCCTGAAACAGTTGCCCCTTAAGTTTCTTTTATATCTTTCCCCTCTCACCCTAAACCTATGCCCTCGAGTTCTGTACTCCCCCACTCCAGGGAAAAGACTTTGTCTATTTATCCTATCCATGCCCCTCATGATTTTATAAACCTCTCTCAGGTCACCCCCTCAGCCTCCAACGCTTCAGGGAAAACAGCCCCAGAATGTTCAGCCTCTCCCTATAGCTCAAATCCTCCAACCCTGGCAACATCCTTGTAAACCTTTTCTGAACCCTTTCACGTTTCACAACATCTTTCCGATAGGAAGACCAGAACTGCACACAATATTCCAACAGTGGCCCAACCAATGTCCTGAACAGCCGCAACATGACCTCCCAACTCCTGCACCCAATACTCTGACTGATAAAGGAAAGCACACCAAACGCCTTCTTCACTATCCTATCTACCTGCGACTTCACTTTCAAGGAGCTATGAACCTGCGCTCCAAGGTCTCTTTGTTCAGCAACACTCCCTAGGACCTTACCATTAAGGTGTATAAGTCTTGCTAAGATTTGCTTTCCCAAAATGCAGCACCTCACATTTATATGAATTAAACTCCATCTGCCACTTCTCAGCCCATTAGCCCATCTGATCAAGATCCTGTTGTAATCTGAGGTAACCTTCTTCGCTGTCCACTACACCTCCAATTTTGGTGTCATCTGCAAACTTACTAACTATACCTCTTCTGCTCACATCCAAATCATTTATATAGACTTGAAAACATGAAATTTTCTTGTTCCTCCAGATGTCTCCTGAACTGTTGTTTTCAGCATTTTACATATTATTTTCTGTATTTTACTCCATAGATGCATCAACCCCTAGCTGTCAAGAATATTCTGTGAACCTATTCTATTTAGGTAGAATTGTAGGAAATAGCATTCTCAAGATCAAAATCAGACTTCTTGCACACCGAAATCCATTTAACATTTTTTAGATTTTCTGCCTTATGATTAATATCCCTTTGCAGTCTCTTTGTTCTTCTGAAGAGTTAATGATACCCAAGTTTGTATTATCTGCATGCCTTTGGACCCATTTGTTTTTTTTTGGGATGTGGGCATTAGTGGTTACAAATTCAGAGTCAACCACATTACTGCAGATCTGGAGCTGAAAATAAGCCCACACCAGATAAAGACAGCAGATTTCCTACCCTAATGGACAATAGTGAGCTAGATGGATTTTGACAACAATTGAGTGTTACATAGTCACCATCAGGTAGTTTTTAATTCCAGGCATTTTAAAAACGGAATTCAAATTTCACCTCCTGTAATGGCAGGATTTAAGCCTAAGTTCCCAGAACCTTAGCCGAGGGTACTGGATTACTAGCCAAGTAACATGACCACAGGTGCCACTACCTCTCCCTTGTATCCAAATTCTTAAAGAAAATATTGAACGGAAAGTAGTTCCAGAACAGTAACACATGGGACACCATAAACCACTTCAAACAACAGTGAAATATAACGCATAACTTTCCATTAATTTTTAAATCTAGTTTGCTATCCTCCTTCTACTTCCAAATATTTTTGGGATTCAGGTTCATCAGAATGGAACACGTGCTCACCTCCATGCAGATCTGGTAAAGTACAAGGCATGCCGTGTGGTTGAAGAGACGATGTCTTTTCCAGTTAAATTCTACACTGCCATCTTCCGTTTCATGGGTGACTGAGACATAAAAACTGCTGATAATATTTGGCACATTTGGTATGAAAAAACAGTTCGCACAACTATCCTATTAGTGACTCAGAAAAATAAGCAAAATCTGTAAAAATGAACCTGTCATCAAAGGTGTTTACCCAGTAAACCCACCCTTTTCAAATTTGGATACTGTAATTTTCACATTTCTTATTGCTTAACATTTCCTTTGCAGATGCTTATATTTAACCTATTGAAATATCTAACTGCCAATTAATTTACAGCACTAATACTTAATAGTAGCCCTTTAATACATAATGCAAAGCATTGTATTCATAGGAATCTACAAGATTGAATCTTCCCTAAAGCCAGAGACATACTCTAAGGTTCACATATTTCATCTTCAAATTATCACTTTTTACTGTGAGCATGAATGTATTAATCAACTATGTAAGCAGACAGGAGTCAAGCTTGATAACAGTGTCACTCGATAACTACAGAGAGGCTGACATGCACTTCCACTATGGTTCAGAAACATCAACAGCTATAGCATACCTTTGATTTTATAGAATGTTTCTTGAATAAAAGCCTGGATCGCTTTGAAACGCTCAACCACAAAACCCAGAGTGGGAAACTGACAGCTACCATAGCTGATCAGCTGATTTGATAGCACATTTGGGAATATCTTTTGTAGTCTTAAGGTCTGAAACCGGGTGAATGAGGCACCTATACCAACAAAATTACACAAATCAGTCCAAGCAGCACAGCAAAATCAATTTCAAAATACATTATCATCATCTTGCATCATTCGTGACTGAATTACTTGTTCGAACCTCATGCCAGGGGCTGACACGCACAATCTATGCTGATAACTCCGTATAACACTGAATGCACTGCATTGTTAAGAAACTCTGTAAATGCAAAAGGGGACAAGAGAGTTCTCCAGATTATAATTCAATATTTAATATTTAACACCAGCAAAACAAATTATGTTCTACTCACAAACTGCTGATTAAGTTAAGAACGAGGTATTTAAGGATTGGGGAACGGTGGCGGTGGGGAAGGGATGTTACTGTGAGGCACAGCTTACTAGTTATTTTCACAAGGGAAAAAAACATGGCAAACAAACAAAATTAATATGTAGGCCTTTGTCGGGTTCCAAGCGATCGATCATGTTAGAGGACTCTCTAGTCCGAGGTACAGACAGACGGTTCTGTGACCAGCAGCGATAAAAGAGAATTGTGTGTTGCTTCCCTGGTGCCAGGATCAAGGATGTCTAAGACAGGGTGCAGATGTTCTCAAGAGGGAGAGGGGCCAGCAGGAGGTCATTGTACACAGTAGAAGGGAAAAGGTTGAGATCCTGAAGGGAGATTACAGACAGTTAGGCAGGAATTTAAAAAGGAGGTCCTCGAGACTAGTAATATCTGAATTACTCCCGGTTGTACGAGCTAGTGAGGACAGGATTAGGAGGATAGAACAGATGAATGCATGGTGGAAGAGCTGGTGTATGGGAGAAGGATTCACATTTTTGGATCATTGGAAACTGTTTTGGGGTAGAAATGACCTGTGCAAGAAGGACGGATTGCACCTAAATTGGAAGGGGACTAATAAACTGGCAGACAGATTTGCCAGAGCTGCTCGGGAGGATTTAGGTGGACGGATGGGACCCAGGGAGATAGTGAGGAAAGATTTCAATCTGAGACTGATACAGTTGAGAACAAAGGTGAGTCAAACAGTCAGGGCAGGCAGGGACAAAGCAGAGAACAAAGTAGGACTGATAAGTTAAACTGCATTTCTTTCAATGCAAGAGGCCTAACAGTGAAGGCAGATGAACTCAAAGCATGGTTAGGAACATGGGACTGGGATATCATAGCAATTACAGAAACGTGGCTCAGGGATGGACAGGACTGGCAGCTTGAGGTTCCAAATAAAAATGAATACAGGGAGGACAGAAAGAGAAGCAAGACAGCAGGGAGAGTGGCATTTTTGATAAGGGATAGCATTACAGCTGCACTGAGGAGGATATTCCCAGAAATACATCCAGAGAAAGTATTTGGGTGGAGTGGAGAAGTAAGAAAGGGATGATCGCCTTATTGGGATTGTATTATAGACCCCCTAATAGTCAGAGGAAAACTGAGAAACAGATTTGTAAGGAGATCTCAGTTATCTGTAAGAATAATAGCGTGGTTATGGTAGGGGATTTTAAGTTTCCAAACATAGACTGGGACTGCACAGTATTAAGGGTTTAGATGGAATGTGGTTTATTAAGTGTGTACAGGAAAATTTTCTGATTCAATATGCGCATACACCTACTGGAGAAGGTGCAAAACTTGACCTACTCTTGGGAAATAAAGCAGGGCAAGTGACTGAGGTTTCAGTGGGGGAGCACTTGGGGGCCAGTGACCATAATTCTATTAGTTTTAAAATAGTGATGGAAAAGGATAGACCAGATTCAAAAGATGAAGTTCTAAATTGGAGGAAGGCTAACTTTGATGGAATTGGGCAAGAACTTTCAAAATCTGATTGGGGGCAGATGTTTGCAGGTAAAGGGATGGTTGGAAAATGGGAAGCCTTCAGAAATGAGATAATGAGAGTCCAGAGACACTATATTACTGTTAGGGTGAAAGGAAAGGCTGGTAGGTGTAGGGAATGCTGGATGATGAAAGAAATTGAGGGTTTGGTTCAGAAAAAGAAGGAAGCATATGTCAGGTGTAGACAAGATACATGGAATAAATCCTTACAGTATAGAGGCAGGAGGATTCCACTTAAGAGGGAAATCAGGAGGGCACAAATGGAGCATGAGGTAGCTTTGGCAAATAGAATAAGGTGAATCCAAAGGGTTTTTACAAATATGTTAAGGACAAAAGAGTAACTGGGAGAGAATAGGGCCCCTCAAAGGTCAGCAACTTATAGAGATTTATAAAATCGTGAGGGGCATGGATTAGACAAATAAGACAAAATCTCTTCCCTGGGGTGGGGGAGGCCAGAATTAGAGGACAAAGGTTTAGGGTGAGAGGAGAAAGACATAAAACGGACCTAAGGAGCACCTTTTTCATGCAGAGGGTGGTACGTGTATGGAAGGAGCTGCCAGAGGAAGTGGTGGAGGCTAGTATAATTATAACATTTCAAAGTCATCTGGATGGGTATATGAATAGGAAGGGTTTGGCGGGATATGGGCCGGGTGCTGGCAGGAGGGACTAGATTGGGTTGGGATATCTGGTCAGCATGGACGAGTTGGATCGAATGGTCTGTTTCTGTGCTGTACATCTCTATGACTCTAGGTGTACCCCAGAACTCTGTGAGTAGCTAGGGAAGTGATTGCTGGGCCTCTTGCTGATATATTTGTATCATTGATAGTCACAGGTGAGGTGCTGGAAGACTAGAGGTTCACTAACGTGGCGTCACTGTTTAAGAAAGGTGGTAAGGACAAGCCAGGGAACTATAGACCAGTGAGCCTGACATCGGTGGTGGGCAAATTGTTGGAGGGAATCCTGAGGGACAGGATGTGCATGTATTTGGAAAGGCAAGGACAGATTAGGGATCGTCAACATGGCTTTGTGGTGGGAAATCATGTCTCACAAATTTGATTGAGTCTCTTGAAGAAGTAACAAAGAGGATTGATGAGGGCAGAGTGGTAGATATGATCTATATGGACTTTTGTAAGGCGCTCGACAAGGTTCCACATGGGAGACTGGTGAGCAAGGTTAGGTCTCATGAAATACAGGGAGAACTCGCCATTTGGACACAGAACTGGCTCAAAGGTAGAAGACAGAGGGTGATGGTGGAGGATTGGTGCTGGGTCCACTACTTTTTGTCATTTATATAAATGATGTGGATGTGAGCATAAGAGGTACAGTTAGTAAGTTTGCTGAGGACACCAAAATTGGAGGTGTAATGGACAGCAAAGAAGGTTACCTCAGATTACAATGGGATCTTGATCAGAGGGGTCAATGGACTGAGAAGTGGCAGATGGAGATTAATTTAGATAAATGTGAGGTGCTGCATTTTGGGAAAGCAAATCTTAGCAAGACTTATACACTTAATGGTAAGGTCCTAGAGAGTTTTGCTGAACAAAGAGACCTTGGAGTTGCCAGGGTTGGAGGATTTGAACTATAGGGAGAGGTTGAATAGGCTGGGGCTGTTTGCCCTGGTGCATCGGAGGCTGAGGGGTGACCTTATAGAGGTTTATAAAATCATGAGGGGCATCGGTACGATAAATAGACAAAGTCTTTTCCCTGGAGTGGGGGAGTCCAGAACTAGAGGGCATAGGTTTACGGTGAGAGGGGAAAGATATAATAGAGACCTGGGGGGCAACTGTTTCATGCAGAGGGTGGTACGTGTATGGAATGAGCTGCCAGAGGAAGTGGTGGAGGCTAGAATAATTGCAACATTTAAAAGGCATCTGGATGGGAATATGAATAGAAAGGGTTTGGAGGGATATGGGCCAGGTGCTGGCAGGTGGGACTAGATTGGGTTGACATATCTGTCGACATGGACGAGTTGGACCGAAGGGTCTGTTTCCGTGCTGTACATCTGTCTGATTCTATCACTCTTACCTATTCTTAAATCCAGCTCCTGCCTTACATCGACAGCATCACTAATTTTCTGATCAGGTTCTACCAGATTCTCACAGGCTTGTCTGATTGCGCGAGGTGTAATCTCAGAAAATCGAGCTCGCAGCACTTGTATATTCGGCTTTACTGCCAAGGAAAAGACAAGAAATTCTGAGCAACATGCAACAAGACAATAACCTTTTTTAAAAAGAAAACCAGGAGAAAATCATAGCTTCATGCACTCTCAGACTTTGCTAGATGCCAGCATGCCAGAATTTCCCAACAGAGGTCAGCAGTTGATTTCTCATCACCTCAGCGGCACTTTAACATTAACTGCTGTGCTATCCTAGCTAACATCAACATGCTAACATTCTGACATGTAGCCCTCAGGGCTACACCAAATAATGCTACACTCACTAGACTATAGCTGGGCTCCTTAATACAATCACTTCATCAGTTATTTTCTAAATAAATGCTGAGAGATCTGGCACAGATCAGACATTACCACATTATACCACACTGTTCCATTGCCAGGAGCTTCTAGTCTCAACATAGCCAATATGTCCTCATTCTTCATTGTGTTGGTTAGTTTAGGGTAGGGCTGGCAGAGGTCAGAATGTTGTCCACTTTCAAATACAACTGGCCGACAGAGATCCAAAGATCCTGAGCTAAAGAGCAAATGTTCTTTACACTCACCACCCAAAATCAAAACATTACATATAAAATCTTAGTAATTACTGAAAGGCACAATTCACATGGCTAATGCTGTGTATGCCAATGTACACGTACCTGCTTTACACACATGAATGATTTCAAATCCAATGTTTTCCCCTTCACGATCACAGTCAGTCCAAAGGATCAGGGCCTGACATTTCCTCACCTCTCGTTCCAGAGTTCTCTATAAAAAAAACAGAAGCCAAAAATCAACTGCAACATGATTAATTCTTGGTAAAAGAACATCTTTTCATTTACAGATTCAATATTTGAAATTTATATTTTTTATTCATTTTTCTGGTCATGAAAGTGATAATCCAGCTTGAATAAAGCACTTCTTTCTTTCAAATATTTCTCATGAAACACTGCTACAGCAGATGCAGCATCTCAGATACAATGCAAAACACACTCTACACTGTCCCATCAAGAACTCCAAACCTATGTACAGCATAGATCAGATGCAGAGAAAACATGTGCAGCATATGTGCAACATAAATGATCCTGAGCCTTCCTATAACATTATACCTTAATATCCACATAGCGTTCTGGGCAGTACTTCTCCACCTCAGCATCAAAGAGAGTCACAGGATTACAACTGTGCCTATAGATATTAAAAATAAAAGCTTCAATGAGCAACATCCAGACTACCCAACACACATTCTTGAAATCTTTCTGAATTCTGTTTAAAACAAGGATAGAATGATTCTTAGATTCTTCTGAAATTGAGTGAATAAATAAAATTCCCATTATATTTTCTATATATAATGTTCAAACTAGATCAGTTTAGATTGGCACGTAGTTTACAACTTTTATACTGTTCATCCGATCAGTGGATTATGAAAACAGGCTACACATTTATCCAATGCTGCATCAACCCTCTCTCTGGCTGTTGACTGAAGTTGGAAATTAAATGAGTTTTAGCATGAATTTATATTTGAATAAAAACTTACCATTTCTGAAATGGTGATTTGAACTCCAACTCAAGGAGGTGACCTGAGACAGAGGTCATTACTATAGCAACATTCTGTATTTATGGTGGTAAGAAAAGGGAGAGAAAGAGGAAAACTCAAGTAAGCTTTACATATATTTTTGTGTTTTCATTTTAAGTTTTTTCTGGCTCATTCTTGCACAGAGACAATGAAAGAAAAAATACTTTTTCACTTACTTGCTTACGAAAGATAATGAGATTATCATCATGACTTTATCATCATGATTACAAACTCAGCTGAAACAGGAACTGATAATAGCAAGGTGTCTTGTTTCCCTCCATCAGTGGATTAGGCTTTTGAATCTGGCCTTATGGAGCAATACTATTTCGACAAAGAAGTGCACTACACTTCTCATGATAATTTCTTTGAGTAAAGCAGGCATTTGTTTTAAAAACATTCTACTTGCAATTCACAGAACTGTAACACTTCCCTCTCCCTATTCTACTTTTGCCTGTCAAGAGACCATCCCTAATTTTCACAACTTAAGTGCTTGGGAAGGTCAGTTTTATGGTGCCTTTTCTTTTCAACAGTACACTTAAATAACAAAAATGTGAGTTTGCTAGTGGTCTTTCTATTGCCCAAAACCCTCATTTTGAAGAGTTTTCAGGAATTATTACACTCAAAGGGGAGCAGCATACTGAATGTTCAACTATGTGCAAGTGGCAAGCATTAATTGGAAATTCATTTGTGCCCCTATAAATTGGCATGGATTGAAACTGTGGAACTTAGATGAAGAGGCGTGCACATAATATGCAACTCTTGCAGAAAACATTAGTAAGTATTAAGGTTGGCACAAGTTTGATCTTTCATCATTTGGCTTTCGGGTGTATAACAGTACAGACTGTAAGACACTCACTACATGTGACACATTCGTAATGCCTACCAAACTTCAGCATGAGGAGCAATTTGGAAATGGTGTGGCAGAAATAGTTGAAGCAATTCACCACATACAAATCCCATCAAGTCACCCTGTAACTCCTTCGTGTCTGATCAGTCAAATTGTGAGGCATGACAGCAATCTCTCAAATCCTACCTCTCATAACAGATAGCACAGTGAGAAAAGAAGGGATGAGACAAAAGAAAATTCAGTTAAAGTTCTTTTAAGAAAATTTTATGATTCTGAAGACATACCTGACCAATCAGATGATAGTCATACTCATAGATTTTGTTGAATTTTGAAAGTCCTTCTCTCTAGTTGAAGTATAAACAAGAGGATTATGAGAAACAGTATTGGTAAATTCACTTAAACTGAAGTTAAACTATACCAAAGTATCAAAGCACAGTGCTGGACTTGCCCACACACACTGGAGTATCTCCTGGGCCAGATGAGAATTGCCCATACTTTCCTTGCTGCTCTATGATAAATGTTTTATGATAGACTTTGGTAAGTTTTCCCAACAATTTTGTACAAGTGAATGACCAATGGAATATGGTATTTCCATGGTGCAAGACTAGTCAATCAAAACTATAACATGCGAATAATGCCCTGTTTACATCACTTCATTCAACCACAAAAGCTGATCACCCAACTATGCAAAATCTCCAAGATAATGAATTGACACATCAAACTCCTATGTCAATAGCACTTGAACCATTTCAACTAACTTAAAATACATACAGTTGAATGAACAGACCACTTTGAATATGGGGAATAAATCAACTAGCCAAATCAACAAGCAGTGAATGAGACTTCAATACTTGCTGGAGAAACATCCTCTGGGGGCAGCAAAAATGTAACAGCTTCAGCTTTAAGGGAAAAAATATATGTAATGGGAGTTACTGAAGTGGAGGCCAAACAACATTTTTAAAGCTCAAATCCTTGGAACTCTCTTGTTCAAAAGGTGGTGGAAACAAATTCCTTGAAAATTTAAGGCAATGGTGAGGGTAAGATTATAAAGGACAGATGGGAATGTGGAGTCACCAGATCAGCCATGATCTTATTGAGCAAAGGAGCAGGCTCTAGAACAAAATGACCGAGTCATAATGTCATATGTATAAAGGTTCGTTACAATGTCATGGTTTTTGTACCATATTCTCTCTTCGTAAAGCTCAGGATCAGGTATGCATGTTTAACCACGTTCTCAATCTTCCCTGACACTTTCAACTTTTGAGTGCACATCGACCCCCAGATCTCTCTATTTCGCACCCCTTTGTAATTGCACTCTTTTATCATTTTATTGCTCAACACTCACCTAATCATAATATTTCCAACTTCTGTGCTTTCTAAAAATTTGGAAATTGTATCTGATATTGAGAAAGTGTGTAAAGTACGAGCAGGTAGGGAAAGAGTTATGTTTTGGGTTGTGTGAGACAAAGGCTCAAGTGGCGTGACTTGGATCAGATAAGAACTTGCAGTAAACAATGAGGTACTGGAGGCAAGGGGAGTGGGTTAATGAGGTGAAAAAGCATTCATTATGTGAAGCCAGTTAACAAGCTTAATAACGTTCATTGTATAATATCAGATGGCTTAATCTTTACTGTTGATGCTTGCTGATTTTAACGGTCACCCAATCAATATAGATATTGCCATTTTTGGAAGCTGCTCCCTGTAAGTGACTATATATTCCTTATGAATCTGCTGTTCCAGAGAAGACCGAGAACTCATGTCTCTGTGCACATCGGCGATCATGCTCTTTCCCTCCAGAGCCCGGAGGGAAGATGAAGGAGGTCAAGCCATACTGAGTCTCTGACTGTTTGCTTTGACTGATGCGGGGTTAGGGAAACAGGACAACAATATAACAAAGTCTAAGTCATTAATATATATTAGTGGCCTTTGTACCAACCCATGGGATACCCTTTCCTCTTGCCTGAAAGCTACTGTACAATGTTACTCTGTTTCTTGTCACCCAGTCATTTTTTTCCCTTTATGTGTCACTCAATGGGTTTTAACCTGTTGTCAAGCCAATTAAGGAGTTCATAATCACATGCCTCTTGGAAGATCAAGTACACCAGATGTACTGCATTATCCTCATCTACAACAAAAACAGAAATTGCTCAAAAAATTCAGGAGGTCTGGCAGCATCTGTGGAGAGAAGCAAAATTAACGTTTCAGATCCAGTGACTCTTTGGTGGTAGATGCCATTACCAAACAAATATTCCTTATCCTCTCTTATCAGCCTTCCACAGGGACTGTTCCCTCCAGGACTTCCATCCAATTCTCCTTGAACATCTCCCCACAACCCCATGGCACCTTCCCATGCAATCACAGAAGGTGTAACACCTGCTCATTTTCTTTCTTCACTCTTCACTATCCAAGGCCCCAAACACACTTTCCGGGTGAAGCAGGAATATACTTGCACTTCACTCAATCTAGTCTAGTCTATTCACAGGTCACAATGGGAAGACAAAGGGCAGACCAGGCAACTGTTTTGCAGAACACCCATGTTCTGTCCCCAAAAATGACCCTGACCTTCCAATTGCCTGCCATTTCAACATACCAGTGTGTTCCTCAGCCAACATCTCTGTCTTGGGCTTGCTGCAGTGCTCCAGCAAAACTCAGCACAGGCTAAAAGAACTCCTCCTCAGTTTCTGCTTGGAAATTCTGCAGCTTTCTGGGCTCAATGTTGAGTTCAATAATTTTACAGCCTGAGTAATTTATGCCATAAATAAAGTACAACAGTGATGTGTATACCCCCTGCAGTACACCCATATCTTTTACCACAACCCCCGTACACCAGGCCTTATTATCACATGGAAAAAATGATGACTGCAGATGCTGGTGATCAGAGTCGAAAAGTGTGGCACTGGAAAAGCAGAGCAGGTCAGGCAGCATCTGAGGAGCAAGAGATTTCAATAGGGTGGTATCGAGCTGGAGGGTTGGATCTGGTATAAGGTGGGGAGCGGAGAGATGAGGAAACTGGTACATTTTATCATCATATGGACTACTATCACAAACAACTCATTGTCCACATTAGCAGTTATCCATTCTCTCAGACTGACCTTTACCCATTCTTTAAGTCTGCCCAACAGTTCTTCTCTCTCTCTCTCTCTGAACTCCGTCTCCACGTATCGTTTATTCCTTCCCCTCCCCCAACCTCTCGTTTTCAACATATATATCAACCTTTATCTAGCTATAATCAGTTCTGATGAAAAGACAATTGATTCAAAAGGTTAACGGTGCTTTCTCTCCACGGAAGCAGAGCTTTTCCAGCAATTTTGGTTTTTGTTTCTGATTTCCAGTATCCGCAGTTCTTTGGTTTTTTTTGTTTAGTTTTTACTCTCACCTAACCTCTCCATATCCTCATAAAGCTCAATTAAATTAATTAAACACAATCTACCTTAACAAATTTGGTCAAGTGACTTTTAATGCTGTCACAGATTACCTTTTCTAAAGGCATCCCCTCCATTCAGGCTAAGTGAATTGCTGAATTTATCCTTGTACTCTTCCTGAACAAGAGTGCATCATAGTCCCAGCTATGGTAATACTGGACAATGATAACTCTCTAGCACGTTGTACGTGGGATGTGGGCGCATAGGGAACATACCCACATGCACACGTGCACACATAAATTTGCGGGGTGAATTTGTACTTGCAGAATTACATTTTATTTTGCTCAAAAACGGCAGGAATCCATGTAAGATTCTGTTAATCCCTTTTTTAGATTAGAATCAGTCTGAACATTGGAGCACAGACAGCTTTACCAAGGGCACCTCACACCTTCAATGCATTGTCTGGGCCAACATTGCATCTATTTTTAAGTTCACTTCAGAATGTAACGTTAAGGAAGTTCAGGGATTTACATATGAAAGAATTGAAACCAACACACCCATTCTAAAAGATGAGACACTTAAACAATCCAGGTCTTTTTCAATATATAATTTCAGTTACATCACTGTAAACGTTTGCTATAAATTCTGTGTCCTTCAATCTTATTCTCCACAACTACCTGATGAAGGAGCAGCGCTCCAAAAACTAGTACTTCTGAATAAACCTGTTGGGCTGTAACCTGGTTTTGTGTAATTTTTCACTTTGTACACCCCAGTCCAACACCAGCACCTCCAAAATATATAATATTAATCAGCCTTTACCAACCATCTCTGAACCTGAATAGATTCCCCAATTAGTAAGTAACTCATACAGGCAAATTGTAAATAAATCTCACAACCCAGCTGCAGTAATCAGTTTAATATTTTTTATTCTTTTATTAAGTATGGGTACAATTTCTAACTTATTTAGAGCATATAGACCAATTATTTTTACTAACAATTACTAACTTTAAAAAGACAAAAGGACTAACACCTCTTAATTTACGCAAGTAGAGCGGATAAACATCCCATCAGAAGTAGCAGCTAGCATTTAGCACGTTTTAACCAATCTCCTGTTTCCCAAGACAGAAGCCCTTCAAACCTGTGTATGCTGGATAAAAAAATATAACACGATACCAATAGAATTTTAAAATATGTAAGAACTATGTATGAGGGGCTCTTGCACAAACTGTATTTCGGGATTCTATTGCTCAAAATTGTGCTCTGATTGCTGAATAAAATCTATTTTCACCACTCATTGATTTCAGTTGTTATTTGAACACGATCCCACAACTCTAACCATTATCTCATTAAAACCAGACCATTGTCCACATACAGTTTTGCTTGCCATTTTTCATGCAAATTTACACGACTCAAATTAGCCATCCTCTGGTCAAGTTTCTTTTTACTTGCTAGTTGTTCTTTTTGTTACAACACAGAGGTGAACCCCTCTGTTAACTAAACCAAACACCCAGAAAAGCTCACCTCGCCTCATAATCTGTTAAAATATGAGTGACAGAGAACTTCCAAAAGCCACTGTTCAAAGAAAATAACATCAATTTTTTTTTAACTAAAGTGAACATTAAACAAGTATTCACAACTCTAAGCACCCCATTCTCTTAACTACTTATGATCTGCCTCCAACTCTATCACAATATGCTGTTCCAATAAGATACTTAATAAAATTACAACAACTTAATTTCAAAACCATACAGTCTCTGAGTTCTTCTGTGTCTTCACTTTTCCAGTTGCAGATCTTCTTGGGTCGTCTTCCTTCTTGTTATTGTCAGTATGTTTCACATGAAAGGGAATCTTTGATGGAAAGTGTTTTCTAATTTCTTTGAGAGCAACATACAAGATGGGTAATTAGCTCTTCAGTTTCTCTCTCCGCAGCAGTTGCTCTCTGACCAATTTTCAAAATGGATGTCGGTTGCTCACTGAGCTGAAAGGCTAGTTTTCAGACATTACATCACCACACTAGGTAACACCATCAGTGAGTCTCCAAATGAAGCTCATTGATGATGTTACCTTCATCTGGAGGCTCACTGATGGTGATGAAACGTCTGAAAACTAATCTTCCAGCTCAGTGAGCAAACATGCATCCAGAACCTCAACCTGAGCTACAAATCTTCCCAAAATGCTAGTTTTCAAAATGTCCACATTCTTATATCCCCAACATCGGATCGCCTCATTGAATTTATTGTTTTGCCAACATCAAACCAAACTCGATTGGGTTTTTCAAATTGTCGTCAAAACAGGAACCAAAACTCAGGTAATCCATTTCACAGCCAAATGTTACATATTTTCAATTTTCCAGTACACTTTGGTACTGCCATCAGGTGCTTGTAAACTCTCAGTTCAGGACAGCATTCTCTCGCTCTTAAATGCACAATACACGCTTTAAGCTTTATAACATTTTCCATAGATTTATCATAAGTCAGAGGTTAATTGTAATTATCCTCTATATGTTCCCCTGCAGAGATCTTAATCGATCTATTTCCCAGAACCAGATGCAACAATTCATCTTGTTATCACCATATTCCCATACTGTTAGCTGTGTCTGCCACTCATTAAATTTACTACATTTTGTGCATTAATGTACAAATATAATAAGCCTAATTTAGATTTAAATTCATCCTTCTTGCTCTAATTCTACCTAATCTATAATAATCCGTCTGTTTGGATTATTCAGTTTAAGGGCACATTTGTTGGGGAATAGTTCCCTGGTGTACAGAAATATGTGAGGCATTTAGAAAATGGGAGTGTTTGGTGCATGTGCAAATACCAAATACTGTATAACAATGGCAGTAGCAGTGAAGTGAGAGCATTCCTGGAAAACACATGTAGGAGGTTGAGAGAGCCAAATAGTTTCTGGAAGATTTGGAAGAGGATTGATAAGAGTGTTGGGATGTCATGGGACGAATGACATGACACAAAATTAAGACCAGCATTTATACTGTGCTTTTCACAACAACCAAAACCACTTTTTCAGCCTTTAAGCATGTTTTAAGAGTAGTAATAATCTCAGAAATGTAGCAGCTAAATTTTGCAAAGCATCCTCCCACAGTAATAATCAGCAGATACATTGTTTTCGTAATGATAAATATTGGCCAGGTCACCAGGATTAATTTAATTTACCTACTGCCCTTCGAAATAGTGCTATGGAATCTTTTATAAATACATCCATCAGTTAAACAGATAAAGTCTCCATTTAATACCAAACATAAAAGACAACATGAAACTCTCAACAGTGCAGACTCCTTCAGTATTGTCAGCCTTGATTTATCACCTCGACAAATGAGACTCAGAGTCAAGGATACTACCAACTTAGTCATGATATGGAGGCGGAATGGGGTGAACAAAGTTGAAAATCACACAACACCAAGTTATAGTCCAACAGGTTTATTTGGAAGCACTAGCTTTCAGAGCACTGCTCCTTCATCAGCTGGCTGTGGGGCAGAGTCATAAGACACAGAATTTATGGCAAAAGATTACAGTGTCATGCGACTGAAATTATATATTGAACAAACCTAGATTTTTGTGAAGTCTTCCATATTTTAGAATGGGTTGCAGGTTTCGGTTCATTAATATGTAAAGCCCAAACTTCTTTTAAGTCACATTTTCAAGATAGCTTAAGGTATAACTTAAGCGCAGACAATGCATTAACAGTGTGAGAGTCTGTCTGTAACCCAATCTTGAATCAGACTGGTTCTATTTCCAAAGTAGGAATTCATAAAATGCTACATGGATTGACTGCCTGCAAATTATATGCTTTTTAAGCAAAACAGAATGTGTCTGCAAATTCAGCACACAACAATTACCAGACAGGGAACACTTCAGCTGTCAGGGACATTCGGCCTTGGTTACCATCCTCCAAGACGGACTTCGGTATATGCAACAATGCAGAATGGCCAAGCAGAGGCTTGTAGCCAAGTGCGGTACCCAGGAGGATGGCCTCAACCGGGACCTTGGGTTCATGTCACACTACAGGTAACCCCTATTACACAATATACTCACACATACACACACTCACGCAGACCCTCTCTCATACACCCTCTCACAGGCTTATACTTTGTTATACTCACGCACATACGCACACACACACACTCTCATGCACGCGCACACACATTTGCATAATTGTATTGACAGAGACATTCAATTTTGCTCAAAAAGCATACAATCTGCAGGCAGTCAATCCATGCTACATTTTGTAAAATCTTACTTTGAAAATAGAACCAGTCTGACTCAAGATTGGGATACAGACAGACTCTAATCTTGCACTTTTAATTGTTTGACCTGAGATATCATTTTTTAAAAAAACTATAAGCTATCTTGAGAATGTGATTTAGAAGTAGTTCTGGGATTTACATATTAATGAACTGAAACCTGCAACCCATTCTAAAATATGGAAGACTTAACAGCAATCTAGGTTTGTTTGATATATTGTTTCAGTTGGATGCCACTGTAATCTTTTGCTCTAAATTCTGTGTCTAATGATTCTGATCCACAGCTACCTGATGTGGGAGCTGCACTCTGAAAGCTCCCAAATAAACCTGTTGGACTATAAGCTGGTGTTGTGTGATTTTTAACTATGACCAACTTAATCAGAATTGACATTTTGGTGAGCACGAGAAGAATGAACAGCATAGGAGAGCAGATGAGGTGATGGAATTGGTGAAATATAGCAAAATGGCAGGGACAATTATTTAATATTAATTATTCAGAATTAAAAATCACAACACCAGGTTATAGTCCAACAGGTTTAATTGGAAGCACTAGCTTTAGGAGTGCTGCTCCTTCATCAGGTGGTTGTGGAGTACACACTTGTAAGACACAGAATTTATAGCAAAAGTTTAGCGTGATGTAACTGAGAATGTAATTTTTAAAAAACGTTTTGCGATTTACATATGAAAGAAGTGAAACTAACATGGTAATTCTAACAAACAACTAAAGTATTTTTCAACATATAATTTCAGTTACATCACACTGTAAACTTTTACTATAAATTCTGTCTTACAACTGTGTACTCCACAACCACCTGATGAAGGAGCAGCATTCCAAAAGCTAGTGCTTCCAATTAAACCTGTTGGACTATAACCTGGTGTTGGCTGATTTTTAACTTTGTACACCCCAGTTCAACACCAGCATTTCCAAATCACAATTATGTAGAAAAGTGGTAAAGTGAAGAGTCACTCGATTTCAAAGAAAAGGATTTTGAAAAGCTGGCAGGCGATAAATACAAATCAGGATTTCTTCGATATAGGTTTGATACCGTACAGTACTATACCCTCCAGAGTTTCCACAGTCTAACTTCAAAGGACAAAACACAACACAAACTTAGATCAAAGGAGGTGCTATATCCGAAACCAGGACTTCGTAATGGGCCAGAATAGATGCTTTGGAACAAAAACAGAAATTGGCTGGAGAAACCAGCAGGCCTGAAGTTGAGTCACTGGACTCGAAACGTTGACTCTTGTTTCTCTCTCCACCGATACTGCCACACCAGCTGAGTTCCTCCAGCAATTTCTTTTTTGTGTTTCAGATCTCCAGCATCCACATTTCTTTGATTTATAATGATAGTTACGAAGGCTGTTCATGGACGGTGAATGTGACATGTGACAAGCGACGTATTTCACGGAACATGTTAATGTTTATCCCCCTCACCCTTCGGAAGCGACCGCCCGACATGATCTCCGCGATGCTTTTGGCCGCGTCGTTTTTCTCAGCTACACACAAAACTTGGCGAGCCTGTAGCAGCCGCCCCACCGCGCTGCTCATCGTCCTGGTCAACACCGATTTCATACCGAGCTGGAGTGAGGCATCTTCGCCGGCACGGATCCCATCACGATGGCGCCCTCCACCACCAACTTAGCGCCATTCCCGATACCGCCCAGGCGCATGCGTTACAGCGCGAGGCGAACGGAGTCGCCCGCTCGTCCGGACGTTAACGGTTCCAACTGTCGCAAGTTTAAAAGTTGTTCTTGTCTCAGTGCTGCCAGATGTGTAGCATGATTATACCGTTTTGTAAGGTTCAGATTTATACCATAGACAAAACTTTGGTTCTTTAAAAAAATATTATTCTTTATTTCATGTCATAGAGATGTACCTCATCACGGTGTTTGTTTAATCTGTCACTACTTGATTAAAAAGAACTGCGGATGCTCGAAATCTGAGACAAAACAGATATTTACTGAAGAAACGCAGCAGTTCTGGTAGCGTTTGTGGAGACAGTGTGTTCAACGCCAGTGACCCCTCTTTGCAACTGATACCATCTAGGAAAACGTCGTAATCATGCTGTTGACAAGGGACTGAAAGAAAAGATTAGTTTAGGTCGCAGACCATTTCAAATGGAGATTCGTCTTCGTGGAGCCGTTTATAAATCAAAGTAATTAACTTGGCAGTGTTTGTAGTTATTCTGTGTTGTGTAGCCTCGTTTTTGCTGTAGTATCAGGCGGACCCTTTAGGCAGGCGGACTGGTTGCCGGGGGAAGTGCGAGGCAGTCGGACTGGGTTTTGCGGGGAGTGACGGCCAATGAACTGTTTGCTGGGGAAGGGTAAATCTTGTGAACCAGGTGTGTTATCTTGGGGATGAGGATGGTGGTGGCTGGTGTCGGCCTTGTGCGGGCTCTTGGGATTCCTTCACCCTCAACCCGGCACTTGTTTGGACCAACTTTCACTGGCTTAATGGGAAAGAGGTGCGTTGATTATCGGCTTTTCGGAACATTCGGCGCTGAGTCTTGCAAGGTCGGTTGGGAAGGCGCAGCATTGGTGTCCACGCTATGGGCTTTTCGTGGCTCCCAAGCGCCATTAAAATGAAACCCAGGATCTTGGGAATGTTCCTCATTCAGTAGAAAGTCTAAAAATGAAATACTGAGACTGTAAATACGAAATAAGATCAGAGAAGTTGGCAAAACTGAGCATTTCAAAAGGCATCTGTGAAGGGAAACAGGTAACGTGTCAGGAAAACGAAAGTTTTGATGAAAGGTCACAGGTTCTGCTTGACTGGTGAATTTGTTAGGTAAAAACAATGATGACAGATGCTGGAAACCAGATTCTGGATTAGTGGTGCTGGAAGAGCACAGCAGTTCAGGCAGCATCCGAGGAGCAGTAAAATCGACGTTTCGGGCAAAAGCCCTTCATCAGGAATAAAGGCAGAGAGCCTGAAGGGTGGAGAGATAAGCTAGAGGAGGGATGGGGTGGGGAGAAAGTAGCATAGAGTACAATATGTGAGTGGGGCAGGGGAATGAAGGTGATAGGTCAGGGAGGAGGGTGGAGTGGATAGGTGGAAAAGAAGATAGGCAGGTAGGGGAAGTCATGGGGATAGTGCTGAGCTGGAAGTTTGGAACTAGGGTGAGGTGGGGGGAGGGGAAATGAAGAAACTGTTGAAGTCCACATTGTTCTTCCACCTCGGAACACTTAAAAAATTTCCCTCCCCACCCCTTTCCGCCTTCCGCAAAGACCGTTCCCTCCGTGACTACCTGGTCAGGTCCACGCCACCCTACAACCCACCCTCCCATCCTGGCACCTTCCCCTGCCACCGCAGGAATTGCAAAACCTGCGCCCACACTTCCTCCCTCACCTCCATCCAAGGTCCTAAAGGAGCCTTCCACATCCATCAAAGTTTTACCTGCACATCCACTAATATCATTTATTGTATCCGTTGTGGTCTCCTCTACATTGGGGAGACTGGACGCCTCCTAGCAGAGCACTTTAGGGAATGTCTCCGGGACACCCACACCAATCAACCACGCCACCCTGTGGCCCAACATTTCAACTCCCCCTCCCACTCTGCCAAGGACATGGAGGTCCTGGGCCTCCTTCACTGCTGCTCCCTCAGCACCAGACGCCTGGAGGAAGAACGCCTCATCTTCCGCCTCAGAACACTTCACCCCCAGGGCATCAATGTGGACTTCAACAGTTTCCTCATTTCCCCTTCCCCCACCTCTCCCTAGTTCCAAACTTCCAGCTCAGCACTGTCCCCATGACTTGTCCTACCTATCCATCTTCTTTTCCACCTATCCACTCCACCCTCCTCCCTGGTGAATTTGTTCTTGTAGTACAAATCTCAAATTAGGGCCATTTCGTAGTTAGGAATTTAATACTGGCTAGGTTGATTGATTTTGATTTTGTTTAAATCATTGTTAAAATTGAATGATTACTGAATTTTATGGTAACAAAACATCATGAAGTTATCTTAGACCTTGAGGTGCAATTTGGGTAAATTTTCGTTCCTCTGTCCTCCTCAAACCCGTTAACCTTTTTAAATCTATTTTTATCGTGCGTTCAGCGACGGAAAATCTGCAAGCTGGACAATTCAAGCACTGCTGCTTTTATATGATATAGAATACACGGGAAGATCCCATTGACATAAAACTACATCGTTGCAAGTCCGGGTCAGTTTTCTGACAGTAACTGCGAATATTGCAGGGATTTTCAAAGTTCTAGCCATAAGTCGGCAGAAAGACGGAGTTAAACGTTTCAAAGCGTTGAAATGCTTGGGGAAAATGAGTTCAAATAAGAGACGGTGAAACGAGGTTGTGAATGGGATTGGATGAGATGGTATGAGTTTTTTTTCCTTGTACGGAGTTAGTAATTTTAAAATCAATTTCTGACGGCAATTGGGAAGATGGGATCAACGTGCTTTAAAAACCAAATGTGGATCTATGCTCGTCCAAAATTTGGACAATTTAGTCTGTAGATTATTTAACATACCTGAAAGCTTCCCTGGAGGTGTTCCAACTGTGTATTAATTGGAATAGCTTTTGAAATGTTCAAGTTAACGGAGCTTCTCATTGGTCATAATTAAAAATTACAAATGCAAGCTGCAGAGAGTATTTTTTGACATTTGGTAAATCATAGATTCATAGATATACAGCATGGAAGCAGACCCTTTGGTTCAACTCATCCAGGGCGACCAGATATCCTAAATTTATCTACTCCTATTTGCCATTACTTGGCCCGTAATGCTCTAAAGCCTTCTTATCCATGTACCCATTCAGATGCCTTCTAAATGGTGTAATTGTACCAGCCTCCACCACTTCCTCTGGCAGCTCATTACATACATGCACTATCTTTGTGTGAAAAAGTTGCCCCTTAGGTCCATTTTAAATCTTTCGTCTCACCCTAAACCTATGCCCTCTAGTTCTGGACTCATAACCCAGGGAAAAGACCATGTCTGTTTACCCTATCACTGTCCCTCATGACTTTATAAATCTCTGTAAGGTCACCCGTCAGCCTCCAATGCTCCAGGGAAAACAGTCCCACTCTCTTCAGCCTCTCTCTATAGTTAAGCCCTCCAACTCTGGCAATACGCTTGTAAATCTTTTCTGAACCCTTTCAAGTTTCACAATATCCTTCCTGTAGGAGGGAGACCAGAATTGCACACACTATTCCAAAAGTGGCCTGACCAACGTCCTGTACAGCCGCAACATGACCTCCCAATTCCTATATTCGATGCTCTGACCAATAAAGGAAATGCTGCCTTCACTATCCTATCTACCTGAGACTCCATTTTGAAGGAACTGTGAACCTGCATTCCAAGGTCACTTCGTTCAGCAACACTTCCCAGGACCTTCCGTTAAGTGTATGAGTCCTGCCCGGATTTGTCTTTCCAAAATGCGGTACCCCACATTTATCCAAATTAAACTCCACCTGCCATTCCTCAGCCCATTGCCCATCTGACCAAGATCCTGTTATACTCTCGGGTAACCTTTGCTTTCCACTACACCTCCAATTTTGGTGTCATCTGCAAACTTACTAACTATACCTCCTATGTTCACGTCCAAATCGTTTATATAAATGACGAAGAGCACTGGACCCAGCAGCGATTCTTAAGGCACACCACTGGTCACAGGACTCCAGTTTGAAAAGCAACCCTCCACCACCACCCTCTGTCTTCTACCTTCAAGCCAGTTCTGTATCCAAATGGCTAATTCTTGCTGTATTCTAATCTTGCTATCCAATGTACCATGAGGAACCTTGTTGAACGCCTTACTCAAGTCCATATAGATCACGTTCACCGCTCTTCAAAAAAACTCAATCAGGTTCATGAGACACAATTTCCCATGCAGATAGCCACGTTGACTAGTCAGTCCTTGCCTTTCCAAATATATGTAACTCCTGTCCCTCAGGATTCCCTCCAACTTGCCCACCATCAATGTCAGGCTCACTGGTTTATAGTTCCCTGACTTTTCCTTAACACCTTCCTTAAATAGAGGCACTCCGTTAACCAACCGCCAATATTCCAGCACCTCACCTGTGTCGATCGATGATACAAATATCTCAGCAATCACTCCCCAGGCTTCCCACAGTGATCTAGGTTACATCTAATTAGGTCCTGGGGATTTATCCACCTTTGAGATTCAAGACATCCAGCACCACTACCCCTGTAATATGGACATCTTTCAAAATGTCACTATCTTTTTCCCCTACATTCTGCATCTACCATGTCCTTCTCCACAGTAAAAAGTAATGCAAAATACTCATTTCGTATCTCCGTCATCTTGTTTGCGGTTCCACACAAAGGCTGCCTTGCCGATCTTTGAGGGGCCCTATTCACTCCCTAGTTACCCTTTAGGCCTGAATGTATTTGTAAAAATCCTTTGGATTGTCCTTAATTCTATTTGCCAAAGCTATCTCATGTCCCTTTTTTGTCCTCCTGATTTCCCTCTTAAGTATACTCCTACTGCCTTTATACTCTTCTAAGGATTCACTCCATCTCTGCTGTCAATACCTGGCATATGCTTCCTCCTTTTTCTTGACCAAAACCTCAATTTCTCTACTCATTCAGCATTCCCTACATCTATCAGCCTTGCCTTTCTCCCGAACAGGACCATACTGTTTCTGGACTCTTGTCTCATTTCTGAAGGCTTCCCATTTTTCAGTCTTCCCTTTACCTGCAATCATCCGCCCCCAATCAGCTTTTCAAAGTGCTTGCCTAATACTGTCAAAATTAGACTTCCTCCAATTTAGAATTTTCACTTTTAGATCCTGTCTATCCTTTTCTATCACTATTTTAAAACTAATAGTCCCCATGTTCCTAACCATGCCCTGAGTTCATCTGCCTTCTCTGTTTGGCCTCTTGCATTGAAATAAATGCAATTTAATTTACCTCATTCTCTGCTTTGTTCCTGCCTGCCCTGACTATTCAACTCGCTCCCTTTCCTAATTGTGCCAGTCTCAGACTGCTCTCTTTCCTCACCTTCTCCCTGGGTGTGTGTGTGTGTGTGTGTACACACATACACACACACATCTCCCAAGCAGCTCCAGCATATCGTCCTGCCAGTATATTAGTCGTCTTCCAATTCAGGTGCAATCTATCCTTAGACAGGTCACTTCTACCCCAAAAGGGATTCCAGTGATCTAAAAATGTGAATCCTTCTTCCCTGCACCAGCTCCTCAGCCACATTCATCTGCTCTATCTTACTATTTCTACCCTCACTAGCTCGTGACAGTGGGAATAATCCAGATATTGCTACCCTCGAGGACTTCTTTTTTATATTCCTGCCTAACTTCCTATATTTCTCCCTTCAGAATCTCCTTTCTTTTCCTTCCAATGTGATTAGTTCCAATGTGTATAACGACCTCCTGCTGGTCCCACTCCCCTTTGAAAATATTCTGCACTCCCTCTGAAGTATCGTTGTTCCTGACACCAGGGAGGCGACACACCATTCTGACTCCTCGCTTTCGGCCGTGCAACGTCTGTCTGTGCCTTTGACGAGAGAATCCCTTATCACAATCAATTGCTTGGAACCCACCATACACCTCGTTACATTAGAGCCAGTTTTGGTATCAAAAACTTCGCTGTTCGTGTTACATTTCCCTGAGAGTCCATCACCCACTACATTTTCTAAACAGTGTATTTGTTTGAGATGGGGATAGCCACAGGATATCCTGCACTACCTGCCTCCCTATCCTACCTTTCCTGGCAGTAACCCATCTACCTGACTGTATCTGTGGTTTTTATCCCTTCCTATAACTGTATTGTGGAGAAAATCACCAGTCTCTGAGTCAGGATCGGGATCCAACAACAAAGTTTATTGTAGAAAGAAACCAGGGCTCCAAGGCGAGAGAGAGAGAGATGTTCGTCAGCAGGGTTCTCAGCTGCGAGCCTCCTCTCATTCTTTGAGAATGTCACAATATTTTATACATTTTGTGGTACAATAGTTCCAAGTATCAAGTCTTTTTTTGTACAGCATAGTTTGTTTACAGAAAAAAATTACCAAAATCATTGTCAGTTTCAGTGGTCGTGATCATTCTTCCTGAGAAGGAACATCATTTTCCATTACTGCAGATCTCAAGTATTAATACTTGTATACAAGCAGCCTCAGGAAGTTAGTATTTCTATTGAAGGTGGTGGCTGGACTCAAGACACTTCAGCGGGCAGTAGACGTTACTGATGTATGTTCTCTCCCCCATCTGCCTTAATCATCTATGCTCTGTGTCTGTTGTGCTGGTATCCTGTTAGCCTTGGGCAGTATCTGTGTATGCTTTGCTGTATCTTTCCATGTAATGGCTCAGCGGCTATCTTGTGTGCTAAGTGAACAATTCATGGCTCAGCGGCCATCTTGTGTCTGTGTGCCCCATGTCAGCATGTCCATGTCAACTCCCACTTCAACTGCCATTCATCACACCCCCTAGCTCCTATAAATTCCTCATTGCCTCTAACTGCCGCTCCAACTGGTCCATGCGATCTGATAGGATTCACAACCACTTACTGCAGACATAGTCATTGGTAACATAAAATTCTCCTAATCTCCCACATCCGACAGGAAGAGCATATTACTCTACTAAAGGTAATCTTTGCACCTTAACAATTTACAGAATATAGCACAGTCTTATTGCTCTAAAAAATACTGCTCCAGGCTAACTTAGTACCTATGTTTTATAGTTTTAAATTTTAATCAAGAGACAGATCTCAATAAAACATATTCCCAAAAAGAATCCACCCTACTTACTATCAAAAAAAGACAGCAAGATTACACTGAAAAACCATGCACTTATCTGCTCCTGTACTGTGAGCTCTCCCACTCAGGTTCCTCCAAGGTTAGCTGTGAATTTTGCTGTTTGTTAATTTATCTTAGATGCACTCTGATATCCAGAAATACCTGAACTCAAACAGGTGTGTCAGACAGCAGTGTAGGTTTCTTTCTCTCACTGACCAAGTGGTCCCTGCCTTTGTTCTCTTCCTCCTTTTTAAAGTGCTGTTGTTTTGACCTTTTTTCCACAAAGTTCCAAAACAATGCAACAGCTTATAAAACAGTAATTACTGCTCCTGGAATTCAAGAAAATCACCTCCAACACCCAAAATACCTGAAAAATAAGCAGCTCTTACAGCCACAATATTTTCCCATCCTCCATCTTGGATTACTCAAAATCTGTCTTTAGAAAGTGATCAACAATGGACTCTGTTTACAAGGGTAATTTTGAATTGAATAAAGATGGAGTCCCACAGCTTTCTGATCATATGATATCAGAAAATATGGTTAAGAGAGGAGAACTATGTTAAAAGCTTTAAATGGTGTCCAATCCATCTGAAGGTAGGCAGATTTCTGAAGATACCATTACTGTCAATTTGTATCAGCCACTTTCCTGGGCCATATTCAAATAACTTGATCAATCTTCAGTAATGAGTGTTGACAGACTGGTAAACGTCAGTCATTCAAGGGGATAGAGATATGAGAGCAACAAAGCTTTTCTGCGATTATAAAGGACTTTGAGACCAAACCTGAAAGAATCTTAAAAAGTTTTGGTAGTGTCTTCTAAGGAAGAATATAATAGCCTTTGAAGAAATACTTCCTGGGAGACAAGGAGGGAGAGAATAAATTGCATAGATTCCTTGACTTTCGAAGAATGAACAGTTATCTAATTGTAACATTCTTGAAAGATGTGACAGGGTAGATATGCAAAGGCTGTTTTCCTGGTTGGGAAGTCTCAAAGTATAGTGTCAGGAGAAAGATTTCAAACTGAGATGAGTTTTTATTCAGTCACAGAATAATAAATCATTGGATTTCTCTGCCTCAAGCCTGTGTCAATTTACATGTACACAACATTGAGAGAAATGTTTGTGCATTGTGATTTTCCAGGGATATTTGGATTGGGTGATGATCATGTGCTGAATGAGAAATCCAGCCTTGATCTCATTGAATGCTGGTGGAACAGGCTCAAGAGATCACAATCACAGAGGTTTACAGCCTGTCAAGTCAGCACCAATCAAAAACAACTGCCTAACTACTGTATTCTAATTCAATTGTTCAGCATTTTGCCCATTGCCTTCTATGCCTTGGCATTGCATATGTACATCTAAATAAGATTTAAATGTTATGAAGGTTTCTGCCTCTACCACCCTTATAGACAATGAGTTCCACATTTCCACCACCCTGTGGGTGTAAAAGAATTCCTTACATTCCCTCTAAACCTCTTATCACTCAGCTTAAATCTATGTCCCTCTTGTTCATTGATCCCTCCACCAAAGGATAATGTTTCTTCCTATTTACCCTGTCTACGTCCCTCATAATTTTGAATAATGAACCCTCCCCTGCCCATTTAGATTAGATTCCCTACAGTGTGGAAACAGACCCATTGGCCCAACAAGTCCACACCACCCTCTGAAGAGTAACCCACCCAGACCCACGTCCCTCTGACTAATGCACCTAACACTATGGGCAAGTCAGCATAGCCAATTCACCTGACCTGCACAACCTTTGTACTCTGGGAGGAAACCCACACAGACATGGGAAGAATGTGCAAACTCCACACAGACAGTCGCCCAAGGCTGGAATCGAACCCAGGTCCTTGACGCTGTGAGGCAGCAGTGCTAACCACTGAGCCACCATGCCAGTCCAAGGAAAACAAACCCAGCCGATCCAATTTCACTTCTTAATTAAAACTTTTCAGCCCACGCAGCATCCTGGTAAATCTCTGTATCCTCTCCAGTACATCCTTTTAATATTATAGATTCCAGAATTGCACACAATACTCTAGGTGTAGCTAACCCAAATTTTCATACAGTTCCAGCATAACCACCTTGCTCTTAAACTCTCTGCTTTGCCTAATAAAAGCAAGTATCCCATATGCTTACTTAACTTCTTTATCAGTCCTTTGACCTGAAGAACCATGCATACCAAATACCCTCTGATCCGTGATGCTTCCCAGGGTCCTACTATTAGTTATATATTCCTTGCCTTGATTGTCCTGTCCAATTGTGTCACCTCACACTTATCTAAATTGAATTCCACTTGGCACTGATCAGCCCATCTATTTACTACCCACTACTTTTTGTATCAACTGTGAATTTACTGATCAATACTCGTACATTCAAATCCAAATAATTTATTTCTACGACAAATAGCAAGAGCCCCCACATTGATCCTCAGGGAACCCAGTTGGACATGGGCTTGTCACAAAAACATCCCAGACTATCACCCTCTGCTTCCTGCCACTCTGCTAATTCTGGATATAATTTATCAAACTTCCTTGGTTCCCATGGGCACTTAGTTTTGCTATGAGTCATATGGGAACTTATCAAAGGCCTTGCTGAAATCCACATAGACCACGTCAAATGGACTTCTCTCATGTGGAAATATGGTTATCTCTTCAAAAAATTCAATCAAATGGTTGGACATGAATTCCCCTTAACAAAACCATACTGACTATTCTTGATAATCCTTGGCTCTCCAAGTGCAGATTAATTCTGTCCCTCAAAATTGTTTCTATTAGTACCCCCAACATTGAGGTTAGACTCGCTCACCTGCAGTTTCTTGGTTTATCCCTTGCTCACTTCTTGTACCATATTGGTTATTCTTCAGTCCTCTGGCACCTCTCCTGTGACCAGGGGAGAATTGAAAATTAATTCCCAGTGCATTTGCTATTCCTCCCTTGCCTCACTCATCTGGTCTGGAAGATTTATGTTTTTGAGCTTGCCAGACCACTCTGAATCTCTTCTCTGTCTGTGCTAATTTCTTTAAATATATCACAATCCTTCTCCCTGATTTCTATACCCACATCATCACTCTCACGAGTGAACACCGACTCAACTTATTCAGTCAGAACCCTACATACGTCCTCTAGCTCCACATACAAGTTACTTCTGTGGTCCTCTGTGGACTCAATTTATCTAATTATCCTTTTACCTTTACTGCACTTATAACTTAGAATTTTCCCTTTTGTCTAAAACATAGTACAGTATAGGCCCTTCGGTCCACGATGTTGCGCCAACCTTTGAAACCAATCTGAAGTCCATCTAACCTAATCTATTGCATTGTCATCCATATGTTTATCCAATGACCATTTAAATGCCCCTAATGTTGGCGGGTCTCCTACCGTTGCAGGCAGGGTGTTCCACGCCGCTACTACTCTCTGACTAAAGAAACTATCTTTGACATCTGTCCTATATCTATCATCCCTCAATTTAAAGCTATATCCCGTCATGCTAGCCATCACCATCCGAGGAAAAAGGCTCTCACTGTCCACCCTATTTAACCCTCTGATTATCTTATATGTCTCAATTAAGTCACCTCTCCACCTTCTTCTCTCGAACAAAAACAGCCTCAAGTCACTCAGTCTTTCCTCATAAGACCTTCCCTCCACTTTTATTTTCCATCATTCTTTAAAGTCCTTTTTTGCTCTCCTAATTTCCTTTTAAGTTTCCCTTTGCATATTCTGTACTCCTTTAGGATGTTTTGAGCCCTCAGTATCTGCCATAATCCTCTTTTTTTTTCTCTCTCTCTCTGTATTAAACCCTGTAAATCCCTTGATATCCAGGATTTGTTTGTCCCAATCTTTGTCTTTATTGGAACATGATTTCCCATAGCTCTGACATGGATTTACCTAAAAGTATTTGTTTCCAGTCCACCCTGGCCAAATCATACCTGATCTTTTTAAAGTTGTTCTTCTCCCAGTTTAGAACTTTGATTTCAAGCCCATACTTATCCTTCTCCATAACAATGTTGAATCTAATGGTACCCCACTGATACTTCAACCGCTTGCCCAGCATCAATACCTAAAATTAAATCTAGAGGTTGCCCTCTCTTGCAGACCCTTCTACATTCTGGCTTAAAAAGTTCTCCTGAGAATTCTGTTCTCTGTAGGTGACTCCAGTTTAATGTTGCTGAAGTTGAAACCCCTTACTAGAACCACCCTATTACATTTACATATCTGCTCTTCTGTTGTCTCGAATTGTTGGGGGAGGCTGATGTGATTGCTCTCTTTTTTCAATTTTAAGTTATACCCATCTGGCTTCATTTAAAGAGCCCTCTAAGATGTCATCCCTCCTGCAATTGTTTCCCTGATCAATATTGTAACACACTTCTGCTTTTACCTCCTTCCCAACTTGTCTGAAGACTCTACCTCCTAAAATATTGAGCTGCCAATCTTGGCCCTTTCTCAATCATATCCCAGTGATAACAAGTATATCATACCAGCCCCTATATTTTAATTTGTCCATCAGACTCTTTGCATTAAGATAAATACCACCCAACCTTGCCAAACTCACCCGTGCCTTAACTAGCCTATAATTTCTATGCCTTATAGCTCCCTTGTTGTGTCTAATTTTGACCCTGTGCTGAAGTTTCTCAGTCAATCTTCTCCCTTTGCCAAGTCAGTTTACAATCTCCCCAACAACATTATCAAATCTCTGCCTAAGGATGTTGGTCTCATTCCAATTCAGTGGCAACCTGTCCACCTGATACAGGACTCACCATGCCCCAAAAATGTTGCCAATGTCCCAGAAATCTAAAGCTTTATCTCCTGCACCACTTCTCCAGCCACACATTCATCTGGACTAACTTTCTATTTCTACATTCATCAGCACATGGCACTGAAAATAATCAAGAAATTAATTTCGGTCCTGTTCTTTATCTATTTCCTAGCTCCCTCAATTAAGCAGGACCTTATTTCTTATTCTCCCTATTTCATTGGTACCAATATACATCACTATCATGATCACTGTCTGTTTGCCCTCCCACTTCAGAATGCTGTTCAGACATTCAGTAATATCCCTGACCCTGGTACCAGGGAGGCAACATACCACCCTGGGTCAAAAACCAATTTCTTTCCTTATTTCTCATGATTTTACTTTAATCCAGCCTGATTTAGACAGTCAGCATGGTGCTTTGAATCTGATTTATTGATTAGTGATTGAGTTTTAGATGCACCTTTTAAGAGAAGAGGCAGCAATGAATATGATCTGTATTCTAGTGTCGTCTAAGCTACAGCTTCTGGGCTGCTTCTGACTAACTGAGATTTTTTTCTTAGGAGCAACAACGAAGTAAAAACGTGCTTCTCTACAACTTCAGGTGACCACGAGTCTTCACCAAATGATAACAAAGGCAATGATGGAACCATAAAATTTAGCACCAGTAAGGCAAGCCACCGTATTTGGACAGTGGGCAAGTCAATGGGCAGTGATTACCAGAACTCTTGGTGGAAGGTTCTTCCTCTGAGCCTTGCTGGAATTGCATTTTTACTCTGGTGCTTCCTACGGGATGAGACTGAAGTTGATAAAATACTGGAACATACATTGCTTGACCATTTCCCCGAATTAAAACAGCTCACACCTGAACCGAAAGAACACAACAAGCAAAGAAACATGGCACAAAAGCAAAATACTGCTGATACTGGGAATCTCAAATAAAAGCAGAAAATTCTGAAACTACTCACCAGGTTTGGTGGCATATGTGGAGAAAAAAAAACATCAACTGGTCACATCAATGAGCTTCCATCAATTTATAACCATTAAACAATGAAAGCCTTCTACATAAGTAGACAAGTACTGTGCTCCATATTCAAAATGTTTTGAACAAAGGATAAAGAACAGTTGATATATTTTTTTTCAGCACCCAAATCTCCTGTTTATTTTTTTTTTATTAACCCCCACACTACCGCCTAACTGCGGTAGTGCTTATGTTTTTCCCCAGCACCCATGGTGTGTGTGTGCAGGTGTGAGACACAGTGAGAGACACAAGGTGCACGAATCTTTATTCAAATTCCACCACCAGGAAGATAGGAAAACACCCGGGTGGCCAGTGACAAACACTGCCCTTCACATCAAAGGGCAGTGCTGTGTGATCAAAACAGTGAAGGGGAGTGTAGGGACTAAATCAAAATAGAGTTGGAGGGAGAAATAATGCACTCCACTCCCTGCGGCACCCACCTCTCCCTGAACAACTCCAGGATGTTGGTCGACACCGCGTGCTCCTTCTCCAAGGACACCCGGGAGAACAGTTGATATAACTGCAGAGTATTTAAACTTAATTGGTATTTGGACCGGGTCAAATTTGATTGAGTAATTGCAGCAGATTCTGGGATTAAATCAAAAACAGGGTTTGAAGGTGAGGCCTTCCCAGATTAAGAGTTAGGCCAACAGTATGGGTCTAGTGGAAAAGCCTAAACTTCCTCTTTCCAGACCAGGAATAGCTTATGCTTGATCCTGTTCTGTCTTCACTTGCCTGATTTGAAGCTTTTCTAGCTGCAGCAGTTGCTGATTTCCTCTGTCCCTGGGCTATACAAAATTACCAGTTGAATTTCCTGATCTCATCCTGCTAGGTGTTGAGAGAAAGTATTTTGGGCCATGTGGAAAGCTGTCTTTCCTTAGCAAATTTCATCTCCACATACAGAAATTTCATCTTCGGTGGGGGGGAGAAGCTACTGAGGAGAAAATGAATAAATTAAACCTCAGGTTTAAACCTAGACAATTCTCTGAGTGAGGCCATGGACAATGAATGATGAAGAATGGAGATGTATAGACCAACAGAGAATTATGTTGTCACAGGAATATAATTCTGCCATTGTTATCAAGTCAACACATTCACACTTCATCTACTATGCTCTTAATTCATTCCCACCATGAGTAAGAAGTCTTTGTCTTTACACACTGCAAGCCCCCTGAGCTATACTGATGCTAAGATTCCAGACTAGATTCTTGTTCAATGCCCACCAGAGTGCGTGTGCCTCGATTTGGTCTTCAATCTTGACCCTGTTTTTTCTAAAGGAGTGTGACAATTAGTACAGGGGTTCTTCACCTGAATATTAAATGTTGAATCTTGTTAGAAAGAATACCTTGTTCATCTGAGAACATGATCTTCTCTGGTGTAATGGCCTGAGTTGAAGATCAGGTACACTACTGATAATTCGTTGGCTATGTCTTGTTCAAGTGGATGAAATACAAATATTTCAACCTTTCACCTTCCCAAAAGTACCACAACAACACACCTAGCATTACCTCAAAAGTGGGATTACAATGCTAAGAATTCATCTTGTCACACCACAGCTTCCCAGGCCTGAATCTGTGCCATTTCATATATATATGTTAGCACAGTTTAAAGAATTATTGGAAGAATTTTTTTTTATTAATCTGTTTAGTTGTTCGATCTCTAATAAATGTCTGATAATAATTTCCACCTGAGACAGTCTGTTTTACAAAGCTCATAGATGCCTCAAGGAAAATAGCACCCTTTTCTGAAACCTGACTGGTAGCTGTGTATTTCATTATTATGTGGATAATCCTGAAATTTGATTGTGATATTGCACATCATTTGAGCCTGATCAATGAAGTAATTACCAGAGGCTTTATTTGTCCTTTTGTGAACACAAACACTATGTTGACCTCTATGTCTGCATAACCTACTAACATTCTTAAGTGATGGTTTCCCCGATACTTCTGTTCCAGTTTTGCAGTATTCTGTGGTAAATACAGTATGTAAATACACTCTATATCTGAACAGGTTTCAATAGTTTAAAGCCCATTGTGAGGGACATGTCAAATCAGTATGGAAGAATATTGACTAGGGGTTGGTGATGATCCATTTATTATGGTTCATGTTGGGACCAACAAAATGGGGAAATGGGATCAAGAATTTCTGAGTGGTATTGTCACCAGTATAGTAATTCAGATTCTGAGGTAAGAGAATAGGAACCTGGGTTTGAATTCCATCACAGCAGATGATGGAATTTGAATTCAGTTTTTTCAAAGATATATTCGATGTCTATTGATGACCGCAAAACCATTGAAGTTTTTCATAACAACCCATCTGATTCACTAATATCCTTTCGTGAAGGAAGTCAGCAATCATTTCCAGAAATTACCGCGTGACTCCAGACCCACAGCAATGTGGTGGAAACGACACATAAGTGCCATGTAGGTTTAATCTCTTAGTAAGTCACTCAGTTCAAGGGCAACTAGGAGTGGGTAACAAATGTTGGCCCAGCCAGCAATTCCCACATCCAATGATTCATTTCTGAGTATTACCCTCCACATGCATAGTCACATGGGATAGGCAACTTGGGAATATGAACACTTTTTTTATTCATTCACGAAATGTGTGTGTCTCTGGCTGGGCCAACGTTTATTGTCCATCCCTAATCGCCAAGAGGGCAGTTAAGAATCGACTACATTGCTTTGGGTCTGAAGTCACATGTAGGCCAGGCAGGGTAAGGACAGCAGTTTCCTTCTCTAAGGGACATTAGTGAATTAGATGGGTTTTCTTGACAATTGACAATGGATTCTAAAGGAGAGAGTTTAGGAGGAGAAGTTCCATTTCATGGAATGCTGTCAGCAGTTTTGGAACAGGAAGGCATTGCAAGTTGAGACAGGGTCCAGCTGAATAAGGCTAGCACAGAGTCCACTTGAAAAGGATAAATGGGCAACCACTTTAATAATGGGAAGGCAATGGGATTGGGCTCTCATGAAACAAGTGAAGAAAAGACTGATCTGTAAACAATCATAAATAAGAACTGAATAAACTATTACAACTATCAGGTAGGTTAGACTTTATACAATTTAAATGTTACTTATACAAAATAACTGTATTGAATGAATTGCAGACTCAAATTCTTTTGGAGGTCTAACTCCTTCAAGATAGCTGCTAGGTGCTATCAGGTGATAACGTCGACAGGGAAGATAGGGAATTGGTAGAAATGAAGCAGTGGCACTAAGTGATTTCGGTTAAAATGACTTCAAAGCTAAGGAGGTGGAACGAGTGGTAAGCTGACAAGATCTGCTCATTCTACCAGTTTATGTCCTCATGACATCTACCATTGTCCTTTTCATCATTCTCATAATTCCAATATTTGTGTCATTTGCCAATGTTTAAAATGTGCCCTGTACACCTAAGTCCAGGTTATTTAACATATTTTAAGAAAAGCAATAGTCTAATACAGACACCAGGTAATTCCCCACTGTACTGTATACCTTCTCGCCTGAAAAACTATTTGGAACAATATTTCTGGATGTTATTTAAAAAGAATTGTAGAAAGCATTTCATAATCTCCCATATGAGACCAAGAGCTAAAGTTGAATTGAAACAAAATTATTGGCCTTGTTATGAACTTAGCTGAGTGGCAAGAGAGCGAAGTGTGGGCAGAATGTGACTGGTGATGTCTAGGAAGGATCTGTGTTTAGGTCACAATTAGATTTATTTACAAATTAGGTGAGCTAGAATGCCACATAACTAAATTTGAAATGTCATGAATAAAAGTGGAATTGTTAGCAGTGCAAATGGTAGTTTAAAATGTCTTGAACATGTACTGAAAATTATCAAAATGCTTAATGAAATGTTGGCCTTCAAGAGATTAGAATACAAGGGGATAAAAATCTTATTTTGCTCATACTAGTTCTATTTGTCCATACCTAGAGTATTGTGAGCCATTCTGGGTGCCATACCTTCAGAAAGGTAAATTGTACTTGGGAGAGAGTAGAGCATACGTTCATCAGAATGATGCTTTACCTCCAAGGGTTAAACCATAAGACCACAAACAGGGGATATATTTCCCAGAATTTAGATGGTTAAGTGGCAATTTGACTAAGGTGAAGAGATAGGGTAAATAAAAAATTATTTTCACTTGTTAATCAGATTTTTTAGGAGTTAAATTAGAAAACACTTATAAAACAGCGATATAGATTTGGAAGTTTCTCCTGAAATTAGCAATTGATTTGAGACAATTATGAATTTCAAATAATTTTTTGAAGAGATGACAGCAGGGTTTGATTAGGTTAGTACTGCAGTTCCATAAAATAGACCTGCCAGAAGGTTATATAGTTCATGGGATAAAAATAGTAACATGGTTAAACAATTGGTTGAATGCTGGAAAATGGTGATTAACTGATGAGTTTTCGACTGAAGGAGGATTTGGAGTGGATGTTCCGTGATTAGTGTTGAGACCTTTGCCTTCCTGATTATATATTGACTTAGATCTTGGTATACACAGCACTTTCAAAATATGTGAATGACTTAAAAAAATCTTGAACCATGAGGAAAATGTAGACATGCAAAAGGACTTGGACAAATTGAGCAATAGATAGGCAAATGACAAAAGATGTTAAAATTTAAGTTTGTAATAATTCATTTTGATAGGATCGACAAATTGATATATAGAGGAACCTCGATTATCCGAACGGGATAGGTGGGCACTATTTCGTTCGAATAATTGATTGTTTGGTTAATTGATTCAATGCCTTTCCTTTGGGGCTCAGAGTTTTCTGCTACGTCCGCTCTGCTCCCTGTTCAGGAGTTGAGGCAGCAGCACATCATGTGCGAGCCCCCGTCCAAAACTGCACCCACTCCTGTCCCCCTGCCCAAAACTGCACCCACCCGAAACCCTGAACCCCATCCAATACCGCCCGCACCAATCTGCCAACCCCATCTAACACAGCCCTTCATCCGCCCCCACGCCCCAACCTTTGCCCCCAAAGTGTCCAAAACCGCTCCCTACTCCCCCCCCCCCCCCCCCCGGTGCTGCCACCTTTAGGGGAGTCTCCAAATAGTGCACACATACACAGCAACACATGATACTTTTTACTGCAATCTTTTGATGGGTTCCACCTTTGCCCTGTACAGGAGAATGTTGTAGAGATTATCTGGGGATGGGGGGGTTTCGGTTACATGCCTGTGTAGAACTCCAGGGAAAGTGTGTGGAGACAGGGAGAGAGGGCAGGCAGTAGGTCATTTGGAGACGATGCCTGGACTCCCATCAGTCCAGGACTGTTCCCGGCAGCATTTCAGTAAGCCGAGTTCACTTTTAATCACTGTAAACAAAAGACGTGATCAGTTTTGGAAACACGTCTTTGATGTAATGTTTCTATCGGGACCTCAAGATCTCCTTCGGATAATCCGATATTTGGATAATTGATATTCTTCTGTAAAGAGTGATTACAATCTAAAAAGATGCAAGAACAGAAGGTCCTTGGTGTCTGTGTATGACTGATTGAAAAGAATGAGACAATTTGGTCATAGAGGGCAAGAGAAAAGAGCTTATATTAAAACTTGTATTCAGCCTAGCATACTCGTGTTATGTATGGTTTTGGATACTCGACTTTAAGATGTGAGACTTTAGAGAGAGTGAAGAAAACGCCCAGGGATGAGCAAGTAGTTATGAAGATACATTTGAGATATTGAAGCCATTTATCTTAAACAGAAGGCTGAGGAGATTAGATTTGATAGAGGTATTGAAAATCAAAGGGATATGAAAGTTAAGGAAAATTTGTTCCCAACTTGCAAAATGATCAAGAACGAAAGACCACAAATCTTAGTTTTCAAACTGGAGGCTTGTGACCAGTGGTACGTCGTAGGGTCTGTGCTAGGTCTACTGTTATTCATATAAATGATTTGGATGTGAATTTAGGGGTTTGATTAGTATTTTGGCAGATGACACCAAGATTGGTAGTAAAGTGCATAGTGAAGGTGGTTGTCTGGGAATACAGCAAGATCTTGATCAACTGGGCCCGTGAGCCTGGGGCTTGGCAGATGGTGATTAATTTAGATAAATGCAACATGTTGCATTTTAGTGGGTCAGACCAGGGCAGGATGTATAGTCAAAAGTAGGCCCTTGTGGAGTGTTCTAGAACCAAGAGATCCAAGGGTAGAGGTTCATAGCTGCTTGAACATGGAGTCACAGGTAGACAGGGTGGTGAAGGTGGCTTTCGGCATGCTTGCTTTCATTGGTCAGATCACTGATTTTGGGAATTCTTGTTGCAGCTGTACCTGACATTGGTAAGGCCACATTTGGAGTACTGATGCAGTTCAGTCACTCTACTAAAGAAAGAATATTATTGACCTAAAGAGTGCAGAACACATTTACGAGATGCTACCTTGATGGAAACATTTGAATCAAGATTAGAGTGGTGCTGGAAAAGCATAGCAGGTCAGGCAGCATCCGAGGAGCAGGAAAATCGACTTTTTGGGCAGGATCTCTTCATCAGAAACACTTGAATTATAAGGAGAGGCTGGATAGGCTAAGACATTTTTTCCCCCTGGAATGTAGGAGACTGAGGGGTAACCTTATGGAGGTTTATAAAATCATAAGAGGCATAGCTAAAATAGATAGCCAACAGCTTTTTCCAATGACAGGGAGTCTAAGACTAGAGAGCATAGGGGAGAAATACAAAATGATCCAGAGGTAAACTTTTTTTCAGTGGGTGGTGAGTGTCTGGAACAGGCTGCGAGAGATATTGATAGAGGCACATACAATTTTGTCATTTAAGAAACATTTTGACAGGTATGTGGATGGGATAGGCATGAAGGGAAATGGATCCAAAGCAGCCAACTGAGACTAGATTAATTGTGAAAACTGAGTGGCTTGCACAGGTTAGGTGAAAGGGTCTGTTTCCATGATAGACTCCAGAGTTTATCTTGCTTTCAGTTTGTTTCCCTCTATTCCTTTCCCACTTATCTGTTTTTCCCAGCTTTCCCAAGAATACATTTTGCTACTTCTCATTTATCTCATGTTGTGGTGCAATGGTAATGTCCCTACTACTATGGTCAAGAAATTCCAATTCAAATCGCACCTCCTCCAGGCATGTGTAATAACAACTCTGAAATATCTTTATCTAACGTGATTGAATTCAACACAGTGTAGTAATGAGCACCACTTAGAGTCATAGAGATGTACAGCACGGAAACAGACCCTTCGAGGTCCAACACGTCCATGCCGACCAGATATCCCAACCCAATCGAGTCCCACCTGCCAGCACCCGGTCCATATACCTCCAAGCCCTTCCTATTCATATACCCATTCAAATGCCTCTTAAATGTTGCAATTGTACCAGCCTCCACCACATCCTCTGGCAGCTCATTCCATACATGTATCACCCTCTGTGTGAAACAGTTGCCCCTTAGGTCTCTTTTTTATATCTTTCCCCTCGCACCCTAAACCTATGCCCTCTAGTTCTGGACTCCCCGACCCCAGGGAAAAGACTTTGCTTATTTACCCTATCCATGTCCCTCATAACTTCGTAAACCTCTATAAGGTCACCCCTCAGCCTCCGACGCTCCAAGGAAAACAGCCCCAGCCTGTTGAGCCTCTCCCTATAGCTCAGATCCTTCAACTTTAACAACATCCTTCCAAATCCTTTCTGAACCGTTTCACAACATCTTTCCGATAGGAAGGAGACCAGAATTGCACGCAATATTCCCAACAGTGACCTAACCAATGTCCTGTACAGCCGCAACATGACCTCCCACCTCCTGTACTCAATACTCTGACCAATAAAGGAAAGCATACCAAAAGCCTTCTTCACTATCCTATCTACTTGCGACTCCACTTTCAAGGAGCTATGAACCTGCACTCCAAGGTCTCTTTGTTCAGCAACACTCCCTAGGACCTTACCATTAAGTGTATAAGCCTGCTAAGATTTGCTTTCCCAAAACACAGCATCTCGCATTTATCTGAATTAAACTCCATCTGCCACTTCTCAGCCCATTTGGTCCAGATCCTTTTGTAATCTGAGGTAACCTTCTTCGCTGTCCACTACACCTCCAATTTTGGTGTCATCTGCAAACTTACTAACTATACCTCTTATGCTCGCATCCAAATCATTTCTGTAAATGACAAAAAGTAGAGGGCCCAACACGATCCTTGTGGCACTCCACTGGTCACAGGCCTCCAGTCTGAAAAACAACCCTCCACCACCACCTGCTGTCTTCTACCTTTGAGCCAGTTCTATATCCAAATGGCTAGTTCTCCCTGTATTCCATGAGATCTAACCTTGCTAACCAGTCTCCCATGGGGAACCTTGTCGAACGCCTTACTGAAGTCCATACAGATCACATCTAC
>NC_057730.1:29712353-29771216 GCF_004010195.1 Chiloscyllium plagiosum
CTTTAACTTTTAGATCTGGTCTATCCTTTTCCATCACTATTTTAAATCTAATAGAATTATGGTTGCTGGCCCCAAAGTGCTCCCCCACTGACACCTCAGTCACTTGCCCTGCCTTATTTCCCAAGAGTAGGCCAAGTTTTGCACCTTCTGTAGTAGGTACATCCACATACTGAATCAGAAAATTGTCTTGTACACACTTAAGAAATTCCTCTCCATCTAAACCTTTAACACTATGGCAGTCCCAGTCGATGTTTGGAAAGTTAAAATCCCCGACCATAACTACCCTATTATTCTTACAGATAGCTGCGATCTCCTTACAAGTTTGTTTCTCAATTTCCCTCTGACTATTGGGGGGTCTATAATACAATCCCTTATCAAAAATGCCACTCCCCTTCCTCTCTTGCCTCCCTTTCAATCCTTCCTGTAGCATTTGTATCCTGGAACATTAAGCTGCCAGTCCTGCCCATCCCTGAGCCATGTTTCCGTAATTGCTATGATATCCCAGTCCCATGTTCCTCACCATGCTTTGAGTTCATCTGCCTTCCCTGTTAGGCCCCTTGCATTGAAATAAATGCAGTTTAATTTATTAGTCCTACCTTGTCCCTGCCTGCCCTGACTGTTTGACTCACTTCTGTTCTCAGCTGTACCTGTCTCAGATCGATCTTGTTTCCTCAGTATCTTCCTGGATCCCCACCCCACCTTACTAGTTTAAATCCTCCCAAGTAGTTCTACTAAATTTCCCTGCCAGTATATTAGTTGCCTTCCAATTTAGGTGCAATCCGTCCTTCTTGTACAGGTCACTTCTACCCCAAAAGAGATTCCAATTATCCAAAAATGTGAATCCTTCTCCCATACACCAGCTCCTCAGCCATGCATTCATCTGCTCTATCCTCCGATTCCTGCCCTCACTAGCTCGTAGCACTGTGAGTAATCCAGATATTACTACCCTTGCGGACCTCCTTTTTTAATTTCTGCCTAATTCTCTGTAATCTCCCTTCATAATCTCAACCTTTTCCCTTCCAATGTCGTTGGTTCCAATGTGGACAATGACCTCCTGCTGGTCCCTCTCCCCGGTGAGAACATTCTGCACCCTCTCGGAGACATCCTTGATCCTGAAAACAACACACCATTCTGCTTTTTCTCTGGTCACAGAAACGTCTGTCTGTACCTCTGACTACAGAATCCCCTCATACAATTGATCTCTTGGAAGCCAACGTACCCCTCGTTGCATTAGAGCCAATCTTAATACCAGAAACTTGGCTGTTCATGCTACGTTTCCTTGAGAATCCATCACCCCCTACATTTTCCAAAACAGCATACCTGTTTGAAATAGGTATATCCACAAAAGACTCTTGCATTAGCTGCCTACCTCTCTTACCCTTCCTGGAGTTAACCCATCTATATGACTCTATCTGAGACTTTTCCCCCCTTCGTATAACTGCCATCCATCACATTCATCTATATCTATACCCTCATGTTGCGCAGCATAGTAGCAACGCTGGTTTGATTCCAGTCTCACGTGACTGTGTGAAGCTTGCATATCCTGTGTCGGTATGGGTTTTCTCCCACCATCCAAAAAAATGTGCAGGTTAGGTAAATTGGCGATGCTAAATTGCCTAGTATTCAGATGCATTAGTATGGGTTAAATTAATAATAGGGTCAGGGTGGGTTACTCTTCAGAGTCAGCGTGGACTTGTGGGGCCAAAGCCTGTTTCTACACTATAGTTATTCTATGATTCTTGCAATATAGTCGTCTGGATGTACCACCTAAGCCTCATTTTAAATTAGCCTTTTGGTAATAGAGAAATCAAATATTGCTGAAAAGGAAGACACTTACGATTTGTGAATTGTCCTAATACAAGATGAAAAGTCTTGAGGAAAATATTTACTGTAACAGGTGTTATCATTGAGAAAGCAATTAGATAACGGAAATGGTAGCTTTAAAATTTAAGCCCACTATTTAACATGGGTTGTTTAATTTCTTAGTGCAATTCCTTAAACATTTTGATTGTTACCTATTAATTTGAAACATCAGCATATGCCCTATGTATTAAGTGTATATCTTCCAGTCTGTGCAACTGCACCAGCATTACTATGCATTCAGATTAGTAAAAGTGTACAATTACAATGTTGAAGATTAGATGTGATTGTGTTATAAGTTTTGAAAATCATGGAATCAGGAGTTTAGGACATAAGATCCACCTCAGCAGCATCAGATTCAAAATTTAAGAGATTCTTTGTACAGCTAGGTTTGTCTTTATTTATAAAATTTACTTAATTCTCAAATCCAAGTTGGAGTGTTGGGGGGATATAAAAACCCTAAAATGGTCAAGTACACTTGAATTATATGATAGCACAATTCCAATAGGTATGACTTACTAATTTACAGAACAAGTCTCAGAACTCATCTTCCAATTCTGAAATGGAAACAGCAACATCTAAAATACTGTAAACTTGAAGAGAGACTCAAACAGCTGAGGTAGTGGAAAGTTTTATTTACAACCCCATTGGAAATCAGCAAATTGCAAAGAACGAACCTACAGTTTCTCTCTTCTCTCCTCCCCCCTCCCCTGCGCGCGCCCCCCCCCCCCCCAAATGCATGCAAGGTTAAGAGTCCGGCTGTATACAATAAAATCAGGAGGTAGCACGGACAAAAGATACAAATGTTTTATTTTGTAACCTGAGCCAAGAGTCTGAAGGAATGTTTACAAAACATTTTACTAGTTCCATACTAAGTCACAATACTCAATACTAACAAAAATACAAAATAAAGGCCCAGCCTCCACAAGAAGCCAAGTTTACAGTCCAATAATGCTTTAGAAATCATTTAAATGTCACTTCAAAATAGTTGGGAGAAAAAGTCAAGAAGCAGAGTTAAGCACGCTCTCCTCTGATCCGCCGTGCCAGCTGGATATCTTTGGGCATAATGGTCACTCGTTTGGCATGGATGGCACACAGGTTGGTGTCCTCAAACAGGCCAACCAAGTAAGCCTCACTGGCTTCCTGCAACAAAAAAAATTAAATCTTTAGAAAGAAAAGTTGCAAGTTCAGTCATACACTGTCATTGAGAATTATCAATCACTCAATCCCCACTTTATATTTGCATTACTTCTGTAGTGATTTGGTTGGCTGTTTCAAATCCCCCTAACATCCAGAGAAGTGTGCATTTGTAGAAGGTAGCAGGGAGAGAAGTGGACTTTTAATGATAAAATGTGTACAGAAACTGCAAGCTAAGTTCCAGAGCAGAAATTTTATTGCTGGTATATGGTACTCAATACGGTCTGAAGCCCATCATGGGATTCTAGATGAAAAATTGCATGGAAAATTAGAAATACTGGGTTCAACCACTCAGGATAGATGTTTAGATTCAGAATAAAGCAGAAATCAAAAGTCAGTTTCTGCCACATCCTGGCTCAGATCCTTGTGGCAAGCAGAGCCACAGCTAAAGGAACAGCATTCAATTTGTCAAAGGTGAAAGGAAAGAATTTTGATGCTATTAGCGGGCAGTCGCAACATCTGCTAGCGTCAGAGCTCAAGGTCTCAAAACATTACGCGTCCTACCTGCAAAGCTCCAATTGCAGCACTCTGAAACCGCAAGTCAGTTTTGAAGTCCTGAGCAATTTCCCTCACCAGGCGCTGGAAAGGTAGTTTACGGATGAGCAACTCCGTAGACTTCTGGTATCGGCGGATTTCTCGGAGGGCGACTGTTCCCGGCCTAATTGTGGAAACACAAGTTAATGAGAAACGAATTCACCAGTTAATAGACCAAGGCAGCCCGAAGAACAAGCCACAGATGTTGCAGTATCTTTCTACTCCATTACTGAGAAGGGGTATTAAGATCCACATGGGTCGAACTCTATGCTTAACTTTATGATTTGAGGCATTAAAGCAATGGAGTGTATCGAAAGTTGAAAGGAACGTGGCCGGTGAGGCATAGGAAACCCTGTACAAGTGTATTCAGGGAAATCAAGCAAAGGCTTTCTAGTCATTGAAGGAGATAAGTCACACTCACCGGTAACGATGGGGTTTCTTCACTCCGCCGGTGGACGGAGCACTTTTCCGGGCCGCTTTGGTGGCCAGCTGCTTCCTGGGCGCTTTACCGCCAGTGGATTTACGGGCGGTCTGTTTGGTACGAGCCATCTCCGCTCACAGGATCTACATGAGGAGTAAAAGTCAGAAGCGGTCACTCAACCCGCTCGCCTCCCGCTCTGTGTAGAGTGACGAGCACCAAGTCCAATCAGTATGGAGCGGGGGCGGTACTTATGCACGCCCGAATTCACACAACGAAATGGCGGCCGTGTGGTACTTCAGCAAATTAGTGGCTGGGAAATCACCTAACCCTGGGGCCCACCCACAGCGATCAGGCAATCATTTCACTTAACAACGCTCCGTCCGGTTACAGCTCCAGCCGAGCCAACGGGAACTGGGGCGGGGAGAACGACCCCTTCCGTGCCTGATGCGAGAACTAGCGATTCCTCTTCCCCTTCCACTGCGGGACTCGCAGCGCCGCGCCGCTCAAAGACAAACCCGAACTCCGGCTCGCCCCAAGTAGTACAAACAAAACACAGGCCGAGACCAGACCCCGACCTTCTACACTGCCCCGAACCAAGCACCCCATGATTCACCGACAAGAAAACATACAACCCAGCGACAAAACCAAAGATAAACGCGAGCAATGACAACAAATTCCAAACGAATTTCAGTCGAAATAAAAACAATGACACGGAACTTCACAGCACTCACCAGACACACTCCTCGCAACAAAAATCCGACTGTGACTGGCGGCTCTTCAAACAGCATTATTTATAACCTGCTTGACGTCATTCCTGGGACAACGTCACACAACAGCCTGTCCTTGAAACTCATTGGTCGGTGCTCTTTGTAGCTGTTGTAGTATGGTAATTAGCAGCGTTGGCTCCGCCTCCTTGTTCCTTGTTGGATTCTGCCTAGTTCCTCCTTCTCGTTCATGCACATAAACAACAGAATTATTGCAGCAGTGAAGAGCTGATTTTCGTGTAAATTAACAGGTTTAGTGCAAATACCATCTGTCCATTTTTCCAAAACCAATGACTGTTTCCATTTCCAGAATGATATTTTAAAATTAAGATATTTTAAAATGCCTTTTGCAATGAAAATCCTATTGCAATCCTTCTTAGTCCTTGGTAAAATAAAGTACTTTTGTTTTTGACGATGGCGGGGAGGGTGAGGCAGTATTCGTGTTTAATTGCATGTACACACAGGACTTGTCCTCAAGCCAACTCTCTCGCCCACTCATTTTCCTCCCACTGAGATTTCATTCAGCTCAAACCGGTTTGCATTGTGGTGAAGACATTTGTGTACCTTCAAATAAAGCTTCAGAAAATATTTTAGCTTTCAGTGGTTTACAAATTTACTATCAACCGGAACTGACCGTGAAGCATGTGAATATCGTAACAGCATGAATTATGACGAATACAGCACTCGTGGTTTGTTTCAAATTTTTCATCTGAATCTTATTTATGGATAACGTAATTACTTTAAAATATTTTAAATAGATTTAATTATTGAGAGTTCAGTCATTATAAATTGTGTAGCAGAGCAAAAAGCTTAAATATATTAATAGGTAATACAATTTTAATGAAAGAAAAATGTTCACGTTCGGGAAATGCTTAGCACAATGATCCATTACATTTAAATTACACATATATTTTTTACAATATGATTTTTAAAGAGACCACTTCTTCAAAAAGATGACACTTGTGTTTGTTTTATATTATTATGATCATCCTTCTGAATTGTCCAATTAGAAGAATAAAAGGAGGCCATGAGTCCCAGAACACCTGTAAGGTTTCAGCCCATATTCACCTCCTTCAGGGGTACTCCTGTACTTCTGACTTTTGGTCCCGGGTAGCTACTCTCGAAGGGGATGGATAAATCAGACTCCACGTTCTCGAAGAGTCATTTTATACCTGAGATGTTACTTTTATATTCCTTTCCATTGATACTGCCAGATTTATTGAATTTCTCCAGAAGTTTTTATTGTTTCATGGATAAACCAGAGGTCTGCTTCATGCCAAGTTAAGATCAGAAGTCTCACGACACCAAGTTATAGTCCAACAGGTTTATTTGAAATCACAAGCTTTCCCAGCGCTGCTCTTTCGGCAGTTTAGTCTTCACTCAGGAATGATCACAAGCTTCGAAAGCTACTGTGTGACTTCTGACCTTGTCCACTCCAGTCCAAAACCGGCACTTCCAAATCGTGCCTGGATAGCCTTGAAAAGTAAGCATAATGGTCCACCAGTTCATATGAGGCATCCACCTTTAGGGGTTATTGCAGAATATAGTGTGTCTTACAAATAAATGTGTAATGGCATTCAAATTTAATTGGTAACATTAATTTTGTTTTTCTTGTAACTTTAAGACATTATTTGGTTTACATATTAATTTCTCTAATAATTGTGCCTTAATGTGCTGATTCTTGACTGTTTATACTGTCTCATCCACGCTATGTAAAAAAAAGTGCCACTTATTCAAAACTAAATTACTGTGGCAGCTGGAAATCTAAAATAAAGCCTTGAAATATTCTGCAGATCAGGCAGCAGTTGTGGGGGAAAAAGTTCATCTTTCAAGTTGATTGATGGTTTCAGGACATGTTAATTCTGCTTCAAAGTAATTCATTTAGTCAGAGGCACTTTCAGAAGTCATGAGAATGCGACTAGATGCAACATAAATCTAGAATTTTTTTAGAAATGTGGAACAGAACCATGAAATCTGCTTTTGGGTTGGAAATTTCAGACTATTTTGAAATGCCAGATTCCATTATAGCTGTCTATAAGACCATGGGGCTCAGACTGATTTAGTTTGCACTGATGGAGGATGTTCCAGATTTATTTTTCCATTCATCTACTTAACGTGTTCATTCCAAGTGAGAAAATTCTCTCAAGATGGTGGCAGGCTTAACACAACAGATAAGTGAAACCCAAAAGAAACTGCAGAAACAAAAACAGACATTGCTGGCAAAATTCAGCAAGTCTGACAGCCCCTGAAGAAGGGTTATTGGACCTGAAACGTTAACTGATTTCTCTCCACAGATCTGTCAGACCTGAGTTCTTACTGAAGTTAAGTGACCATGCTCTATGTGAAGACTTTTACAGTGAATCTAGCTAGTTATTCCAATGTTTTTTCCTTGCTTGATTTGAACAAACTTGGAATCACTAGCTGAATTGGCATTGAACTGGAATGATTTTATTGACCAAATTTGACGCGCACCGGTGCATAATCTTAAACCCTCCTGTAATTTCTGTGTACCCAAGTAGAACTTGGCAACCTCTGCACTGGATGTGGCCATATTTACAATCATTCTCTTAGGTAATTAGCTTCACTATGCCTAGGGCAATTTGTATGGTTTTATCACACTCCACCTTGTGTTATTTGACATCAATAGCAAAAGATAAAAAGATAAAACTCAATTCTTCCATTAATCACATCATGTAAAGCTGGGCAGGCCCTTTCTGGGTAATAAGTGGTGAACAATTTCTGATTTGTGTTTGTGTGCAAAAGCTAGTTTACACGTAATACTCAATACAGAAGTGACATCTGGACCCTGACAAAATCACAGGAGAACTGGCAAGATTCTTCTGTAGGATATGGGATGGTGGACTGAAGAACATAGTGGCCTACCATCATGTGAAAAGTGTAAGAAGCTGTAGGATCCTTTTGCAATTTCCTTTTTAAATCAGAGGCCACTTGGAAGGTCAGAACTGAGAGCTGAACTGGCTGGGGAGAGGGAATGATGAGAGTTCAAGGAGCCAGTACTCAGAATGATGTGATATTGAAGTCACCAGTTCTTTGTTTCCAATTTACCTCCTCCCTCACCTCCTGTCTCTACCACATCAGTGCTCTCTCCTCTGATCAGTGTTCTTCTAGTAAGTGATTACCCCAGTCAGTGCTTCTGTAGTCTATGCAACTGCCCTAGTTAATAGTTCTCCTAGTAGCTGCTGCCTCCCTCGCCTGATCACCACTACTTCTCCAAATTTCACTCTCTACCTCCATCTAGCCTGACCCCAACAGTGGTCCCTCAATGGCTCTCTTCAAGCCATTTACTAACTGTCCCTGACTTTGCACTGTATTGAAATCAAACATTTATCCCTTTGATGCCAGCCAGCATTTTATAACAAATTAATTACTTTGAAGTTCACTTATTGTTGTTTTGTTGCTGAACATAGTGGAAGTCTGGCTCATTGTATGACACTATAAACGAAAGTTTATTTTGTTTTATATGATGTTTGAATCGGCTGGAATGTTATCCAGGACATCATGTAAACTCTGTCCTTCTTTACATAGTGTCATGGGAATCTATCACATTCACGTGAGTGAGCAGATAACTGGTTTAGATTCACTAAATGGAAACTGGCCCTTCAGCCCAACAAGTCCACACCAACCCTCCAAAGACTAACCCAGCCAGACCCATTCCCTACCCTATATTTACCCCTGACTAATGCACCTAACATTATGGGCAATTTAGCATGCCCAATTCACCTGACCTGCACATTATTTGGAAGGAAACCAGAATACCCAGAGGAAACCTGCACAGACACAGGGAGGATGTGCAAACTCCACACAGTCACCTGAGGCAGGGATCGAACTTGGGTCCCTTGTGCTGTGAGGCAGCAGTGCTAACCACTGAGCCACCATGCCACCCCAGTTTATCATCTCATCTGAAGTCATACTTCCAACAGTGCTCCCTTGGTTCTATCCTCTCCAGAAGCTGCAGTACCACCTTGGCACTTCTTTTCTCTACCACTGAAGTGAACTGCCCTCAGCACTGCCCACTTTCACTAGTGCAGTTCTCCTAGGAATTACACTAGGAGATGCAGACCTTCCTTAGCACTGCCAGTCAACAGAGCAGCCCTGTCTTCGTACCTCACAAGATTACAACTTAACAATATTTTAGCGCACGTCAGATGAAACATTGTTCCATGCAGCAAGATTTAGATAGAGTAAATATGGTGTCATTAAGCTATTGAAATTCTGCAGTATTAATCTGGCAGCATCATTAAATATGAATTATATCAACAGCAAATCATATAATCATACAGCCTGGAAACAGACCCTTTGGCCCAACCAGAACACACTGCTCATGTTCCCAAACTAAACTAGTCCCACCTGTCTGTGCTCGGCACATATCCCTCCAAACCTTTCCTACTCATGAAATTATCCAAATATCTTTTAAATGTTGTAACTGTACCTGCACCTACCACTTTTTCTGGCAGTTCATGCCACATACAGACCACTCCTGGTGTAAAAACGTTGCCCCACATGTCCTTTTTAATCTTTCTCCTCTCACCTTAAAAATATGCACCATCGTTTTGAACTCCCTCACTCGTGAGAAAAGACACCTGCCATTAACCTTATCTATGCCCTTCATGATTTTATAAAGCCAGTCCTTAACCCTCTGTGCTCCACTAAAAAGAGTCCCAGCCATATCAGTCTATTTTTATATCTCAAACTCTCCATTCCTGGCATCATCCTGGTAAATCATTTCTGAACCCTCTCCAGTTTAATAATACCCTTCCTTTAACGGGGTCGCTGAAAACCGACAATGTTTCAAGTCCAGTGACCCTTCATCACGAGTGAAGATAGCTGGAGAGGGGTGGAATATATGGGCGAAGTGAGATGTGAGAAAACAGGTGAGGCCAGTGGCAGATGTGAGTGGAGAGAGCGAGGTAAACGAAGAGCTGATGATAAGCTGAGGAACAGAGATAGGGTGCTAACAAGAAGTCTAAATGTTTGAAAATGGATTGGCTGTGCTAGGATCAGCCCATACAGGACACGACCTAGGGCTGTGATTGCGGTTGTAGTGTTCGGGGTTGTTTTGATGTACAAATGACCAACAAAAGGACAAAGTGTTCATATTCTAAAATTGTTAAATTCAGCCTAATGGTGTTGTGCCTAGCTGGAGGTTCTTCCAGCTTATGTTCAGGAAGAAGGGCTTATGCCCGAAACGTCGATTCTCCTGTTCCCTGGATGCTGCCTGACCTGCTGCGCTGTTCCAGCAACACATTTTCAGCTCTGATCTCCAGCATCTGCAGACCTCACTTTCTCCTCTTCCTCTGAGACCCCTGTTAACATTAAAATATTTGTCATCTATTTGAGCATAATTCATCTTTGAAACTGGTATGTCGACAGTATTCATCAAGCATTAACTTGCAATTAACTTCCAGACCTGACCTCATTAAAAAAGTCTGTTTCTTGGTTCTCTTCTTATTTAAAAAAAAGTTGCTGCTCGCACTCCAAAGGTCACTTTCAGCTCTCAACACACAATCGACAGCACCGAACCAAAACTGATAAGCATGAGAACTAAAATAATAAAGATTTCAATAGCATGTCAATTACCCTAATATTAATTGGGTTGATATCACTATAAAAGTTTCAGAATTCTAAATTAATGCATTAAATGGAACTTTGGTTTGTTAGTCTATAACAAGTTCAACATGAAAATGGGCAGCTGTCATTGGGTTGTAGAGATGAAGCTGGACACATAAAGGGATAGCAGCATTAGAGCATTTGATAGTCATGATCATAACTCAGTTCTATTTAACATAGTTGGGGAATAGGACAAAGGTGAATCAAGACTTTACTTTTTCATTCGAGGAAAGAGTCAATTTTACTAAGTTGAGGGTTGATTTAGAAAACATAGACTGGAAACAACCACTTGCAGATAGACTGGTGTCAGAACAGTGAAAACTGTTTAAAGAGGTTTCAGAACAAATACATTCCTACAAGTGCAGGTTGGAATCACATATCTAGATGATCCTGGACATCAAAGAGCATACAGAGTACAGAGGATAAGGCAAAAAATGGAAGCCAAAAGGAATATAGAAATTGTCAAGGTGACAATTGACAGGGGTGGTACAGTAGCTGGGTAGTTAGCACTGATGCCTCACAGTGCCAGGGACCCAGAGATTCCAGCCTTGGGCGACTGTCTGTTGGAGTTTGCACATTCTCCTCATATCTGCGCAAGTTTCCTCCAGGCCTGGTTTCCTCCCACCGTCCAAAGATGTGGGGGTTAGTTGAATTAGCTATGCTAAATTGCCCATAGTGTTCTGGGATGTGTAGATTAGGTGCATTAGTCAGTGTAAATATAGGGTCAGGGGAAAGAGGCTGGTTGGGTTACTCTTTTTGGAGGGTTGGTGTGGACTTGTTGGACCAAAGGGCCTGTTTCCACACTGTCGGAGTTCTTTAATTCTGTAGGGACTCTAATGCTACTGTCTGTGTATTGGGATACATAATGCATCTACTTCTACAAGCTCAATGTAATATTTCACATGTAGTAAGGAGATGTTAATGCATTGTGTCAATTTGATCTGTAAATATAGGAAAGGCTTTTGAAGAATTTGTGTGTTTCAGATCTATGAGCTTCGAGTCATGGAAACAAAACCAGATAAAGCTGTTTCCATCATCGAGTGTGATATGAATGTAAGTTTAATCATTTAGCTCCAAGTTTTTTGTTTCCTGGTATAACTAATTTTGAAATTCCAAAATGTGCTCATGCGATGGTGCCTGCCTTATCTGCTGATGTGTTTGCCACCCTACTAGGTGATCTATAAGGTTATTAAATTTGTTGCGAAGAGTCAAGGGACTCTTGCCCTACTGAAACAATCAAGCATAGAATCTCAACTGGTATTTGAGTGTTATTGAGGAGGTGCTGTACTATTGAAGATCTCACTTTTCAGTTGAGATTTCATATGCTGTCTTGGATATACAGAAGATCCTATGGGCAAATGTAAGAGCTAGGATCACATTTCCGACGCCCCTCTCCCAAGTCCCTCCTCCCTACCTTTTATCTTAGCCTGCTGGACAAACTTTCCCCATTCCTGAAGAAGGGCTTATGCCCGAAACGTCGATTCTCCTGTTCCCTGGATGCTGCCTGACCTGCTGCACTTTTCCAGCAACACATTTCCAGCTCTGATCTCCAGCATCTGCAGACCTCACTTTCTCCCCAGTTTAATAATACCCTTCCTTTAATGGGGTGGCAGAAAACGGTTAATGTTTCAAGTCCAGTGACCCTTCATCACAAGTGAAGATAGCTGGAGAGGGGTGGAATATATGGGTGAAGTGAGATGTGAGAAAACAGGTGAGGCCAGTGGCAGATGTGAGTGGAGAGAGCGAGGTAAACGAAGAGCTGATGATAAGCTGAGGGACAGAGATAGGGTGCTAACAAGAAGTCTAAATGTTTGAAAATGGATTGGCTGTGCTACGATCAGCCCATACAGGACACGACCTAGGGCTGTGATTGCGGTTGTAGTGTTCGGGGTTGTTTTGATGTACAAATGACCAACAAAGGACAAAGTGTTCATATTCTAAAATTGTTAAATTCAGCCTAATGGTGTTGTGCCTAGCTGGAGGTTCTTCCAGCTTATGTTGAACCTCACTCACCAGTGATATCTTTGTTGGCCCCATGCTGTTTTGTTTTCCCTCTCTCTTTGGGCACCCATTTCCATGTACTCTATTTTCTCCCATCACACTCCTTCCCCCATCTCCCACATCAACATAAATTCCACCTTTCTCCAGTTACCTTCAGTTAAGTATATTCACAGCTCAGACAAACAGACTTTGAATCAAAGATTATGCGCAAAGGCAGGAAAGTGGCATTGAGTATTAGCAGATAAGCACAGTCTCATTGAATAGCAGAGCAGACATAATGAGATGAATAGTCTACTTCTGCTCCTGGTCTGTACCTTGTGTACCTTGGTCTGTATCTTTTGGCCAGAAGGTCTGGGTTTCAGTCCAACATGACAAATAGAAGTATTATTACATGTCTCAATAGATTGATTCAAAAAATCAAACTGAAGCAAGATCCAAGAAAAATTTACAATCAGATAAATTTCTATTCAAATTATATGCCAGTGAATGCCAGTTATTGGTATTGAATTCAAGTCAAATCAATCACTTCCAAATTTTAAAGGTGCCATGCAAAATAAAAATGGGAGACCAAAATTACCTTGCTGGAGGAATTGGGGTAGGAGAAATGATACAGCTCAAAAAGGGACAAATTGGAAATGGCATAAGTGTCACAAAATGAGGGATGAGGATGACATTGAAGAAGGATAGGAATGAAATGCAAAGGGATGAAAGGAATGGGATGGGTGTGGCATGACGGGAATAGCATGGGGTAATAATTTAAAGTACTATGGTTGCAATAAAGACACAAATTACATGTTTTGCAGGCTTCTTCTGGTATGGAAATAATTTATTTTCTTTGAAAGTTACTGTCTACGCTTATGACATTGTATTCCCTCATTTTAAATGTTTTTTTTCTTGAAACTACATAGCAAGTGATTTGATCTTAATGTTCAGCCTATGCAGCTTTTTAATTAGCTTCCAAAAGGGGTGTTGGAGCAAAACAGCACATTGGATTTTTTTCTGCTTGGATCTCACTTGATATTCTGCTGTTTGACACATAACATTTTTATTCACGCCACCTTAGTGCATTTGCTATAATTCGTTACTGAGATTAATTCTAACAACTTCATTTATGTAATGACTTTGACAATATAATAAGATCTGGAAAACGTAATCGATAGCTAAGAAAAGAAAATACTTAAAAACAAAATAATAAATTGCTGGAAAAACTCAGTAAGTCTGGCAGCATCTATGGACAGAAAACATAGTTAGCTTGTCAGGTTTAGTGACCCAGAGCCGTTTCTGATTTTTAGCATCCTCAGTTCTTTGGGTTTTTTTGAAAAGAAATTGCTTGCTGGGCCAAGAAAGGAACTATCAGCACATGCAATCATAACTTGTTTGTCTATGAATTGCATCAGAATATGTTAGCTTAGTTTGGTTAATTGTGAGGGATCAGGAAAATCTTGCACCTTTAATAAATTTCCCAAACTATTTCTCTGCTACCAGATTAAAACTATTCTTTTCCCTGTTAGCTCCTGGTTATGACTTGCCTCCTGTATTTTTGTTTCCTTTATTAAAAATTGTGTTCAGCCATTAAGGAGAGTTGCACTGGCCGAGATGCCATCATTTAGACGAAACATTATATAGAAAGTCCACTTTTGCCTTCAGGTTGATGCAAAAGATCCCATATCACTACTTTGAAAAACAGAGAAGCAATTGACACTCTCGACGATAATTCCATGATCCAGCATCACTAAACAGATTATCTGATCATAGTCTCATTGTTGGTTGTAAAAGCTTTGCTATGTGTCAGGGGATGCCTTGTTTCCTACATTGCAACAGTGACAACAGGACTATCAGAGTGTTTTTACTGATGGATTTGGGTAAGATAATTAGCCATAGTTAACAAAGAACCATTGGCATCTCTATCCATTAGAGAAAGAAAACTGGTCATAAGTAGGTTGGGGGGGCGCCACAACTGTGGGACAAATTGAGGAGGAAGGGCCTCCATGAAATACCACAGCCAGCGTGGGGATTGAATCCACATTGTTAGCATTATTCTGAACTACTGTAGTTACCTAGCCAACTGAGCTAAATTACAGATTAATTTGGGGAGTGAAATGGAGCAGGGGAAAATACTGACAGGAGCAGGAAGGGGAAGTGGATGAGGAGGCAAGGTGTGGGTGTGGAAAATAAGTATTTTACAGTCAATCGGAACTGTGGTCTAAATTAGGCCCAGGAGGTACAGAATGGAGAATAAGTTGGAAAGTGCAATTTTAGCTCTAGCTCCCTAACAGTGGGATTCCTGTCGAGTCTAATACATGCCTTCAAAAAGAAATTTCAATATCTTGTTAATGTGACAAAGAAGTTGAAACAAGCTTGTTAAAAGTGATCAATATTCAAAATGGTACATTAAATACAATTTGGTGACTGAAAGAAGTTGTTTGATACAGGCTGATGCTCGTACACTGCCACATTAAAGCTCTCTCTCTCAGGTCACAGCTCCTTTATCTTTTCCCTGAATCCTGAGTGTTTCTCCGATTCCCTCTGCGTCTGACTTCACTTTATTGGAATTGTAGAAATAAATTGGACATTTAACTGATGCCCCATCTGGCAGGTCAAATGAATGATGCTTGAAGAGCTGAGAAATTCTCCTCATGTCTTGAGCCAACATTTCGCATTCATTGAAGATCAACAAAGCAGATTAACAAGTCATTTATCATATACTTATTGGTGAATACTTTATGTGTGCTTTCACTTCAATAATTGTGACAGCATTTAAAAATCAAATTTGCATTAAATGGTTTGAGACATTGTCTTCACTGTTGTTAATGTCACAAAGCACAATGTAATTGCACGTTTGCACCAAAAGAGGGAGCTGCCCTGAAGGAAAGTCTGGGACTGGAAGGAAACACCTGCTGCATTCAGAGACAATAGGTTTCAGTCAATACAAACAGAATATATGAGGATGCAGAATGAGGGGCTACTGATATGAGATCAATAGAATCATTAAATTATAGAATTATACAACAGCAGGAGGCTCAATAAAGGGGAATGGGGCAATAGTGATTGGAACAAGGTCAGCCAGGTGGATCACGAAGAATACGAGTTCCCTGATTGGAGCTGTCAACCTGGTCCAATCAGGGAGTCCTGGCTGACAGGTACAAACAGAAGTGTCAGAGTTCTGCTCACTTTAGGAGCCAGCTCTGAGCTAACTTAGTGTCATCTACTGTGCACATATAAATAAAGGACGACTTAGAGATGGGATACCAGCTTTCGTGGATTAATTCTGTGTCAATGAGAGTGGGATCACTCCTGAAGAAATTCAGTTGCAACAGTTGTTTTTGAGTTAGGGCAAGAATTTCTGGCATCATGCTGCTATTTGGAAGGCTTGACTCATTCAATTCTGCTGTCAAAAGATAGGTCCAGAATGTAGAGATAATCTTTCTGGACAAATAACATGGGGCAGACGAAAAACAATGAGTAATTCTCCTGACAGCTTGTGGACTCATGGCTTTTTTGTTTATTAGAAGCCTAACTTTCCCTGAGGTACCAGATACTAAAACCTTTCAAGAAGGGACGGATTTAGTTAAGGAATATTACAACCCCAAGCCTCCTCTAATTCTGAGACACTATTGGTTTTATTGGTCAGTTCGTGATCCAGGGGAATCTGTATCAGGTTAAGACAGAGGCATGTAATTTTGGTTTAACCCTCAGTGAGATGCTGAGAGATCGTTTGGTATGTGGTATTAATAATCAAGCAAACACACCTACTAGCTGAAGCCCAACTGGACTTCAAACAGGCACTACAACTGGTTTTGTCATTAGAAAATGTGACAAGTGGAGCATACGAATGACAAGGTATGCCAATGGAAGTGTACAGCCTCGTCAGACCAACTGAGCTTGGGGGAACACCACTTGAGTGAAGGCAACTGCATAGCCTCACTCAGGACATATCCTGAATAGAGGAACTCTCGAGGCAACCCACAGCAAAACCCCAAAACAAAGCCAAGCCTCGGTTAAATGGTTAAGATTTTCTTGAGGATTCAGGCTGGCAGGCCATTATAGTTGCTGCCAATATCCAGACTTGAGACAGCAAAAGAGTCCCACTGGACCTGAACTGAGTAAATGAAGTCATAGGCCAGAATCCAGGAGAGTGCACACCCTGGAAAGCCCACCAATATCTGGCTTGGAATAGTTAACTTGCTTAGCAACATCCAAATCAGAACCAATCAAAATAAACATTTGGTTAAATGGTCTACAAAGTCCTACAAGGCCCACCCAGTTACATTTGCCTTAGCTGCAAAAGTAGAGGCAGAAATCAGGAGGTTGGAAAGCAAAGGAATCATTAAAGCAGTACAGTTTGCAGAATGGGCAGCACCGGTCGTACCGATTATGGAGCCCAATGTGGCAGTTTGTCTTTGTGGGGATTTTAAACAAATAGTTGACCACTTTTCACAGCTGGATAAATACCCAGCAATCCCTTGCATAGAGGACTTATACACAAAATTGGCATAAGCCATGCATATCTGCAATTGTGATCAGATCAGAATTACCAAATGTATGCTACAATTAACACCCATTAGGGTTTGTATCAATATACGAGATTGTCTTTTGGGGTATTATCAGCCTGTGCCATTTTCCAGCAGACAATGGAGAATATTTTACAAGGTCTAACCAGGTCGCATTTATCTGGATGGCATGCTAATAATCAGGAAGACCAATAAAGAGCATTTAGAAAACTTGGACAAAGTGTTTAGATGTTTCTCCAAGGCAGATGTACACCTTTAGAAGGAACAATGTGTGCTCCAGGGACTCCAAGTGACCTATTTTGGCTACAGAATCGACAAGACAAGGTTACACTCATTGGAAGGAAAAGTGAGGGTGATCAAAGGTGCTTTGGTTACCATGTCCGTTCCCAGCTTAGGTCTTTCCTTGGGTATATGAATTATTACAGAAAATTCATGTGTAACCTGGCCTCCATCTTGGCACCTGTATATCTGCTGTTGAAAAAGGTTAGCTTTGGAAATGGTCTTGCAGCCAAAATGTAGCCTTTAGGGAAGTGAAGAAGCAGTTGTCAGAGGTGTTGGCACACTACAATTCCAAGCGAGATGTGATGCTGACAAGCAATGTCTCCCCCTACGGGTTCAGGGTACTGTTGGCTCACAGATGGCCTAGCAGAGAGGAAAGCCTGATAGAACATGCTTCCCAGATTTTCATTGATGCCTATCGAAGATATGTCCAGATAAAGAAGAAAGGTTTGGCAGTCATCTTTGATGTGACAAAGTTCCACCAATATCTTTATGGATGTAAATTTGTAATAATAGCAGACCACAAACTCCTGCTAGGGCTACTCAAAAAGGACAAGATCGTGCCGCCATAGCTTCAGGTTGAATTCAATAGTGGGCTCTCATTTTGAGTGTTCACAATTACAAGTTAGAACACTGTCCAATTTGCCAAGTGGCAAATGCGGATGCATTGAACTGCCTACCACTTGTGGATATAGCACCGGTGCTGCCATCGTGAGAAATGTCCATTCTGGTGTTAAACTTTCTGGACACCCTTCCGGTCACTGCTGACAATATCAGACTGTGGACTCAAAAATATCCCATCCTGGCAAAACTAAAACAGCTGGTGTGATGAGGAAGCAAAAGGTTATCACAACCTTTCTGGACCCAGTGAGACTAGATCACCATAGATGACAGCACATTAGTATGGGGAAGTAAGAGCGATTGTCCCGAGCAAAGGTTGCTGCTAGCAACTGGCTGAACTCCACCAGGGCCATTTAGGTGTTTCAAAAATTAAATGTTGTTGAGAAATTATGTCTGGTGGCCAGGATTGGATGCCAACATAGTCACATTGATGGGGCAGTACCCAGAGTGCCAACAAGGACAAAAATTACCACCACCAGCAGCTCCTCCCACATTTGTGGGAATAGCCAGGTAAACCCTGGACATGGTTACACATCGACAATGCAGGTCCTTTCATGGGCTGTATGTTTTTAGTCATGCAGACTCTCACACAAAGTGATTGGACATGTATAGAGTTCATTCGTCAAACATGGGAATGATGATTGAAAAGTTGTGAATATCTTTTGCAATACACTAGCTCCCCAAAGTGTTGGTCACAGACAACCGGCCATCATTTACTAGTAAGGAATTAAAATATTTCATGAAGTCAAATGGCATGAAAGGACAGCTCCATACCATTCTTCATCCAATGATCTGCTGGAAAAAGCAGTCCAAACTTTGAAGGCAGATTTAAAGAAACAGCCTATAGCTTCATTCACACCAAACTGTCCTGGTTCCTGTTTGATTATATTATTACCCTTCACGCAATCATAGAGATAACTCCAGTTAAGTTGCTAATAGTGAGAATACTCCAAACCAGGTTAAAACTAATCTTCCTGAAATTAAAATTTTAATTGTGGTAAAGTCTTCATATTTCTATAATGTACAATCACTGATAAAAACACAAGTTAAGTCACAGCTAGTGATAACATAACCTGTTTGCCCTTCTATGCCTCAATTACTAATGGTCAGGATCATGTATGCTGTGTTATCTGGCCTGTTACAGTCAGGATCCAAATCCCTCTGTTCCTTTTTCTCATTTATTGTGTACCTATGCTCCCTTGCCTTGTTTGCCCTTCACAAATGCATTACCTCTCATTTCACTGGATGGAGTTCATTTGCTACTATTTTGCTCAACTAACCAATTTTTTGCTCACATACTACAGTCCACAGATGTATTTCTCACTGTCAACTATGTGAATCAGCTCCAAACTTCGATAAATGTAGGGGGTATGTAAGTCAAAATCATTGATACAATAGAAACCTAACAATCTAGTTCTGAACCCAGTGGCTAAAAGCAGTCTTCGGCCTTTGCACTTTGGTTCTTGCCATTAAGTCAATTTGAAATTCACCTTTCCACTTTCTGTTGGATTCCCGGGACCTTTACTTTTTGCACAGCAGACTTCGTTAAAAGCCTTAATCTGCATGGATTACATCTCATCAATTTTGTCGTCCATCAAGGTTAGGCTGATCGGCCTATAATTACTTACTCTCTTCATTGGTCCTGCTTTAGCAGTGATAAAATGTTAGCAGCATTATGGCACCATGCCTGTAGCCAGAGATGATTGGAAAATTATGGTCAGAGCTTATGCTATTTTCTCCCGGTGACTTGTGACACATTTCATGCATGTCTGGTCATTTATTCATAATGTCAAAATCTTAATATTTCCTCCATCTCAATGGTTATGTCATCAAATATTTTATACTCTTTCTTTTTAAATACAATTGTCTCCATTTTATGTGAAGACAATTCCTTAAGAATCATGCCCATACCATGCCTTCATATACTGGTTCCTTTTTTGATCCCAATAGGCTATATTTCTTTTAAAATTATTTTCTTGCCTTTTATCCATTTATGAATCATTTTTGGGTTTTGCCTAATTTTACTTGCCAAATTCTTTGTCCTCTGAATTCTCTCTTTAATGTCATAGAATCATAGAATCCCTAGAATGTGGAAACAGGCCCTTCAGCCCAACAAGTCCACACCAACCCTCCAAAAAGAGTAACCCAACCAGCCTCTTTCCCCTGACCCTATATTTACACTGACTAATGCACCTAATCTACACATCCCAGAACACTATGGGCAATTTAGCATAGCTAATTCAACTAACCCCCACATCTTTGGACGGTGGGAGGAAACCAGGCCTGGAGGAAACTTGCGCAGATATGAGGAGAATGTGCAAACTCCAACAGACAGTCGCCCAAGGCTGGAATCTCTGGGTCCCTGGCACTGTGAGGCATCAGTGCTAACTACCCAGCTACTGTACCACCCCTGTCAATTGTCACCTTGACAATTTCTATATTCCTTTTGGCTTCCATTTTTTGCCTTATCCTCTGTACTCTGTATGCTCTTTGATGTCCAGGATCATCTAGATATGTGATTCCAACCTGCACTTGTAGGAATGTATTTGTTCTGAAACCTCTTTAAACAGTTTTCACTGTTCTGACACCAGTCTATCTGCAAGTGGTTGTTTCCAGTCTATGTTTTCTAAATCAACCCTCAACTTAGTAAAATTGACTCTTTCCTCGAATGAAAAAGTAAAGTCTTGATTCACCTTTGTCCTATTCCCCAACTATGTTAAATAGAACTGAGTTATGATCATGACTATCAAATGCTCTAATGCTGCTATCCCTTTATGTGTCCAGCTTCATCTCTACAACCCAATGACAGCTGCCCATTTTCATGTTGAACTTGTTATAGACTAACAAACCAAAGTTCCATTTAATGCATTAATTTAGAATTCTGAAACTTTTATAGTGATATCAACCCAATTAATATTAGGGTAATTGACATGCTATTGAAATCTTTATTATTTTAGTTCTCATGCTTATCAGTTTTGGTTCGGTGCTGTCGATTGTGTGTTGAGAGCTGAAAGTGACCTTTGGAGTGCGAGCAGCAACTTTTTTTTAAATAAGAAGAGAACCAAGAAACAGACTTTTTTAATGAGGTCAGGTCTGGAAGTTAATTGCAAGTTAATGCTTGATGAATACTGTCGACATACCAGTTTCAAAGATGAATTATGCTCAAATAGATGACAAATATTTTAATGTTAACAGGGGTCTCAGAGGAAGAGGAGAAAGTGAGGTCTGCAGATGCTGGAGATCAGAGCTGAAAATGTGTTGCTGGAACAGCGCAGCAGGTCAGGCAGCATCCAGGGAACAGGAGAATCGACGTTTCGGGCATAAGCCCTTCTTCCTGAACATAAGCTGGAAGAACCTCCAGCTAGGCACAACATCATTAGGCTGAATTTAACAATTTTAGAATATGAACACTTTGTCCTTTTGTTGGTCATTTGTACATCAAAACAACCCCGAACACTACAACCGCAATCACAGCCCTAGGTCGTGTCCTGTATGGGCTGATCGTAGCACAGCCAATCCATTTTCAAACATTTAGACTTCTTGTTAGCACCCTATCTCTGTCCCTCAGCTTATCATCAGCTCTTCGTTTACCTCGCTCTCTCCACTCACATCTGCCACTGGCCTCACCTGTTTTCTCACATCTCACTTCGCCCATATATTCCACCCCTCTCCAGCTATCTTCACTCGTGATGAAGGGTCACTGGACTTGAAACATTAACCGTTTTCTGCCACCCCGTTAAAGGAAGGGTATTATTAAACTGGAGAGGGTTCAGAAATGATTTACCAGGATGATGCCAGGAATGGAGAGTTTGAGATATAAAAATAGACTGATATTGCTGGGACTCTTTTTAGTGGAGCACAGAGGGTTAAGGAGAAAGTGAGGTCTGCAGATGCTGGAGATCAGAGCTGAAAATGTGTTGCTGGAAAAGCGCAGCAGGTCAGGCAGCATCCAGGGAACAGGAGAATTGACGTTTCGGCCATTCCTGAAGAAGGGCTTATGCCCGAAACGTCGATTCTCCTGTTCCCTGGATGCTGCCTGACCTGCTGCGCTGTTCCAGCAACACATTTTCGTCTCAGAGGGAGACCAGTGTCAACCAGTCAAACAAAGAGAAACTGAAGTTCGAACTAGTTGTGCATTTTGTCAGAAGGATTATGACTGCCAAAGTTACAGGATGGAAGTTTAGTTGCTCCCCGATTATCCTCTCACTATCAACTTATGGAAAGTTCAAGAATAGAATCTCAGTTATGTATTAAGCAATATTCTTCAGAGTCTACTGGAAATTATTTGGATTGACCAATGTCTTTGTTCACCAAATAAGGTGAAATCCCATGTGCCTGTGATATTACAGATTGTGGAAACTGCTTAAGTGAACTGGCTAGTTACATTTCCTTTATTTTTCTTTAATTTATCTCTTAATTGTGTCTCTTTATATATGCGTAAGTGGGGCCTACAATCAAAGATTGCATTTAAGTCAGACATTTATTAGATTACCTTGTTATCTAACTTTGTTTTTTGCTAAAGCTACTGTATTACTAATAAATTGTTAATTCTTTTGTTTAAGCAATAAACTTTGCATCAAGTGTCAGTTATTCACAAAGTCCGGGTAGAAACCATTGGGGCAACTTTGAGGATCATTGAGTTTTTTTGTTTTATGTTTTGCAAGTAAAGGGAGAGGGAGGTTGATTTGAATTGACTCTCTGCCTCGGTGTTGAAACAATATCTTTTTATTACTGCCATAGTGGTTTTGCAATTATCATCAATTTATCTCCATCTTCCTCTTCTATGTCCCTCCATGTATTCAGATAATCTGTTGTACACGTACAGTATTGTGATTTCCCTGAAAGTGCACTCTAAACTTGTTCTTCTAGTTACCTAGTCACTGATGCATGAAAACAAAACATCACTAATTAGTTCTGACCCTTTTAACCTCATTAGCTTCAGTAGAAAAAAAAAACTAATTTCTTCTCTTTTATAATTGTAAACTTGAATTCTGATGGCATCCCAATGCATCTGCAATGCATCCTTTCCAGTAATACTATATCCTTCTAACAATAAAGTCTTGTAAATTGTTCACAATATTTTAGTTACTTTACATAAGGAAGGGCAACAAACCCGGATTAAAACTATTTTTAATGACAAATCGACTACTGATGTCAGGATCTTAACCAGAATATAAGCATGCAGATGAAGCTACTATACCTCAACTGAGTCATGGCACTGATGTATACAGGTTCCATAGGCACCAGTAACCAAATGTGTCATTAATAAGAATGACAGGTTCCAGCTAGAGATTACAGGATAAACCATGAGAATTTAACCCCAGTGAACAGTTCACCAAGGAAAGTTTACTTTGATATCGATACTTATTATAGATACTAATAGCAACACAGGAGGCCAATTTGGCCAAGTGACTCCATACTGACTCCTTCTAAAATCATCCAGCATCTTGCGACTAACAAGTTACTTCAGTAGCTGTTAAATCATTTAATCAAGGGATTGGATAAAAATGGTTTAGAAAGTGAATTGTTTTGTTTTTCCACAGTCACCTCAACTTCAAATGATTGAGAAGAATTTGCAAACTATGCCAATAATCAGGATTTCACAAAATTGAGTGCAACTTTACAAGAAAATTGTATCTTCTATTTCACTTTGATGTTTTCGATAGGCAGGGTACATCTTTAAATCAACAAAGATTTTAATATTGTCATTTTTCTGTGGAAAATTCGAGGACAAAACTTTGATCCAGGAGCTGGGAGGTCTAATATTTAATACTGGACACATCATAAATGTGTTTACAAATAAGGTTTTTCAAACATTTAATTTGGCACAGATTCAAGCTTTTTTTTCTTTTCTGCATATACTTGCTTAAGTTAGCCTCATCAACCACTGAGCCCTTCAGAGCAAGAGCATAATTACAATGTGCAAAAGGTGTTTCCTCCATTGTATGGAGCAGAAGACTGAAAAATAAAAGTGAATAATCAAGAGAGAGGAGAGTCAGGGCAATAGCACTTTACTTCTCTTCAAGATCCAGAGGTAGGGCCAACCAGCAATCCCATGCTCCTTTTCAACTTTAACTCCAAATTTTGATCAAAACGTGTAACTTAGCAAGATTGTGGCAAAAATATGCACTTTTTAAATTTCTAATTTTGTGATGTCCCTTTGAAGCTGAGTGATTGAACAGAGGTCTGAAGATTATCCAAAATGAACCGGGGTGTTATCAGATCTACATTTGTTGCTGTGATCTCCACAGAAGTGAATTCCTGACGAAGTTGAACACAATATTTGAACAACAATTCTGGTCTCCTTCCTATCAGAAGGATGTTTGAAACTTCAAAAAATTTATAAGGATGTTGCCAGGGTTGGAAGATTTGAGCTATAGATACAGTTTGAATAGGCTGGTGCTGTTTTTCCTGGAGCGTCAGAGGCTGAGGGGTGACCTTATTGAGTTTATAAAATCATGAGGGGCACGGATAGGATAAATATGTCTTTCCCCTGGGGTGGGGGAGTCCAAAACTAGAGGGTATAGGTTTAGGGTGAGAGGGGAAAGATATAAAAGAGACCTAAGGGGCAGCTTTTTCATGCAGAGGGTGGTACGTGTATGGAATGAGCTGCCAGAAGAAGTGGTGGAGGCTAGTACAATTGCAATATTTAAAAGGCATCCGGATGGGTATATGAATAGGAAGGGTTTGGAGGGATATGGGCCGGGTGCTGACAAGTGGGACTTGATTGAGTTGGGATATCTGGTCGGCATGGACAAGTTGGATCAAAGGGTTTGTTTCCGTGCTGTACATCTCTATGACTCTATATACAAAGCTGATAACTTGTTTAGTTTGTAACTGGGTGGCAACTCCTTTTTTTTTAATTTGAAAAGTCAAATCATGAACACCAACATTAAGGGTATCCAGCATTTCCTTTCTGAGCAATAGGGAGCAGCAAAAGAATTTCTGACCAGTTAAAAATACCTCGAGTCTATTTGACAAACTCAGCAGAAACAGCTTGGCAGGTCTGGTAAAAGAGAAGTCCTGTCTCTTCAGAAGATATCCACAGAGGTTAATGCTTAAGATTTGTAATCTGTTTCTTTACCTTTTTAAGAAATTTGCTAAAAGGACATTTAAATGAAAATATTTGTTCACATTCATTTAATACATTTACTACATATTTGAAATTTTGTCTGTTTAATGTTAATAAAAACAAAGGAAAGGCTAGAAATGCTGAGCAGGTTATGGGAGAATCTGTGTGGAACTAAATGGACTTAACATTTCAGGTCTGTAAACTTTCATCAGAAGTAAGAAAAATTAGAGACTTAATAGATGGTCTATTTGATATGTTTCAGAAGAATCAGGAGGAATCCTTTGGTTAGTGGGATAGAACATAGAAAAGTACAGCACAGAATAGGTCTTTTGGCCCATAATATTGTGCCAAGGATTATTCCTAATCTTAAATAAAGTAACCTAACCTACGCACCCCTCAAGTCACTGCTGTCCATGTGCATGTCCAGCAGTCGCTTAAATGTCCCTAATGACTCTGCTTCCACCACCACTGCTGGCAATGTATTTCAAGCATTCACAACTCTCTGCATAAGGAACGTACCTCTGATGTCCCCTCTACATCTTCCTCCTAGTATCTTAAAATGGTGACCCCTCATGCCAGTCAATCCTGCCCTGGGGAAAAATCTCTGGCTATTGACTCTATCCAAGCCTCTCATTACCTTGTATATCTCAATCAGGTCACATCTCTTTGTCCTTTTCTCCGGAGAGAAAAGTCCGAGCTTAGTCAACCGCTCTTCATAAGACAAGCCCTCCAAATCCAGGCAACATCCTGGTAAACCTTCTTTTCACCCTCTCCAAAGCCTCCATATCTTTCCTATAATAGAGCGACCAGAACTGGACACAATATTCCAAGTGTGGTCTCACCAGGGACTTGCAGCTCTTACACTTGATCCCCCTGTTAATGAAGGCCAAAACATCTTTTGCTTTCTTAACAACCCTATCCACATGGGTGGCAACTTTGAGGGATCTATGCACTTGAACATCAAGATCCCTCTGTTCTTCCACACTGCCAAGAATCCTGTCTTTAATCCTATATTCAGCATTCGTGTTCGACCTTCCAAAATGCATGACTTTGCATTAATCCAGGTTGAACTCCATCTGCCATTTCTCAGCCCAGCTCTGCATCATGTCTATGTCGCGCTGCAGCCTGCAATAGCCTTCGATACTATCAACAGCACCTCCAACCTTTGTGTCATCGGAAACTTTACTAACCCATCTCTTAATCTCCTCATCCAAAAACTACAAAGAGCAGAGGCTAAAGAACAGAGCACTGCGGGACCCCACTCAACACTGACCTCCAGGCGGAATACTTTCCATCTACAACCACTCTCTGCCTTCTGTCAGCCAATCAATTCTGAGTTCAGACAGGAAAATCTCCCTGTATCCCATACCTCCTGACTTTATGAATGAGCCTACCATGGGAATCCTTATCAAATACCTTGTTGAAGTCCATATATACCGTATCCACTGCTCGAACTTTGTCGATTTGTCTCATAACCTCCTCAAAGAACTCAATAAGATTTGTGAGGCACGATCTGCCCATCACAAAGCCATGCTGACTGCCTTTAATCACTCTATGCTTTTCCAAATAGTCATAATCCTATCCCTCAGAATTCTTTCCAAAACCTTGCTGACCACAGATGTAAGACTGACTGCTCTGTAATTGCCAGGGATTTCCCTATTCCCCCTCTTGAAAAGAGGAACAACAATCGCCTCCCTCCAATCCTCTGGTTCGACTCCGTGGAGAGTGAGGAAGCAAAGATCTTTGCCAGTGGCTTAGCAACCTCATTTCTCATTTCCTGGAGCAACCAAGGATAAATCAATTTTGATTTGTTCAAGGCTGTTTCCCAGCTCCTCGAAGTTCTCATTCACAAGGTCCCTTTCCTTAACGAAAACCGAAGCAAAAAACTTGTTTAGGGCTTCCCCTAACTGCTCAAACTCCATGCACAAGTGCCCTACGCTATCCTTGATTGGCTCTACCATCTCTCTGATCGTGCTCTTATCCCTCATGTATGAGTAAAATGCCTTTGGGTTCTCCCTAATCCTTCTTGCCAAGCCTTTCACGTGCCCCCTGCTGGCTCTCCTCAATCCACTACTGAGCTCCTTTCTAGTAAGCCTGTAATCCTCCAAAGCTGTGCTAGATCCTTGCTTCCTCCACTTGATGTAAGCTGCCTTCTTCCTTTTGACTAGAAGCTCCTCTGTTCTTGTCATCCAAGGCTCTTTAATCTTACTTCTTCTTACCTGTCTCAGAGGAACGAATTTGTGCACCACTCCAACAATTGCTCCTTAAAAGTCTCCATATGTCTGTTGTGCCCTTTCTGTGAAACAATTGCTCCAAATCTGTACTTTCCAACTCCCGTCTAATAGCGTCATAATTCCCTTTCCCACAATTAAATATCTTCCCTCGGTAACTGCTCCTTTGCCTAACCAAGGTTATGGTAAATGTGAGGCAGTTGTGGTCACTGTCACCAAAGTGTTCATATTCATTTTTCTAAACCAGGCTTTGGAGTTGTGAATTGGAATGGGAAGGCCACCAAATCGCTAAAACAAACGGTAAAGACGCGTGAAGTGATTTGAAACATTATTGTATCATAATGTTATTATTATTTTGCTACTTGTTGACTCATCCAGACAGAGATGTGAACTTTCAAAAGTAATTTTAGCTCCACATGTTAAAATGGGTTGTAATCTATGAAAATATTCTATTATATATTGACATTTAGAATATTTCCCGAAAGTGGAGTTGCTGTTTGTTCGGGAACTCAAGCTAAAATCAAATCCTGTTGGAGGAATTAAAATATTTATAAACGGTGACCTAAGATCAGCATCGCGGTGATCTCGGGATTCAAAGGTAAGAAAAGCCCCGAAAAGGGTCGGCATCAGCGGGAAATATATGTCACAAAATTTTGGGCCGTGTCTCTTGTTCACGAGTAAGGATTGTTTCATCCAGGACTTTCAGTGTTCGAATTGAGATATCAGGGTTTGTTTGGAATTGTGGAATACATAAAAACTTCAGGGTACCTGCTTCGGCCCTCACAAACATCCGTTAAATAGGTGACTCCGCCATCAGATTTCTCGTGGAATCGGTAAGAAACACTGTTGCGTATACAGCCATGCAAAGTGGCTGAAGCATTTCCAGAAATGTTGACTACAGTTTTGAGTTGCACTGGGGGAGTGCCAGTATGTGCTTGGTCCTTATGGAAGTACTTATTGGTAATTTTTCAAGGTAAAGAATCTACAGTTGAGGTGCATACTGTTGAGGACCCAGAGATAAGAGCAGACTGATTTGCCAAAGATACAATTCGGTTAAAATTGTAAATTAAACCCTGTGGACGCCGGAGTTTTGCAGTAGTCTACGAATGTCCGACAGTTTATACTTGGTTTTCTTGATAACAGACAGGTGTGGGGTTTAATGTACGATTTTGAAACGCGTAGGTTCGCTGATTTGTTCGCTTGTACATAAACACATTCAGTCCAAGTTCGGGGTTTGGAGTGACTAAATTCGGAATCTGGGTTGGACAGCAACAATTTTTTTCACAGCCGTAATTGCTGTTCAGGATACGGTGCCTCGGCGACATTCCTGCTTTTCCAGCACCAATTCTAATCTAGACATTTAAAGCGTCAGCCCATTGTATTGTTCAAAGATCATAGAATTCTCCTGGAATTCGAAATATTCTTCCCTCAGCGAAATCAACAAAACCGTTTTCCCTGCTTATTTACCCTTTTGACATTTTTAGTACTTCAATAGTAGTGAAATGGTTTATCGAATAACAAACACCACCTCATTTCTAAGTATTGTCTGAAGAGGTTTGCAATATTATTGCATCGTAGGATTTTATTTGCAGTTAGCCATTGGATGACAACCTACTGACTCATCGAAGGAGTGGGATGTGCCACTTTGAACGCAGCCGCAATTCACTGGTTAAATTAGGTTTATTATATGTCAACAAAGGCTGCGGTCGAAACAGAACAGTGGATTAATAATGTCACTTACATTTTCCTGAAGCTGACCACACAACACAGACGCAATTTTGCTGGAGTAACTTCTTTTTGAAAGTCGGACTGAGATTTCGATAGGTCCGAGGGCATATAAAGCTGATTTTTGTTGCGGTAAGCTATTTGTTCAATTTGTTAATTCATTAGAAATAACGGACACTGTCACTCGACACTGAAATTTGCCACCTCTGAGCGGCACGGAAGTGCATTCCAAAAACGGAATCATTGTTACAAGACTTGCATTTCTGCAGCGTGATTCATACCCTCAGGACTTCTTGCAGCACATGTACTTTAGATGTTAGTCTCTATTTTAATGTAAGGAATACTTCATGTGAGCATCAATTCTAAATTTGCCTTCAGTTTGAATCTGTAATTATACGGAGTAGATTTACAAAAAAGGGACGAGGAGTCAGAGAGATGTACAGCATTGAAACAGACCCTTCCGTCCAACCCGTCCAAATATCTATCCCAACCCAGTCTCGTCCCACCTGCCAGCACCCGGCCCATATCCCTCTAAACCCTTCCTATTCATAGAGTAGTTAACCTTAAAATTAAATAAATGCTATTCATGGATCCTGGCGAATCCATGGATTCTTCACGTTAAAAAAAAACTAAGTGAAAGTATTAAATTCTCCCCCCGAAAAAGGGTCTTTTGTTGGTTGTTAGATGATCCAAAACGTCAGGGCTCTTGTGCTCCAGTTATAGTGTAACTATCTCTGGACGAGAAGGTCGGGGTTCAAATGCCACTTGCTTCAAAGGTGTATTCCAAAAGAACACTTCGACACAGGTCCATTCGAAAATATTTACAGTACAACCACATGTCCCTGAACAAACATTTGAACCGTCCCGCCAATTACCCAGTGCGCATCGTGCTGCGCATGCGCAGTCCATTGTTTTGACTAAAAATGCCGTCGGTTTCGAAAGCTGCGACGAGCGCTTCTCCTCAGACGGAGAAACCGTCTCATTACACGTAAGTACCGATCCCGCCCGCAGCAGTTTCACCGCCACTGCATGCAGCGCAAGCCAATACTTGCCCGATGCTAAAAAGATAACGGCAAAAAAGTGCACCAACCACCCTTACCACCACCCCCCCCCCCCGCCCCCACCATTTAATTTAGCCCCGGAGCAGCGACCCTCCCCCGCACGGAGCGGAGCCCAGGCCCCGGGCCCATCAGGCCCAGATCCCCTGTCCGGCCCAACCGACAGCTGCTAATCTCGGGGATTTTTTCCCCCTCAGGTATTTGAAGGAGTTCCGGACCGAGCAATGCCCACTTTTCCTGCAGCACAAGTGCGCCCAGCATAGGCCCTTCACCTGCTTCCACTGGCATTTCCTCAATCAGCGGCGGCGGAGGCCCATCAGGCGGCGGGACGGCACCTTCAACTACAGCCCGGACGTCTACTGCACCAAATACGACGAGACAACCGGAATCTGCCCGGACGGAGACGAGTGAGTCGAATGGGTGTTGCTTTTTGGCGGATGGTGTTTTCGGAGAATGGGGAGATGAATCCGAATTCGCTCCCTCGGTTGTTGTGTTCCTGTCGCCGAAGGCTGTGGGTGTTTGTTTTGGCGGGCAACGTTTGTAGTTGAGGATAACTCACTCCTGTCACAGCTATATACAGTGGGCCGCGGACTGAGCGGGAGACTCACTATATTGTATATTTGTTTTGAATGTTGGTTCGTGTGGAGACTGGAGTTCACATCTTCCTTAAGTCCCCATGTTCTTGGGGTTGTATTTCAATGCACGAGTCCTGGGAGAGCGGATTCGTAAATTCTGGAAATGTAGTTACTTCGATGCGAAACCGTACGATATCTAAAGATAACGAACCTAACATTGCTTAAAATTATTCATTACTTAATTCGCAGCGACCTTTGATATAGACTGAATAGAGGTAAGCTTGCAGTGGCAAACTTTCAAGGCTAGACGTTGAGATATGGGAGTTGTTTTGTTTCAACGTGACTAAATGTTTGGCAATGTACGTATAGTTTTTGATCACAGATGAAACTTGAGATGTAGAACGTATATAGTTTTGGTTTCAGTATCTTTTTGTTTGCCTGGTATCAGGCTGATATTTTCAGAGTTACGTGTATACATTTTTTAGTTTGTGGGAGGAATTCTTGTTTGTAAATTATTTGTAGTTGAGAATTTATTGTTTTGTAAGACTTCTTTAAACTTTAGGCTTCTTAACATTTTCTGTTAAAAGAAATATCAAAATTAACAGTTTGCCTATATATCATCACTTTTCAATGCAGTTAGTTCTATACCATGTGGTGAGAGATCAGAGAGGTTATAGTCAGATTTTCTTTCCCTGAGCAACATTGACATAAAGGGATTGCAGTAGTTCTTTTCATGTGTGGTTCTCTTTATTGTATTTAGCCATGACAGCTATTTTCTCGTTTTTGCTGTAGTTTCTTTCCTTGTGCCTCTTTAATTCTCATGTTACATTTCCTGTGTGATAGTGCAATATAAATGTATATTGCATTTGGAGCTTTTGACATTTTTTGAATGTTGATGCTTAAGTTTAATGAAGTCATCATATTTTAATTGTAATGTTTTTTATAGGTAATTATTTTAGCAATGGAGACTGCACCCTAGCTGTATAAATTAGAATTTGAAATGGTGTTTTTTTTTCTGAAGTTCAAAGTTTTAACATTCATGGAGTCTGATAGATGTTAATCAAATATAAATTAGTAAACTGATGTAAACCTTCAAGGGTTTCTTTGGTGAGATGTCATGCATTCACGACTCACATAGTGCTTCAGAGCTTAGCTGGAGTAATCCATTCTGGAAATATGTAGCAAGGAAATTTATATTGTGTTTTTCATAATCTCAGGATGTCCTAAATTGCTTCACATCCATTTAAAGAGTCATGGCTATTGAAATTGTGATTTATTTGCAAACTATTTGTGACAAGCACAAACTAAATACCTTTTGAATATATTTGAAATGTTAGCAAATTTTGAGATGATTGAACTTATTTGAAATATTATTTGGATCCTTTGCAGTGACATGTTAGGTTATGCTGACAAAACCTTCTGTCAAACTAGACTATCTAAATAACTAATTTCAGACCAAACCTTTGAAAATATCACCCTTTAAAAATTTTATAAATGTTAACGGGAATTGAGTTGAATGTTTTAAATAGGTCAGACATTTTATAATGGCTAGCATATGCCATTCTGTTTTGCTGTAAAGTATCAGTTCAAAAAAAGTTTTACATTTAATCAGTTTCAAGTTTTATTTATAAGCTTTCTGCTAATTACTGTGGAATAGGGTCTCTGCTCATTTTTGTGGAAAAAGCTACTGGAAATTAATTTTTGCAGAGCATTATGTTTAAAGAAAGGATGGGACACTCAAAGTTCAGAATGTTTACCTTCACATATACCACCAACAAAATTTATATTTGTACAACGATTTTAATGTATCACAGTGCCCAAAGTGGGTGTGGAAAGCAAAATTTGACACTGAGCTACATTTGATTTTTCAGGCAAATGGCAAAAAGCTTGGTCCAATAGGTAGATTTTCGGCAATGCCTTAAGGAGGAAAAAGGTTCAAGAAGAATTTCTGGAAACTAGGCAGCTAAAGTTATAGCTTCCAAATGGCAGAACAGTTAAAATTGGGATTGCTTTAGTGACCAGAATTAGAAGAGGACAGGTATTGCAGGGTGGTGGGATTGGAGGAGATGGCAGTGATGGGAGACGGTAAGATCCTGGAATGAACTCAAATAATGAATGAGAATTGTAAAATTAAGGAATTTCTAACTGGGAGCCAGTCAGTGAATGAATAAGGGCTTGGTCATTTATTTTGGATGATCCGAAGTTTGGAAGGGGTGAACTGTGGGATGGCACATTGCTCATTTTTCATGGTAAAATGTCTTGACTTGCTTAAACCCGAATCTTTTTATCGGCAACAAATTATTTTAATTTATTAAAGGATTGTATCAAACTCTGTGGACCTGTTCCATATATGTTTTTATTCCAATTTAATTCCTTTTGGTTCATTATTTATGTAGTGACACGAGTGATTTTGATTTGATTTGGTCTATTTTTTTGATAGCAAAAATTGATTTTTATATTGAACTGCCATCTAAGTATTGTGTGCGACTGAATTTGTACTCTGGCCTACAGTATGTCATTGTGATGATTTATTAAGAAAGTTTTTAAAACAACTGTGAATAGTTCTGCTTTAATTTATACATGCAATATACCATCGAACAATAAATACATCTAACAAAATTGTTAGAATACAGAAGCAGGACATCAGCTGATTGTAGGCAAAAGTAAGGACCGCAGATGCTGAGATCAGAGTCAAGATTAGAATGGTGCTGGAAAAGCACAGCAGGTCAGGCAGCATCCGAGGGGCAGGAAAATCGACATTTCGGACAGGAGCTCTTCATCAGGAATGAAGCCTCATTCCTGATGAAGGGTTTACCCGAAATGTCAATTTTCCTGCTCCTTGGATGCTGCCTGACCTGTGCTTTTCTCGCACCACTCTAATCTTGACATCAGCTGATTGTGCCTATACCTGTTTTCCAAAGGAATGCTTCAGTTCCTTCAACCAGGACTAATATTTTGTTGCAGTACAAACTTACATTGTTTGCAAAATTTTGATTCTTTAAAAGTCCACCTTTCTCTGTTTAAAGAATGGGCTATCTCATGCTGTTGAACAGCAATACATGGGCGATTTTGGATCTCGGCGCCTTGGCAGGCGCAAGCATGGCCACCAATTAAAATTAGGCTGTTCAGCCCAACCAGTGTCTGCTAAGCAGTCAAATAGTTCTATTCACATTTACTTGCCTTGTTCCCATGTTCCTTTTGCACAGCTGTCCAAACTGAGTTTGCTATTTCATCATTAACCCTCAAAGTAATTCCATTGTCTAGAGATGCATTACACAGAAACAGATCCTTCGGTCCAACTCGTCCATGCTAACCATTTATCCTAACCTAATCTAGTCCCATTTGCCAGCACTTGGCCCATATTCCTCTAAACAGACATACAAGATAATGGGAGGATTAGATAGGGTGGACAGTGCAAGTCTTTTTCCTAGGATGATGACGTCAGTGTGTACGAGGGGGCATAACTACAAATTGAGAGGTGACAGATTTAAGACAGATGTCAGAGGCAGGTTCTTTACGCAGAGAGTGGTAAGGGCGTGGAATGCCCTACCTGCTAATGTAGTCAACTGTGGTGTAAAATTATGTCCCAATACATGTGTGAATCATAATGTAACACATGTATTGGGCCAAGCAATGGAATGTGGTGAAACTGGAAAAGTCTCCAGTTCGGTGAGTCTGCTCCGGGGTTACGTTTAACCGCCGAGCGTGGGTTGTTGGCAACCGCTCTACGAGAACTGACGGCTCCCAGTTCCGGTAACATGTAGAGTGAGTATAAGCCAGACCTGTTGTAAGTATGAGACCTGGTTGTGGCGACGCTGCGGGGGATAAAATGCTCATATTCTAGCAGACTCGCCTCTTGGTCGTTTGTTCTGTGTCAGACTACTCTCCTACGAACCTGACCTTGAGAATTTTTTAAAACATCAACTCAGCCACATTAGGGAGATTTAAATACTCCTTAGATAAGCACATGGATGATTTTGGGATAATGTAAGGGGACGAGCTGAGAATAGTTCACAGGTCGGCACAACATAGAGGGCTGAAGGGCCTGTTCTGCGCTGTATTGTTCTATATTCTATATATTCTAAACCTTTCCTATTCATATACCATCCATATGCCTTTTAAATGTTGCAATTGTAGCAGCCTGCACACTTCCTCTGGCAGCTCATTCCATATACGTGAAAATGTTGTCCCTTATGTCCCTTTTTAAATCTTTCCCCTCTCACCCTAACCTATGCCCCTTAGTTCTGGACTCCCCCACCCCAGAGAAAAGACCTTCTCTGTTTATCCTATACATACCCCTCATGATTTTATAAAGCTCTATAAGGTCACTCCTCAGCCTCTGACACTCTAGGGAAAACAACCCCAGCCTATTTAGCCTCTCCCTCATGTCAAATTCTGGAAACACACTTGTAAATCTTTTCTGAACCCTTTCAAGTTTCACAACATCCTTCCGATAGGATGGAGACCAGAATTGCACGCAGTATTCCAAAAGTGACCTAACCAATGTCCTGTGCAACCGTAACGTGACCTCCCAACTCATATACTCAGTGCTCTGACCAATAAAGGAAAGCATACCAAGCCACCTTCACCATTCTATCTACGTGCGACTCCACTTTCAAGGAACTATGAACTTGCACTCCAAGGTCTCTTTGTTGAGTAACAGTCCCTAGGACCTTAAAGTGTATAATTCCTGCTCTGATTTGCTTTTCCAAAATGCAGCACCTTGCATTTATCTAAATTAAATTCCATCTGCCACTCCTCAGCCCATCTGGTTTAGATCCTGTTCTGAAATTTCTCCTACCCTGTATTCTAAATCTCTTGCCTTGAACTTTACAAGATGATTGTTTCAAGTTGTCCTCTTAAATTTAAATTCAAATAATTCACTCTTAAAAAGCGAGATGGTAGTTTCCTGATTATCAAGGAGTGTAGTGGACAGAGGGATCTTGGAGTTCAGATTCACAGTTCTCTAAAAGTGGAGTCACAGGTAGATAGGGCAGTGAAGAAGGCTTTTGGCACACTGGCCTTCAGTCAGGGCATTGAGTATAGAATTTGGGAAGTTATGTTGCAATTATACAGGATGTTGATGAGACTGCATGTGTTCAGTTTTGGTCACCTTGTTAGAGAAAGGATGTTATTAAACTGGAAAGAGTGTAGAAGACATTTCTGAGGATGTTTCCTGAACCCACTGGTCTGAGTTACAGGGAGAGGTTGGACAAGATGAACTTTTTTTTTCTTTAGAATATAGGAGACTTCGGGGAACCTTTTATAAGGGTGTATAAGATCATGAGAGGCATTGAGAGGGTGAATGCACTCAGTATTTTCCCCAGAGTTGGAGAATCACAGACTAGAGGGCATCAGTTTAAGGCTAGAGGGGAAAGAATAAAAGAGAACCTGAGGGACAACTTTATTTTTACAGAGAATGTTACGCATATGGAATGAACTGCCAGTGGAAGTAGTTTATGCAGGTACTTTATCAACATTTAAAAGGCATTTGGACAAATACATGGATTGGACAGGATTAAAAGGATATGGGCCAAGTGCAGGGAAATGGGGTTAGAGTGGACAAACATTTTGGTTGGCATGGACCAGCTTGTGCCAAAGGGCCTGTCTTTGTGCTGTATGACACTGTCACCTCAGTTTGGAGAAATGTCCATGTGGTCTTTGATTGTGATGGGAAAGAAATTCAAATAGAAACTCGGTTGGTTGTCAAGTGGCAGTTTTACCACCTTTTACAATATGTCACAGAAGAAAGCAACAGCTGCTACTGAACTTGCAGGAGAGAAATTGGAACTTTGGCATAGTGGTATGCCACAAGGATCAGTTTTGGGTCCACTGCTTTTCGTTATTTACATAAATTATTTGGATATGAATATAGGAGGTATGATCTTGAACCATTACAGTGCAGAAAGAGGCCACTTGGCCTATCAGGTCAGCACCAACCCTCTGAAGAGCACCCCACCCAGTTCTCAGGCCCCTTGCCTATTCACTTAACCCTGCATTTGCCTGGCTAATCCACCTGCCTATACACCCTTGGACACTATGGATAATTTACCATGGCCAATCCACCGAACCTGCACAACTTTGGACAGTGGGGCGAAACTGGAGTGCCCGGTGGAAACCTATGCAGACATGAGGAGAAGGTGCAAACTCGACACTGATTGTTCTCCAAAGCCGGGATCAAACCCGGGTCCCTGCAACAGTGCTAACCACTGTCCATCCTTTTACAGATGACACCAAAATTGCTGGTGGAGTGGACAAGCAGGTTATGAGTACAATGGGACCTTGATCTATGTTAATGCGCTGAGAAGCGGCTAGTGAAGTTTAATGTCCATAAATATGAGGTGGGAAAACATCAGGGCAGAACTTATAAAGTTAATTGTAGGGTCCTGGGAGTGTTTTCAAACAGAGACCTTGGGGTGTTGGTACGTAATTCCTTGAAAGTGGAGTTGAGGGTCGAATGGGTGGAGAATGTGATGTTTGGCATGCTTGCCATCATTGTTTGGTGCATTTAGTACAGGAGTTGGGGTGTTACGTTGCTGCTGTACAGCACATTGGTTAGGCTGTTTTCAGAGTACTGCGTTCAATTTTGGTCTTCCTGCTATGGTGAATAATTTGATATTTATGTACATGATGTGGGTGTAAAAAGTGAAGTTTAAGCAGAAATCTTTTCTGTTGAATTTGTGAAACAAAATGGGAAAATTTTCATGAACCTTTGCTTCTGACATGAGAAGATTAGAATGGTTGTAGATTTTGACACATGCAGTGACACAAAAACAACGGTCCAATAGTTGACATCAGAGTCATTGTAATATATTTCAAGATGATGTTTTCAAAGTGCCTGTATTCTTGATGTTGGCTGTCTTGCTTTGGCACAGAGTTCATTCTAACTGATCTGGATGCTGTTCTGATGAACACCTTCCAGTGGCAGTAGTGAAGATGTGTCCCTCTCAACCTCATCTAACTTTAATGGGACATCTCGGGCAATGACTGCATTTGTGTAGTGTTTTGTAGAACCTTGGGCTGTTCCAGAGCGTTCCGCAAAACACAAAAGTCGAGTATTTTAAATGGACTCACTTTGTCATTTAGGAAATATGTAAATTGGCTACTACAAGATCCCACTGAGAGCAAATAGCAGTGTGATGATGATTGAAAGATGATAGTTGGCCAGGATTCTGCGATTCAGATGGAGGACATGTTGTCATGGGAATGGGCACCCAGGGCCATATCTAACCGCTCAAAATATAACTGCTCAAAATATAACCACTCAAATACACTACTCTCCCTCGATAATGCAAACAAAGCGCCAGCTTAGATGCACTTGGATCTCAGGAATGCAATATTAAATACGTGGGCGCAGGGAAATTTGCTCCTGAAATCCCCAAAATGCCTGGCAAAATTCATTCATAGGGAGACTATTGGATAAAAATATGTAAAACTGACAGTCAATGAGGAACTGCTCCAATGGCAAGCTGGTTCTTTGTCGCATATGCTACTCCGGTTCAATGTTAAGATTAATAAGAGTGGAGGATGTCGATTGTTCAAGGGGACTAAAGGAAGAGTCTGAGTGGATGACCAAAGCAGTACATGCTTGAGATGAGATCTATATGGCTGAGCAACTTTATGTTGATTAACTGCCACGTTAACATAAAACAGAGATGCTTTCCTAAGGATAAAAAAAAAACTAAACTTTGTGAAGTGATTAACTGTGACTAACACCATTATAACATTTAATTGCTCAACCTGTCAATATCGACCTTGTTTGACAAACCATCTTGATGAATCCCTTTCCTAATTTAATTCTGTCTTTATTTAAGGTGCCCTTTTAGATTTTGTTCATCCATGTGTCCAATTAATTCCCATACTCTGCGCCCATCACACTACTGTCCCTGTACCCTGTCAGGCCTTGAGTTTCTTCTTTTCTAATATCTTTAGCCTCTGTGCCTTCTCCAGATAACACCTGGATGTCCCAATGAATCAGTTTTGATCCCTTCCTCACTTCTCTACAGCTCCTCAATGACCTTATCTGCAGATAAGGGTTCACTTTTTACCATTAACATCCAAGTCCACCTTTCCGTTATGCAAGTCAATTATTCTTTGTTTCCAGGCTGCTTCTGGAGTTTAAGTCTTGGATGGCATGTTGCTCCTTCTCCTTCTTTCCCTTACTTATTTGTTAAGTTTGTGAGCATGTTTTTCTGGCTCGGTGTTCACTCACTACCTGTCCTTTTTGAAGGATCTTGCTGACATTTTTCTTAAGCTCTAACTGCATAAGTTTTTGGTAATCTGCATTTGTGCCTTTTTTGTCAAGTTTATAACCATTGGGAATTGATTTGATATTTTAACTCCACAAGTAAATGTCCGTTTCATATTCTTTCACAGGACAGGTGAACATTTATTGCCCATCCTAAAATGTCTTTAAGAAGGTGATTGTGAGCTGCCTTCGAGAATACTACACTCTATTATGGATAGGTGTATCCACAGTGTTGTTAGGAAGGAAGTTGCAGATTTTGTCTAAGTGGGAGGGGACTGGTCGGTGGTGATGTTCCCATGCATCTGATGCCTTGTACTTCAAGGTGGTTGAGATTGCCAGTTTCAAAGGCATTGCAGTGTGTCTTGTTGATGGGACACACTTATCATTATAGTAGTGTTGTAGCTGTACTTTATATTGGTGCGAATAATCTTTCATACAACTGTTTGAAAGCTATCAGGGCCCTTTAGCTTTTGCAGTATTCAGCATCTTCAACCATAAGTTGGTGTGACATCGAATTAATTGAATTGCTTGAAGACTGGTGTCTGTGGTGCTTGGACCTCTGGAATGAGGTTGAAATGAGTCGTCGACTTGGTCCATTAGGCTGAAGTGAAGTAAATGCTTCATCCTTGCCTTTTGCATTGATATTTGGGGTCCCACATCTTTCAGGACAGGATGTTTGTGGAATCTCTTCCTCCAGTTAATTGTTCAATTGCCTACCATCGAAGTTTGGCTTGCAAATAGTCCTGTATTGTAGCTTCACTGGGTTGATACTTAATTTTAGTTATTCTTGGTGCTGCTCCCGGCACATACTTCACACTTTGTTTTGAATCAGAGATGATATCCCTGCTTGATGGTAATGATATACTGGAGGATATGCCAAGTCATGAGGTTACAATTTGTGTTTGAATACCTGCATTTTCTGGTGATTCCCAGGCCCTCATGGGTGTTCAATTCTGAGTTGTTAGCTTGATTTGAAATCTGGCCCATTAGTACTGAACAGTACTGTGAAGAGTATGCTGAATGTGAAGACATGGCTTCATCTCCAAATATGTTGCATGGTCATCACATCTATCAAATATGCTGCATGGTTGTCACTTCTGTTGATTATGTCTCAGATGCAGCTGGAACTTGTAGATTGATGAAGCTGAGGTCAACAGGTTTTTCCTTCTTGGTTCCTCACCACCTGTAGCAGACCCAATCTTGCAACATACTGTCTTGTACTTGACCAGCTGAGGCAGTAATGAGGCCTTGTGATTGACACTTAATACATTCTGCACCCTTGCCCATCAGTGCTTCTTTACAGTGTTCAACATAAAGGAATACTGATTCATCAGTCCATTTGGGTTGCAGTAGATAATCAGGAAGTTTGCTTGCTTACATTTGACCTTGTGCTAAGCAACGTCTTGGGGTCCAGAGATTCTGTTGAGGAATCCCACAGAAATTCCCTCTGAATGCCATTGTCACCACCTTGGGACGGTCAGAGCTGTGAGGTGAGATTCTTGAGTATAATTGGTTTGTTGGACAGCTCCCAACTTTGGCACAAAGCCACCAGATGGATGTTCGATGTTGCCTTGACAGGGTGTACTGTTTTTGGTGCCTTTTCTCTGTTCAGGTTTGACACAAACTTTGCTTGAATGGCCATTTCAGAGCACAGTCAAGAATCAATATGTTAATGTAAATCTGGAGTCACCTGATGTTTTTATTCAATCGTTTAGTAGGTCACTAGTATTGGAACTAGTTTTTAATTAGAGACTGATAGTCCAGTGATATTCGTATGGCGACGCCGTCATTCCATAATAGATTCTTCAGGCCGAGGTCATGAGATTCACCTACGTATAAGGGTTGGCCAATTATTCTCATGCATTTAATGCATTTATACCAAAATATTTAACGAATTGAGAAATTTTAGCCAATAGTTTGTTTAGGTGCTCCGTTCATCTTGGAGTGTGACTTCATGTAAAATAAATTCTTGAAGTTGTAACATATTGATTGGAAAAGTATTTGAATTATGGTTGTGATGTGCAATGTTGAAGATGTTTGCTGGTTAGCTGCACAAAAATGCAGAGGAGTTATTAAATGGTTGCAGGCCATTTTGCCCAGTGAGTTGACTTGTTGTCAATGGGAGCAATTGTTCATCGTTTCAGCCCTTGAATATTGACACTTTTTGCTTCAACTGTTAATCATGAAAGTCAATTCCATTTCTCACTTTTGCCCACTGTTCTAAAGCATTTTATTTTTAATTCTGTATCTATGCTCACTTGTTCTTAACTCTCCACCTACTTGAAGGAATCTGCCTTCAAACATCTCTTCATAATTTTGAAGTGCAGAAGGAAATATAATGTTATTTGGTGTTTAGAGTCAACATAAACTTGCATGTATACGAATTGTGAAAGTTTAGTTTGGTTTCCATGAGTAACAAAAGGGCAGTTGTCTTGATGTCTGTTGTTAGGAAAATGTTGGAGTCTACTATAAATAGTGCAATAGCAGAGCATTTAGATCAAGCAGAGTCAACATTGAGAATGTGTATCAGGTATGAGCAGGCAGAGAAAGAGTTAAGTTCTGAGGTTTGTGAAACAAGAGATTCAGCTGAGTATGACTCAGATCAGATAAGAGCTTGCAGTTGCTGGAGGCAAGGGTAAAGGGTTAACAAGATGGAAGAGCATTCATTATGTAGAGCCATTTAACAATGTTGGAAACATTCAGTATGTAATTAATGTTGCCTTATTTGGACGCTCCTCCCTGTAAAATGACTATATAGTTCATTGAGAAACTCCTGTTCCAGAGAAGACAGTGAACTCCTGTCTCTGTGCACATGGGCGATCATTCTCTCTCCCTCCAAGGCCTGGCATAAAGATGGAGGAGGTAAAACACTACAGTATCTCTGAGCATTTTGCTCAGCGGAACTGTGAATGTAATATATTTAATTTTCTAGAAAGACTGATAATGTGTAACATGTTAGGCTACTTAATAAGATAAGAGCCCATGATGTTGGAGGTAGTTCATTAGTGCTGACACAGGTTTGGGTAAGTATTAGAAAACTGAGAGTTGGGATAAAAGGGGCATTTTCAAAATGGCAGCCTGTAATTAGTGGAGTGCCATAGGGTTCAGTGCTGATGCCACAATTATTTACAAAATGTGAACTGCTTGGATGAAGAAAGTATCTTATTAAGTAGCCTAACGTGTTGCACATTATCAGTCTTTCTAGAAACTTAAATATATTACATTCATAGTTCCGCTGTTATCTATCCTGCTTGTTACCACCTCCTCCACCATCTCATTCTTTAATCACAAAAGGGACACGTTTCTCGCTCTTGCTCTCTCTTTTCCCCCCCCCCCGAAAAAAAACTCCATTGTTAGCTGCTTTATTTCAAGCAGTGGACGCCAACACTACATCATAGACTTATTGGAACATTCATTTTTTTTTTTTATTTTGTTGGTACTTTTGGTATCCGTAAATGTTACTTTAACTGAAGGATCCTGATGAATAATGAGTTATTGTTTGCTGTAAACTAACTTATCATGTTTGAACAAAACCTTGAGTGGTAGTCTACTATAACTTCGAATCATTATAACTTTTCAAATTGGGGATAAACAAGCTATGTTGATTCAGTTTGCTGACTACTTTGTGGACACATTTGAAGTTTGTGACACTGACATCCAGCTTTACCTAACTACCATGTTGAAATAATTTAGATTTGTCACGTACTCACGTGAGTCCAGTGAAAAGTTTACAAGTCCTCACTAATGGTGCCATCTTCGGTGCAAACGTACCTAGGCACAGAATCTTGGTATAGTGCACAATCCTTTATCCGAATGCTGAGGACCAGCTAGTTTTTGGATTTCAAAATTCTTCGAATTTCAGAATAAGTGACAGTTGGTGAAATTTTTAAAAATCGTACCAGAAGAACACACTCACTAAATAAAACAGAGCCTCGAAACAGAATAGGGGCTTGCCACTGCCAGGCCACCGCTCATGCGCCCCCCCCCCCCCATGTCACACAGATCAAGTGGGTGTTAACTTGGGTTAACTAGTTGCATGCCTAACAGACTTGTTAATGAGAAAGAAACTTCACAAAAACCTTCAGATTTGGAGCTTTTCAGGATTTCGGATAAATTATTGTCTATCTGTACAAAGCATAAAAATAAACAGTTTGACAAGTTAAATATTAGAGTCGACATTAAATTAGATTCCCTACAGTATGGAAACAGGTCCTTTGGTCCAACAAGTCCACACTGACCCTCCAAAGTGTACCCACCCAGACCCATTCCTCTACCCTATATTTACCCCTGACTAATGCAACTAACACTATGGGCCATTTAGCATGGCCAATTCACCTGACTTGCACATCTTTGGATTGTGGGAGAAAAATGGAGCACCCAGAGGAAACCCACGCAGACATGAGGAGAACGTGCAAACTCCACATAGACAGTTGCCCAAGGCGAGAATTGAACCGTGGGTCCCTGGTGCTGTGAGGCAGCAGTGCTCACTGCTGAGCCACCGTACCGCCCAAGTCCTTCTTACTAAGAAGTAGGAAACAAACCAACACCAGTAACAGTTTAACACCAGAGCCCATGTGCATGTAGCCATGCTAGTCCTACACTCCTCACAGGGTTCGCCTCCCCCACCCCACCACTGCCCCGAGCTGCCTGCTCTCTCTCACCGCTGACTGCCCTGGGCTGCCTGCCGAGAGTCTGCAGTTAGTAGTCTCAAGGCTTGATACACCTGATGCTCTTGGATACCACCAACCAGATCAAGGAATTTTGCTGGTTTTCCTCCCATGAAGTTCAATGATATCACAGTTAACCATTGCAAGGCCAGCTCCATTAACAAAGCAAGCAATATCTCTATCTATGCTGATGGTCAAACTTTGCTGCTTCACTTTGAGGGGTCAGTTTTTGATACCTCACTGATTAAAAATTTTGTTTTTTCTGAATTCTGCAAAGTCAAAGTTGATTTTGGCATCAAAGCAAACAACTTATTCATCTAGTGTTTCACCAAGGGATTCACATCTGTCAATACTTTAATTGTTGCAACTTATCAGACCACTTATCAGACGCACAATATTCGTTAAACTGAAAATTTCTCCAGTAAAATATAAAGCAGGAATATCAAGACAGTGGTAAGCCTTTCCATTCATCGAGCTTGTTCTGTTGTTCAATGTGTGGGAAAGTGATATTAACTTAGATATATCTCCATATCCCTTGATGGCATGAATCTCCAGGTACTGAACAGTTCCTGTCTTGAACCTGCTTAAAGATTGAGAATCCATAGCCCTTTGTGTAGAGAATTAGAGATTCACCATTCGCTGAGTGAAGAGATTCTTCCTCATCTCAGTCTTAAATGACCTAACCCCTTATTTGGAGATTGTCACCTGATTTCAGAACTTGCCCATCAGGGGTAACATCGACATCTATCATAGAAGAATTTTGTAAGTTACTTGAAAATTCTAGGGACGTGTAACCAGAGTCCTCATCGCTTCTTGATCATCCTACCATCCCAAGCAACAATCTGGTGAACTTGTCTCACTCCCTGTATGACAGGAATATTCCTTGTTGGTTAACAGGGCTCAAACTGTGTCCATTCTCCCACGTGACATATCAAGTTTCTGCACAACTACAGCAAGACATTTTTAAACTTACTCTCGTCTCCTTGATATGAAGGCCAGCATACCATCACCTTTGGGTTTTGTGGTACGGTGGAAGTGTTTGAGTTCAAGTTTTTTTTGTCACAGAGGTATGTCATAACCTGGCTGAACAGGTTGATTAAAATAACTAGTGTTTGCCTTTAAGCTTGATGGACCTGCATGCTAACTTTAGGTGACTCATGAACAAGGGCATCAAAGTCCCTTTTGACATGCTAACTTCTCATGCTAACCTCGCCATTTAGGAATTTGTCTTTCCATTTTTATTTCTCCAAAACTGAATAATTTCAAATTTAGTCATATTGTAATCTAGCTGTCATGTTCTCCTCGTTCATGTATCCTATCGAAGTTCTTTTTAAATCTTCTTGCATTCTTCTCAAAAATTATCCATATTGTTCTCATTATCAAATTTGGAAATATTACATTTGGCACTTTCATCCAAATCATTTATCTAGATTTTGAATAGTTGTTGATGTAGCACCAATACTTGTCGTAACCCTTTTTATAACAGTCTGCCATTCTGAGAATGGTCTATTACTACTGTCTTTTTGTTCAACAACCAATTCTCAATCCATACTTATTTCTTGCAATCTGTAGACCTCCCCTTCTTTGCTAACATCCTGTGTGGCTCTTTATCAAATACTTTCTGAAAATCTAAATGTACATCATTCACTGATTCTCCTTAAATGCTACAAGTTAAATTCTCAAAAGATACTCTCAAGTTTGTTAAATTATGATTTCTCTTTCACAAATCATTCTGCCCACTATAACCTTTTCTAAATGTCCAGTGATTGTGTACTTTTGTTATAGATGTTAACATTTTCCCTCCTCTTAATATTGAATTTACTGTCTAATGTGGGTCATTCTCCCTTCTCATATTGTGGGGTTACATTTGCTGAATTCCATTTCACAGAATCTGTAGAGTTTTGAAATAGAACTTCCGATGCATCCACTATTTCTTCAACACTAAGGTGAAGCTTATCTGGTCCTGTGGATTTATCAGCCTTGATTCCAGTTAACTTCTCAAGTACTACCTTTAAACCACAGAATTTCCATTTGTTCCTCAGTTTTATAAGTTCCTTGGTTGGCTAGTATTTCTTGAAAATTTTCATTATCACCTTGTGTCAAGATGAATGCAAAGTAACTGTTTAGTTTTCTCTGTCTTCCTCTGTCATCCTGTCCCCCCCAGCTGCTGCCCGCCCCCATTCTCACCACAATAAGTTCTTCTGTTCTCACCTGTACTGTGCCTGCACTTGTCTTTGCTAATTTTTGAGTACCTAAAGAGGCTTTGATACTCCATCTTTATGTCCTCTGCTAATTTGTGTTCATATTCTGTTTTCCTTTGCTTAATCAGTTTTTTCAGTCACTTTTACTGGGTTCTAATTACGTCCAGTCCTCAGGGTTATGATTTTTCTGGCATAATTTTAATGCAATTTCTTCAATCGAATGCCATCTTTTTTTTTCATTTTTTTTTACCTTTCCCTTGATTCTGCTTCATCCAACAAGGCAAAATAAAATCAGTGAATATGTATTAAAACTGTAAAAGATTCAACTTTTGTTGCTTAATTGACACATCAGGGACTCTCACAATCTGTTTTTAAAACGTAGAATGTTAGTGTGGGAAGGTATGAGAGAAGAGTAAATGGTATATTTTTATGACAATTTAGGACTATCCATAGGAGCCATTCCCTGTTAAAAGTTGGTTCAGAAGAACAGCGTGGATCTATGTGTCGTCTGTTTACTACTATGATCAAAAGCAGTGATTGTGTTGTATAAATAAATAGAAATAGTGTATTCTGCTCTTTGCAACTTCTATATTTTTAATTCATTCATGTGACATGTGTTTTGCTGGCTTAGCTAATATTTACTTCCCATCCACAATTTCCCTTGAGAAGATGGTAGCAAGCTACTGGAGTATAGGTGCATTGACATGCTGGTAAGAAGGGAATTGTAGGATTTTGATGTAGGAACAGTGAAGAAATAGCAATTATATTTCCAAGTCAGGTTGGTGTGTCTCTTGTAGGGAAAGTGGCAGGTGGTGGAGCAGATCAAAGTCTGAATGGCCTATTCCTCCTAAATTGTGTGCTTCTATCTTCCCCTCCACTTAATCATCACTTCCATTTTGTGATAATGAAACTGGGAATGGACGAGGACAGGATTTGACTATTATTGTTTCACTATTGATTTTGAAGAACTTATTTTTTCTACTTAGTTTGTCATAAGTGTAAAAAAATACTTAAGGTATGGGAAAGAAGTAGACTATTTTGGTTCATCAAGACAATCAGTGATATAATGGCTGATCTGATCATCTTTAACTTCGTTTTCCTGCCTTTTCTCCACGTTTCCTTTTATGTTAAAAATAATTGCCTATCTCAGCCTGGAATATATTTAACAATCCAGCCATAACAACCTTCTGCAATAAAGCATTCCACACGTTCACTACCCTTTAAGGGACGAATCCCCTCTGGTCCTGCCCTTTCCCACAAGAAGAGATAACCGCTAAGCATCTACCCTGTCAAGTCCCCGAAGAACCTTATCTTTCAATAAGGCATCCTTTTACTTTATCTAATGATTGCAGGACCAATCTACTTAATGTCTCCTCATAGGACAAGCCCTCTATACCTGGGATCATTCAAGTGAAACTTCCCTGGACTGCCTCTAATTCCACTATAGCTAAGGGGGATCAAAACTGTTCACAACATTCCAGGTGTGTTCTAACTAATACCTTGTGTAGTTTTAGCAAGACTTTGTATTTTTATATACTACAAGCCCACCAACTCCCACAGCTACCTAGATTATACCTCCTCCCACCCTACCTCCTGTAAAAATGCCATCCCTTATTCCCAGTTCCTCTGCCTCTGTTGCATCTGTTCCCAGGATGACCAATTTCACCTCAAAGTACCAGATGGCAACCTCCTTCTACCATCGCAACTTCCCTTCCCACGTGGTTGACTATGCCTTCCAGCGCATCTCCTCCACCTCATGCACCATCGCCCTTGAACCCCACCCTTCTCAACGCAGTAAGGACAGAACCCCCCGGTCTTCATCTTCCACCCATCATTCTCTGCCACTTCCGCCACCTCCAAACAGTCCCTACCACCAGAGATATATTTCCCTCCCCACCTCTATCAGTGTTACAAAAAGATGATTCCCTCTGCAAGTCCCTTGTCAGGTCCACACACTCCACCATCCCACACCCCACTCCTGGCACCTTTCCCTGCCACCGCAGGAAGTGCAACACCTGCGCCCGCACCAGTCCCCTCATGTCCGTCCAAGACCCCAAGAGATCCTTCCTCATTCCTCAAATTTACCCGTACCTCTGCCAAAGTCATCTGCTGTATTCGTTGCACCAGTTGTGGTCTCCTCTACATCGGGGAGACAGGATGCTTTCTTGCGGATCATTTCAGAGAACATCTCTGGGATACCTGCACCCACCAACCCCACAATCCCGTGGTTGAACATGTCAACTCCCCCTCCCACTCTGTCAAGGACAAGCAGGTCCTGGGCTGCCTCCACCGCCAAACTGTTACTCCCTAACACCTTGAGGAGGAATGCCTCCTATTCCGCCTTGGGACCCTTCAAGTATACATGATAAATGTGGATTTCAACAACTTCCTCGTTCTCTCTCATATCACCCCCACCCCCACATTATCCCAGTCCCAAGCCTCCAACCTGGCACCGCCCTCCGGACTCTTCATCACTCCCCCCTCTGACCTATCACCTTCTCCCTCACCTTCGTCCACCTATTGCTTTCCCAGCTACCTCTGATGTTGCCTGACCTACTGTGTTTTTTCCAGCACCACACTCTTGACTCTGAGCTCCAGCATCTGCAGTCCTCACTTTCTCCTTTTGTATTTTTATATTCCATTCTCTTTGAAATAAAGGCCAACATTCCAATACCTTTCCTTTTTTGCATGCTGACATTTGTGTTTGGTGCACAAGAGCACCCAGATCCCTCCACATTCCATTTTACTTTCAGTTTCTCTCAATTTACGTAAGTCTTTCAATTCTTCCCACCAAAGTGCATGACCTCTCATTTTCAAACATTAAACTCTGTTTGCCAAGATTTTGTCCACTCACTCAACCTATCTGTATCCCCTTGGAAATTCCTTGTGTTCTCGTCACATGTTGTCTCTCTCTGTCTCTCTCTGTCTCTCTCTGTCTCTCTCTGTCTCTCTTATTTTTGTATAATTTTCCTGCTTCCGTCTCCCTCTTTTCTTGAACATGAGCATTACATCAGCAGTTTCCCATCCACTGCAACCCACTTGGAATCCAGTGACTGCTGGAATGTCTTGACCATTATCTCTGCAACCTCTTAATTTAAAACCCTTGGGTGTAGGCCTTCTGGTCTCGCTACATGTCTCCCTGGAGGCCTGTTAGTTTGTGAAATAAATTGTCTCTTGTAATAGAGACCGTCGCATGACTTGGCTTATTATTTTGCCTTGTAAACCTACATATCCTCTCTCTCATTAAAAACGCTTTGTTAGCTGAGTTTTACTCTGTCAATCACAAGTTTTCAAGCTTTTGAAGTGTTTTGATTCTGGATTACTTGAGAGAACTTGTTTTGTTTGGTAACATGACACTCCTTCGAAGGCATTTTACTCCCGTGCATTGCAAGCCCTCTTCCAGTTGGGCTTGCTGAACGCAAAGTGTGAACCACTTTCCTTGAGGGCTGTCTATTTCAACCTTTGGCTGACCAAGAGACTAACTTTGTTCGTAATGGGCATTAAGCTACACTAGTTCTGTTATGAGTTGCCTTCTCAATTAACTTAACCAGTGAATTATCATGGAATTTTATTTTGAGCATTTACTGACATTTCTCATCTGAGCACCAACACCTCATAAAATAGTTTTATATAGTTTGTGAAAAGATTTGTAGCTCAGGTGCTTGTTGTTGTGGTTCTGTTCGCCGAGCTGGGAATTTGTGTTGCAGACATTTTGTCCCCTGTCGAGGTGACATCCTCAGTGCTTGGGAGCCTCCTGTGAAGCGCTTCTGTGATCTTTCCTCCCGCATTTGTAGTGGTTTGAATCTGCCGCTTCCGGTTGTCAGTTCCAGCTGTCCGTTGCAGTGGCCGGTATATTGGGTTCAGATCAATGTGCTTATTGATTGAATCTGTGGATGAGTGCCATGCCTCTAGGAATTCCCTGGCTGTTCTCTGTTTGGCTTGTCCTATAATAGTAGTGTTGTCCCAATCGAATTCATGTTGTTTGTCAGCTGCATGTATGACTACTAAGGATAGCTGGTCGTGTCGTTTCGTGGCTAGTTGGTGTTCATGGATGCAGATCGTTAGCTGTCTTCCTGTTTGTCCTATGTAGGGACAACACTAGTATTATAGGACAAGCCAAACTGAGAACAGCCAGGGAATTCCTAGAGCCATGGCACTCATCCACAGATTCAATCAATAAGCACATCGACCTGGACCCAATATACCGACCACTGCAGCGGACAGCTGGAACTGACAGCCGGAAACGGCAGATTCAAACCCTACAAATGCCAGAGGAAAGATCATAGAAGCGCTTCACAGGAGGCTCCCAAGCACTGAGGATGTCACCTAGACAGGGGACAAAACGTCTGCAACACAAATTCCCAGCTCGGCGAATAGAACCACAACATAGTTTTATATATTTTTGTCTTTGTATTCCTCACCAAACGTTAATTGGATATGACTCATCCTTTGCTTGATGTGGTCTTTCTGATTTATCACTGTATCTAATAGCATGATTTAATAAGATTTCCTTCTGAGCAACAAAAAATTGAGTTTTGTAAACACTGTTTCTAACATCATATCTTTGTGGTTTGTTGCATTTGATCTTTGAACGAAGATTGAAATCACCATAAATGTGGTTAAGTTACTGTACTGCAACAGAAAGTAATGGTTCATGGCTCGGACTCTGCAGGAAGATATGTTTCACCTATTGCTTCATGGAATGGTATTGCTATCTTTTACATTGTTTCCATTGATAGAAAATTTATTTGGGGCTGGTGGAGAAATCACTGGAATCGTTAGGGAGGGAGGGGCCACAGAGTCATAGAGTTACACAGCATGGAAAGAGATCCTTTGGTCCAACTTTTCCATGCTGATCAGATATCCTAACCTCACCTAGTTCCATTTGGCCAGCTTTAGGCCCATATTCCTCCAACCCCTTCCTATTCATGTATGGGTATTCGTGTACCCATCCACATGGCTTTTGAAATGTCGTAATTGTTCCTGCCTCACCACTTCCTCTGGCATATTGTTCTATAATGTGGAAGGGCAAGGTACAAATGCTTCTTGGAGAGGGCTGCCTCCCATTCTGTTCAATGAACAGATTCTTCATACATTGCAACTTTGAATGGATTCAGTGAAAGATTCAGAAGTCCCAGTTTGATTTAGAAGCTGAAAAAGTATTGTACATAGGATTCGGTTATTCAGATAATGAACTGGGCAAAGAAATTTATAAATCTAGCATCCATTGATTTGATTATATTTTTGCATGCTACTGTAGAATTTTGCCAATTGATTTAAGTTTGTAGCAATTCAATTAGCTCTGCTTTTAAGGTACTATTGAACTATGCAGAGGGGAAAATTTGGGTTTAATGCTTGAATTGTTCTGATCTTCAATTGAGGCAATTTTTAGATTTAGATATGATTCAGAAGTGGGTGTATTGAGGGTATTTCTATTCAACGTGACCATTTATTAATCAGTGTATATCAACTATCTGCTGGACCCTGGCTGGGTTTGCAGCCAAATCTGATTCGGGTCCCCCTGAATATCTCCACATGCATTTTCCGTTAAGATAAATTTTTAAAGCAAATCTTCATAATTTAGAAGATGAGAAATATCAGCTGAGTTCTTGTTCTTAAAAATAATAACCTCTACTTGAGAGTATATCTTCCATTGCTTATAGGTAAGAATCTGGCGAAACTGTGCTGTGGGGAGTTTCCATATGTCCAGTCAAGCTGCTGTCATTCAGGCCAGAAGTATTAAAGGATGGCCTGAGCAGCTGTAGCTCAGTATGAGTTGCTGCTTTGTGCAGAAAACCCTGAGCGAGAAGAGGGGGTGAAAAAGCCTGTGGAACAATAACTTTACCTTTCTATATTTGTTACTTGACCTGAAAAAGAGTGGTAGATCACAATAAGCCTTTATGGTTTAACTTGAGTAGGACATGGTTTCTTCCACTACTGTGTCTGCGATTGTATATCCATCATTTGCACATTGGTACTGCAGATGGGATCTGACTGAGCTCCAGCTATACAACTGAAGTCAAACCTCTTTGTTTTGAAACCAAATCTCCTTGAAATTAAGGAGGAGAAAGTGAGGTCTGCAGATGCTGGAGATCAAAGTTGAAACTTTATTGCTGGAACAGCACAGCAGGTCAGGCAGCATCCAGGGAACAGGAGATTCGACGTTTCGGGCACAGGCCCTTCTTCAGGAATGATAAAAGGTAGGGAGGAGGGACTTGGAGGAGGGGAGTTGGAAATGTCTTCTTCTTGACCTCTCCGCCTCCATCCTACTCCCACCTATCACCCTCACCTTGACCTCTTTCCACCTATCACATTTCCAACGCCCCTCCTCCAAGTCCCTCCTCCCTACCTTTTATCTTCTCCTGCTGAACACTCTCTGCTCATTCCTGAAGAAGGGCCTGTGCCCGAAACGTCGAATCTCCTGTTCCCTGGATGCTGCCTGACCTGCTGTGCTGTTCCAGCAATAAAGTTTCAACTTTGATATCCAAATGAATCCAACAAGAACTGGACCAAGCATATGTGGTACTCATAATCTTCTTCATCCTAAGTATACGCATGATTTTACTACAACTGCTAAGTATTTCATCAGTAATATTTTCAGCAACTGCCGGGAGTGGAGGTTGGGTCGGTGGGGGGTGTGGATCTGACAAGGGAGTCGCGGAGGGAGTGGTCTCTACCTTGAAATTAAGGCCAAAGTTCCATGAGTATTTTGTATCTATGCAGCAGCTTAGTGGTTTGTGCTCCACGCAAATGTTAGCATTTGGATACTAGTGTGAAAGATTCCATTACTCCGATACATACAACCCTCTCCCCAAAACTGCCATCACAAAAATGAATGGGGAAAGTTCCCCTGAAGTATTTTGTGCATTGAAGAATTGGTGTAAAGCAGTAATTTTTAAACATTGTAAATTAGCAAAATGCAAACTGGGAAATCACTCTTTTTGATACTTGGATAAATATTTGAAAATTTGTTTATTGTTGGTTCTTAGCAATGGCTATTGCTCTTATTTTGGGTGCAAATTTCACTGAGAAATATTATGAGAGTGCTTAGAACATGGTTGACTACAATGAAATTAAATTTGAAATCCACCCATTGGAATGCAAAGTTTAACAATTGCTTTGAGTTTGAAACAAACAAGTAATCAAAAGGTAAAGATTGTGTTTGAAATAGAATTTGAGGAAAGTTATTTTGTTTTTGAAGCACTTTAAGTGAGACAGGCATTGCATAATCTATTGCTGTTAAGCAAAATCTCAACACACATTGATACTTGTCCAGGTTTGAAGATTAGTGGGCGGACAGTGGCACAGTGGTTAGAACTGCTGCCTCACAGCGCCAGAGACCCGGGTTCAATTCCCACAGTCAGGCGACTGACTGTGTGGAGTTTGCACATTCTCCCTGTGTCTGCGTGGGTTTCCTCCGGGTGCTCCGGTTTCCTCCCACAGTCCAAAAATGTGCAGGTTCGGTGAATTGGCCATGCTAAATTGCCCATAGTGTTAGGTACATTAGTCAGAAGGGAATGTCCATAATGTTAGGTGTAGGGGAATGGGTCTGGGTGGATGCGCTTCAGTGGGTCGGTGTGGACTTGTTGGGCCAAAGGGCCTATTTCCACACTGTAAGTAATCTAATCTAATTAGTGTTGAGCACTACTCTCCTCCTAAGTTAATGTACTTTGCAATGCCTTGGCTGTGGAAGAAACAAATAAAACCAAATTGGTCCACTGCAGCTTTTGCCTCACCTGTGTGCTTTAATAGACTTAGAGAGAGAGAGAGTGTATGTATTTTAAGTTTAATAAAATGACCTTGACTAGAATAGGTACTGAAATGTGTCTGCTGATACCTTTTGTGCACAATGTTGCTCACTGATTGAAAGCAACTCCCTCTATTTACAAAGTAGTTGGGCAAGTTTCCTGATGTCCGAAATCCAGGGAAATTTAGTCATGACCAAACAAACTGAACCTGATCATTTTTTATATTTAATAACACACTTGTCTGTGATTCATGTTGGCAGTAAACTGCACAACAATGTCAAAGTTCAAATTCTTTTCTTCCTGCAAGTATTGTTTGCACCATGAGTTGTAATTCCCGATTCTTTGCTTTTCCATTTTGTTGGTACATTTTAAAATCTGTTTTCCTTGTTTAAAATGGGAGGGGAAAATAAGCATTTTTGATTTCAATTTGTTTGATTTCCATTTGTGTTTTGTGGCAACATTTACAAATACAGTTGGAACAAAGATGTTTATTGTCCTGTAAAGGTTATTGCCCAATTTTCTGGGTAATCGCCTCATTTAATAACTGAAAGTAGAGCTGTGCAATGAGCAATGCTTCTGGGTAACTGGATGAAGTATCTAGCTGCAGCTGAAAGTTTTTGAGGTCCTGTCAGTGAGCTGGGCTTTCTGGAGACCTCCCCTAAATTTAAACCACGAGTAGACATATTAATTCAATCAGTGTATGGAATGTTGTTTGCTGGAAATACTATTCATGTTTCGCTTGTGTCTGAAATTTCACTTGGAGAATGTACTGGTTGTTTTTCATGACTGGCATGTACTTGTTTTGATTGGGGCTGAACTCTTAAATTAGGCCTTCAATTGCTGCATTGACTACAATTGTCCAATTTATTCCAGAATTATTACAACAGATTTGGACTCTCAAGGTTTCAAAAGTTGGATCCCAGGCTCTAAATTAGCATTGCAAGTGGTAGTGAGAAGAAACCTTTTACATTTCACCACGGGATGTCAGTGTCCCTGGCTAGGCCAGCAATTATAGTCCATCCCTACTTGCCTTGGAAGAGGTGTTGCTGAGCTGTTGCAGTCCTTCAGATGTAGGGATTGCACAGTGTTATTCAGAAGGAAATTTCACATATTGACAATATGACAGTGAGGGAATGGTGATACATTTCCAAACAAAGAACTTGCATGTTGTGGCGATCCCATCCATCTTCCACCTGTATACTTGTAGATGGTAGAGGCCATGGGTTTGGAAAATGCAGTTGGAGGAGCCTTGGTGAGTAACTGCAATGCAACTTGTAGATGGTACACACTGGATTGGATAGGGTGATGGATGCTGGAATGTTTTCGAGTTGCGCACCCATGTAAGTGGAGCGTATTCCATCACACTCCTGACTTGTGCCATGTCGATAGCAGGAATTAGGGAAACAGGAGGTGTGATACTTGCTGCAGATTCTGTAGCCTCTTGCTTGCAGTTGGAGCCACAGAAATTAATCTGGCTGATCTAGTTCAATTTATGGTCAATGCTAACTCCCAGGATGTTAATAGTGGGGGATTCAGCAACACTAATACCATTGAATATTAAGGAGTGATGGTTCGGTTCTCTCTTTTTAAGAGATGAACACTGCCTGGCATCCTAGTGTTGCAGACGTTACTTGCCACTTCCCAGTCCAAGCCTGCATATTGTTGAGGGCTTGCTGCATGTGCAAAAGGAAACTGAAATGGTGCTGAGCATTGTGCAATCATCATTGAATGTCTCCACATCTGACAGGATGTTCCTGGGAATGGAAGGTTTGAGTTATTAAAAAAGGCTGGATATGCTGGGACTTTTTTCACTGGACCAAAGGAGGTTGAGGAATTCTAGAGATTTAGAAAATCATGAGGAGCATAGATAAGGTGAATAGCAAGTCTTTTCCTTAGAGTGGGGAAGCTCAAAACTAGGGAGCATGTTTTTAAGATAGAGGAGAGAGATTTCAAAAGAACATCTGGGGCAACTATTTTTAGACAGTGATTCATGTGTGGAATGGACTGCCAGGAGAAGTGGAGAATGCAGTTATTCAAATGTCTTTTAAATGTTATAAGTTCATGAATACGGACAGTTTAGAGGGATATGGACCAATTGCAGGCAAGTGGACTGGTTTAGTTTGGGACCATGTTCGGCTTGGACTAGTTGGATCGAAGGGTCTGTTTCCATGCTATGACCTTTATAGAGAGGAGACAGTTGATGAATTTGTTGGAGATGGCTTGGGCTAGGATACTAGCCTGAGGAGCTCCTGCTGTAATGCCCTGAAGTTGAGATGATTGACCTCCAGCAACCACAACCACTTTCCTTTGAGTAAGTATGATTCCAACCAGTGAAGACTATTTTCTTCCTGAATCTGACTTCGTCAGAGCTCCTTAATGTCACACTCTGTCAAAAGCTGCCTTGATGTCAAGAGCAGTTACTTTCACTCCATCTTTGGAGTTTAGTATTTTTTTTGGACCAAGGCTGTAATGAGGCCAGGAGCTGAGTAGAACCTAAACCTGGCAGAATCCAAACTCTGTCAGTTAACAGGTTATTCCATTGCCACTAGTTGATGACTTTGATCACTTCACTGAAAATCAAGAAAAGACTGGGGTGGTGTTTGGTCACTTTGGATTTCTCCTGGGGGGTTTTCTGGATAATGCATACCTGGGCAATTTTCCACATTATTTGGTGGATACCTGTGTTGAAGGTGTAGTGGAACAGCTTGCCTAGGTGTGGCTATTTCTGGAACCAATGTCTTCAATACTACTGCCAGGATATTATCAGAGCCCATAGCCTTTGAAGTAACCAGTACTTTCCACTATGTCGTGACAGCACGTGGAGTGAATCCAAGTTGTCTAAAGACTGATAGTTGTAGTGCGGGACAGTTCAGGTGAAGACTGTTATGGATCATTAAGTTAGTGTGCGAGACTGAACATGGATGAAAATTCTTTATCCTTTTGCATGGATCTGCTGGCTCCCTACACATCTAGGATGGGCATCTTTGTGGAGCAGTTACCCCCTTTTCATAATCATAAACCACCATAGATGTGACAACACTGTGAAATCTGTTGTTTGTTTGATCAGTTAGTCTACAGTGTTGCCAGTAGTCCTGTGTTGTAGCTTTTATACCAAGTAGATATCTTAAAAATTGAGGTAATGTTTGCTGCTCCTGCACTCTTGGAACCAGGGTTCATCACCTGGCTTAAGTTAATGGTGGAATGGGAAGTCTTCACAGTAGAAGAGACTATTAACAACCAAAAATTCTTAAATATTCAAGTAACATAAATAGGACTGGAAATAAATGTCTTGAACGATCAACAGAAAAACCAATAGGGCTAAAAACTAATTAATTCTTTGGAGCTGATGGGATGCATCCTAGGATATTAAAATGACTAGCTACAGAGACGGTGTATACACTGGTAGCAACCATCCAAAAATCTTTAGATCCTGGAAAAGTGTCAGAAGATTGAAATACAACCAATAGTAACACTTTTTAAATCAAAACAAGAAGCAGACAAAAAATAAGCAGGTCTCTTAGGGTTTAAAAAAAAAACCCATTCCTGGTGAAGCGTTTATGCCTGAAATGTCAACTGTCCTGTTCCTCAGATGCTACCTGACCTGTTGTACTTTTCCAGCATTTATAAACGCCATTCATTTCGCAACCAGAATTCAGAGCTGATTCTGGTTCTCATACCTTTGCTCAGTCTAGTATAACTAAAATATATAAATTGACACCTCATCCACAAATAAATTACATTCCTGTAATTTTGGATTCCTGTTTCACCAGTTACTTGAGGTGGTCAAGAAATTGAGACTTCAAATAGAATTAACTGCAAATTGAATAGTATTTGTTATTTATTTTTCTTTCATAATTACTGTGTGTGTAAGAACCTTTTTTTTTCCACATGCATGTTGGTTTAGATTATGGTAGATAACGCCCATAGCTAACCTCTGAGTCTACACCTTTTCAATCTTGCTCTCTCATCCTAGTGTAGGATCATAGATTTTTTTTGTATGAAGGTTAATGATTTCACTGCTAAGAAAAGAAAGCTGCATATAATTTAAACAAGGATCGCTTCATGAATGTAGGGTTTATGAAACTCCAAAACCAAGCTATGATGTAAAGTGGTTCTGTATTCATGTCTTCATAAATGTTATAGGTGTCAACATTTAATTGTATTTTTAAAGTTTAGTTGCTCTGAATATTTTGCTTATAAGTTTTGTCTTTTCCCCAACTGTTGATTGACTTAGTGGAGTAGTGAGAGCTGTTCATCTTTTGCTTCTCTATCTACTGTACCCTACAAGGAATTCCCAGCAAACGAAAGATAAATGAACTTCAGAAATCAAGGAGGAAAATTGCAGTTTAATCTTGTAATTTAATCATTATAGTTTAATCTGAGTAATTTGTGATGAATATATAATGGAAAGAATGAATTGAGGCAACAAAGTTAACAGTAAGAATCTTTTTGAAAATAAGACAAGGAGAGATTTTTGTATTTACAAAGAAACTAATGTTACTGTTATCCTTCTTTCAATTAAAGGAAAGGCGTAGCAAGGAAGTGAGGAGAGATGAAAGCAATTGAAAATATGCGAGAAAGAAAAGAAGAATCACAGATATACACAGAAAGCTGAAACCAGGTAGTGCAGTTCTCAGCCTGTTACTTCTGCCAAGCCATTAATCCATTTGCTCTTAAGTCTAAACTGTTGAAGCAATGGCTGGAGTAACCGCTGATATACTAGAACTTGAATATAATTAACTATGAGATGGAGGAATGAATATCTGATGCTGCTAGTGAGTAAAGGGCAACACTGAGTGCAGCAATGAAGTTATAAGGGACAAGACTACCCTGGCTGTAGGAAGTTGACTCTTTACAAATGTTAATCATTTTAAAAATTATTGTGTATCTTTGTTACAGCATTGAAATGAAGTTTGCTTTGAGGTTATCTTGTCTCAAAAAACTAAAAAGCGATTCTGGTTATAATTTGTATCTGCTGTTAATCTTTCCAGAAGCTACACAAGAATGGTTATGCTGAGATTGAATAAATGTTACCGAAAATATATTTAGATTTCAACTTTAAATGACCTATTTTCCCAATCATCAGTTTAAAGTATCCATTTCAAAATAATTTATTTCTTGTTGTGGTTCTGTTCGCCGAGCTGGGAATTTGTGTTCAGACGTTTCGTCCCCTGTCTAGGTGACATCCTCAGTGGTTGGGAGCCTCCTGTGAAGCGCTTCTGTGATCTTTCCTCTGGCATTTGTAGTGGTTTGAATCTGCCGTTTCCGGTTGTCAGTTCCAGCTGTCTGTTGCAGTGGTCGGTATATTGGGTCCAGGTCGATGTGCTTATTGATTGAATCTGTGGATGAGTGTCATGCCTCTAGGAATTCCCTGGCTGTTCTTTGTTGGCTTGTCCTATAATAGTAGTGTTGTCAGTCAAATTCATGTTGCTTGTCATCTGCGTGTGTGGCTACTAAGAATAGCTGGTCGTGTCGTTTCGTGGCTAGTTGGTGTTCATGGATGCGGATCGTTAGCTGTCTTC